>NW_026622974.1:10762467-11064217 GCF_023065955.2 Ursus arctos | reverse complement strand
TACACAAATGCTTGATATTAATCATTTTCTTATTCTTGTTTTGGGTGTGGGTAGAGAAACCTTTAAAGGAAGCGTCTGCATGAAGCTGTAGCTCTGTGAATATGCAGATTTCTATATACTGAGAATCAGTTAACGCTTCTGCAGGGTACCTGGAATGATTGACAAGCTTCTCCCCTAAGCATCCTGTATTATCCCATACTTCTTCACACTAATTAATTAATTAATTAATCTGATGATCCAGCTGGGAACCAAGGGGAAATGATATGTAAGCATAGTTTTACTATGGCGGGGAGGAGTATTACTCACATTGTTCAGAATTGCTGGTACATGGTGATAAAGAAAAGCAGACTCTAACTTTTAGTTGGTTTTATCCTTGTTTTAACATTTTCAATAGATAACATAATCTCTTATTGCTGGCACCCGGGGCATACCATTTGCATCCCCCTTGCCCCAACATATTATTGATAGCTTGGCATAGTGGATGTCTCAAGAGATACTGAGGTATATCCCTGGGAGTTTGATTCAGTAATTAGAAGATGACTATTTTGATGGAAAGAAAAAGACCTATCTTAATCTTACTCTATGTTAGGTATTTTCCTTAGGGAATTGCATTTAGCTAGGTTTTTGTCCTCTTTATTTTTGTTCTTCTTGTTTTGAAAAGTTTCATGCTTAGGGGTTTTGCTGGTAAGGCAAGGGAGTCAATTTATGAATTATTTAAGCAGCTTGGTCTATACTTTACCTCCTGCTTTCAAGAATGAAAGAAAGAATAAAATAATGATAAAATTTGGTAGACCAGCTTTTATGTGAGAAGAATGCTTTTTATCACTCGTTAATATAATATTAATGAGGCCAAGTTTGGGGATTCTAATTCAACAATTTTATGTTCTATAGTCACAGAGCACAGTCCAGTTTCAATCTTGATTCTTTATTTTGAGAAAACATGCCCTCTTTTATAAGATGTTCAAGGGTTGTAATGTGTACAGATACCACTGATTCTATTAACATTTTGGAAAAACAACTCACAAGCCATGTCTTGTCCAGTGATGTATCACATTTTGGATTGTATCTAAAATGCCTTTGATGATTAAGATGCCCCTTCCTATCATGTATCATAAAGAAAGAAAAAATGTGCCAATTATATATGATATAAAGCTTCCTTATTGCTTCAATGTTTATTTTATATATATAGAAAAGAAGTTTGATATCTATTTAGATACAAATTTTATATTTTATCACACGTGGGCATGCAAATAAAGGAGAAGTAAAAATAAAACGAATTGTTCAAGATAGTCTTAAACTTTTTTCACACTGAGTCTATCCTATTTGGAATCACTTTTAAACTTAGAGTTCTCAATGTTTGTGTTTTTCTAAACAACACAGTCTTCTGTGTCATTAAGCATTTTGGTGATTTAGTATTTCTTAAAATTATATCCTACTATTATTGTTAGGATTTTCTTTCAAGGTATGGATACCCATTCTTCACATTTTGTCAAGAGTGCTCTTTTCATCTTTTTGGAAAACGTTGTACCAGCAGAAGCAACCATAGTTGCATCATGACCACTAGCTTTCCAACAGGAATTCTAAGATTAATTATAAGATCTACCATAACATGAATTCTAATTGCTAGTGCTTTAAAATTAATAAGATGCACTATCCCAGTTAATTAGAATCTCACCCAATTAGCTTCCTGGTACATCAGCAAAATAAGAAAATCTTTATGGCAGTAATGTAGGATAGTGTAGGGTAGTGCAAGATATTGACTAAAGAGCATGAGACCTGAGTTCAGAAAGGCCTCATTTTTCTCTGCTATTGTGTAAACTTGACAATGACAATCTACCTGAGTTTGTTTCCCCGTAGGTAAAGTAAGGATAAAAATACCTCGTTTTTATTATAAGGATTAAATGAGATACTATATGTTATAGTACTCATTGGGACTCTTGAAAAATATTAAGTGTTCAATAAATGGTAGCAGTGTTGACGAGGATGATGACTTGATCTGCAAGAGATATATTTCTAATGCAAAAACTCAACCTTAAAGTTATAGGAAAAAAAAGGAAGGAGGGACTTTTACAAAGTTACCTTTGAGAATGTGTGTTAATCTTGGCCATTAATCAGAATATTTGAATATATCAGACATAATGAAATTTGAACAATTTATTACCAGTAGACCCTCACTGCAAGAAATATTGTAGCAAGGTCTTCAGGCAGAAGAAAGATGATATCAGATGGAAATAGGATCTATATAAAGGAATGAAGACTACCAGAAATGATAACAAAATGAATAAACACAAAATATCTTCTTGTTACTTAAATCACCTTAAAACATGACTATTTTAACATATATAATCACAATGTTGTATGGGGTGATGATGTGTGAAAGTAATATGGATGACAGCCATAGCATGGGGTTGAGAGTGGAGACATATAAGTGGGACAGTTTGGAGTTTCTTATATGAGGTGTACTATCACTTGAAAGTAGACTATGGTAAGTTAAAGATGTATAAAGATGTAAATACCCAAAGCCACCTATAACATGATAAAATAAGAAATTTCAGCAAATAAACCAACAAAGAAAATAAAATAGAATCACAGAAAACCCCACATAATCCAAAAGAAGGCAGGAAAAGAGGAAAATGGGAGAAAAACAGACTAGAGAATTAGAAATCAAATAGCAAGATGGCAGATTAAACATATTAATAAATCACATTAAGCATAAATATGGTCTAAACCCTCAAATAAAAGGCAGAAATAGGGGCTCCTGGGTGGCTCAGTCAGTTAAGTGTCTGCCTTCAGCTCAAGTCATGATCTCAGGGTCTTGGGACTGAGCCGCGGCATTGGCATTGGGCTCCCTGCTCAGCAAGGGGGAACCTGCTTCTTCCTTTCCCACTGCCCTTGCTTGTGTTCTCTCTCTCTCTCTGTCAAATGAATAAATAAATAAAATCTTAAAAAAATATAAAAGGCAGAAATGGTCAGATTGGATAAAATAAGCAAGACCTAATAATATGCTATATACAATGAAATACTTCAAACATAAAGACAGCCAATTTAAAAATGAAAGTTGGATGAAGATAATAACATGGAAACAGTAATTAAAAAAAAAAACCACAAAAAACCAACCAACCAGAGTGGCTTTATTAATATCAGAAGGAGTAGATTTCAGAGCAAAGACTATTGCCAGTGATAAAGAAGGTCATTTCATAATGATAAAGGAATGATTTTATCAAGAGGATATAGTGATCCTAAATGTTTACATACCTAATAACAGACAGCAAATGTTGATAGAACTGCAAGGGAAAAAAAAGAAAATATCACAATTGTAGTTAGAGATTTCACATCTCCCTCTCAATAACTGACAAAACAAATAGAAAATCAGTATAGTTTGAATACTATCAACCAATTTGATCTAATCAGTATCTGTTGAACAGTAACAATCGAAGTATATTTATTCTTTAAAAATGCACACAAAATATTTACCAAGGTAGATCACAGGTGGGCCATAAAACAAGTGCAAATAAATTTAAAAGTATTAAAGTCATACAAAATATGTTGTGACAATGGTATTGAATCAGAAATTAATAAGAGAAAATCTCTGGAACATAACCAAAGATTTGGAAATCAAATAACATACTTTTGGATAATTGATGGGTCAAAGAAGTAATCAAAAGGAAAATTAATATTTTACACTTAGAGAAAACAAAAGCACAAAATATAGAATTTGTGAGCTACTGTTTAAACAGTATGTAAAGGGGTAATTTTTAGCATTAAACATTTATATTAGAAAAGAGGAAAGGTCTTAAATCAATGACCTTAGCTTCCACCTTAAAAAACTAGAAAAAGGGAAGTAAATATAAAATCCAAATAGAAAGTAAATATTAAAGACTGGACTGGAAATCAATGAAATACAGTATAGAAACACAATAGAGAAAATAATCGAATTTTAGGGCTGCTTTTTGAGATCAATGCTACTGAGAAACATCTTGAGAGAATGATGAGGGAAAAAAAGGCACAAATTAACAATAACAGAAATCTGAAAGATAATATCACTAAAACTATACAGATATTACCAAAACAATAAGGGAATACTATCAACAATTGTGTTAATAATTTTGACGTCTTTGATGAAATCGACAAATTCTTTGGAATACAGAAACCACCAAAGCTTATTCAAGATGAAATAGATAGCCTGAATATCGCGATACGTAGTAAAGAGATCAAATTTTGAGGTTAAAAACTTTTCCACAAAGAAAACTCTGGGCCCAGATGACTTTACTGGTGAATATTACAAAACACTCGATACTAGTTCTATGTGAACTTTTCTATAAAATTGAAGAGGAGGAAATACTTTCCAACTCAGTTCATGAGGTGGGCATTACCTTGATACCAAAACAGAGATGTAGGAAGTAAAGAAAACTGCTGACCAAAATCCCTTGTGAACATAGATGCAAAAATTCTAAACAAAATTTACTCAAATTGAATTCAATAATACTTAAAAAGGATGATACATAAGGAGCAACAGGGTCCAATTCCAGAATGCAAGGTTGGTTTAACATTCAAAATCAATCAATGTAATGCACTTTATTAATCAACTAAAGAGTAAATCTAATTGATTATCTCAATAGGTACAGAACATTTAATAAATGTTAATAAACATTTAATAAACATGTAATAAACTGCTTAACAGCAGTTAAGACTCTTGGTACTTTAGGAATAGAGGGAAACTTATGCAACCTCATAAATTCATCTACACACAACTTACAAGTAACATCATTCTTAATTGTGAAAGACTAAATGCTTTTCCCTTAAGATGTAAGTATAAATATACATCTGCTTTCACTTCTTCTATTCAACATTTTACTGGTAGTATTGGTGGTGGAATAAGCTAAGAAAAAGAGAAAAAAAAAGCTCTTTCCATCTTGGGACTTCACCATCCCCTAGAGCTATGCTGTCCAACATTGTTGTCACTAGCCTGCGTGTGGTTATTGAGCATTTGAAATGTGATGCACTGTTGAACTAAGATGTATGGGAAGTGTGAAATACACACAGATCTTGAAAACGTAGTATAATTAAAAAGAAAGTAAAATATTGAATTAATAGTTTTTAAATTATATATGGAAATGATATTTTATACATATTAAGTTAAATAAAATATGTTATTAAAATTAATTCCACCTTTACTTTTGAACATTTTTGTGTGGCTACTAGAAAAGGTAAAATTCCACATGTGACTTCTATCGTATTTCTGTTAGACTGTACTGTCCCAGCACCCTCTTGGAAGATAGAAGAAACAGTGCAGATGATCCTAATCTTTTATAGGCCAGGCCTGAAAGAGATATGTACCACTTCTGTCCCAGTCTTCTGGCCAGAACTCAGACATAGAGCTTCACTTTTCCGGGACATGAAAATAAGGGTGTTGGGGGGCCTGAGTGGCGCAGTCGTTAAGCTTCTGCCTTCGGCTCAGGGAGTGATCCCAGCGTTCTGGGATTGAGCCCTGCATCAGGCTCCTCCGCTGGGAGCCTGCTTCTTCCTTTTCCACTCCCTCTGCTTGTGTTCCCTCTCTCGCTGGCTGTCTCTCTGTCAAATAAATAAATAAAATCTTAAAAAAAAAAGAAAAGAAAAGAAAAGAAGGGTGTGCTCAGGAGAAATAGAAAATGGATTTTAGCGACCACGTAAGTTGTCCTTTCGGCATGTATTTGTGATTATGTGTGTGAATAAATGTCTTGCTACCCGTGTCAGAGACCAGCTCCTTAAATCTTACCATTTGGAATATTTCTCTACTGACCTTGCACATGGAGTCTCATTGAATACTTTTTAAAAAAAGATTATTTATTTATTTATTTATGAGTGAGCGAGGGGGAGAGAGAGAGAGAGAGAGAATGCAGGCATGAGTGAGTGAGGGGGGAGGAGCAGAGTGAGAGGGACAAGTAGACTCCGTGCTGAGTGCAGAGGCCCTCATGGGTCTCGATATCAGGACCTTGAGATCATGACTTGAGCTGAAATCAAGAGCTGGACGTTCAACCGACTGAGCCACCCAAGGTGCCCCATCACTGAATACTTTTTGACTGGTTTGAGTAAATCGAATCCACTAACACATAAAAAGGATGATACATAATGAGTAATAATTCCAGAAGGCAAGGTCGGGATGGGGTGGAGGGGTGAGTGCAAATGGAGGAATAGTTGGAAATCTGACAGAGGAAGAAATTTATGGAAGGTAAGGAATATAGACTTGATGCTATGGAATATAAAGTGATTGCATGATTGGAGTGCAGGGGAGATGGTGAGATCATTATTTCAGACATTCCATGCTGTGTACCTGATATTAGAGCGGGCAAAAGCTTTGAATCACTGAGGTCTGGGGGAAAGCTATTGATGATGTACTGAGGTCAAATCAGGTTTATTTAGAATATGTATTAGGAGACAGGAAGGAAAAAGTGCTGTGTTACTAACCTGCTAAACTTTGCGGCTTCTCCTTTCTAAACAAAGATATCAACTCTGGTTTTTTTTGACGTGGTACGCAGCAGACTTCTGTTTGTTTATTCTTCACATGCAAATTGCCTCTTGTTTTGCAGCCGGTCTGCTCATTTCAAAGCCACCAGGATAGGTGGGAGGCTTATGGCTTTGTAGCCCCAAATAACAAGGAAATGCTGAAGTTTCTTCATTTTTAGAAAAATTCCATGTGGCGTGCCATGAAATCAAGCTGTGTCTGTTTGGTGTCAGTCTCTTTTATCATACCAATTGTTTCAGAACTTTCCTTCCACCGAAAGGGTAGTGGAAGTCCATACACCTGAGAAAGGAGTCATCTTGGTGGGGGGTGGGGGGCGTCCTATAATTCCCATGTGGGTTGGTGGGAGTGTTGGTAACAGTTGTAATGGGTAGTAACACTTGGGTGTTAACCCACCTGCATTGTCTTAAAAAGAGATACCTTTAATCTTTTTGATGATGTCTGGAGTGGAGACAGTGGAAAATCTGCCTCTAACTTAGCAGTGGCAACTGTGTGTGTGTGCGTGTGTGTGTGTGTGTGTGCATATGTTAGCAAAGGATTTTCTGTCCTCACTCTATAGTGGTTATAGATGAAGATGAAATAGATTGAAGTGATTATAAATGTAGACTGAATGTCTAACTAGTCTTTGCAATATTGTGATCAGACAACCCTGTAATAAAATATACAAATAAGCTTGCATTTTATGTTTTTTGTCATTAGAACATCTTTAAAACATTTAAATAGCATTTTCTGCTGTTATAAATGTGTGGTATCTATCATGGCATTTTATCTTTGGATCAATCCCTTGAGGTAAGGAGAATACAATTTTTCTCATTTAATAGGCTAAAGAAACCAGGATCCAAACAGGGAAAGTGGTTTACTCTGGTTTATACCATATGGTGATTGGTGGTAGAGCTGAGACTGGATGTGTATAATCTTGCTTCATCTCTAGGGGCAGATGAGGGGAAGCAGGTAGAGGCAAATCTTAACTGGAATGTGATCCAATTAGTTGGAATGTGGATGACTTGCTTTAGAACCATTCGGGATTGCTGTTAAACATTCAGATTTCTGAGCCTCAGGAAAAGCCACTGAGCCACAATCCCCAGAAACAGTACCTGAGAATCTGTGTCTGTAAAAACTACCTTGGGTGATTTCATGCATACCTAAGTTTGAGAACCACTGAAAAGTAGAGTGCAGGTAGGCCCTGGAGCCGAAAAGTTCTAGATTTGAAGCAGAGCTGTTCTATGAAGCTATTTGACACTGAACTTCAGTGTCCTTGTATTTAAAATACAGATAATAACTCATGCAATTATGGAAAATTTTTAACGTGCAAGAGGAAATGCAGTGGAAAAGTGATTTCTTAAAAAATGTTGAGTATAGTTTTATCCCCAATGTGAGTCTGCCCTATTGCTGAGGGGCAGGTCCAAACTCAAACCCTTTTGTATTACCCACATGAGACTAAAGGAAGAAAATAAAAATTAGTAAAAACAAATACACACTGAAAAATAAGACAGATTTGGCTATAGGTCATGCAAACTTATATCGCTAACTTAAGAACCCGTGTGAAAACCATGGGCTCCAAGTTGAGAAGGAAACATAAAACTTCTGAACTTTTAGAGTTTAGGTTGTTTCTAGCACAATGGAATTCAGCTTGGTTAAATTTTTTTGAAAATTCAATTCCCCTGGCGATCCTAGAAGCAGGACACGAATAACTTTCAAAAGAAAAAAATCTTTGTTGTTTGCATAGCACAGCTTTCCATTCAGTTGGAAAAAATTACTAAAATTTCCCTTGAAAAGCAGTGATTGAAATGTTCTAAAAATTTCAAAGAACTTTTTTGAAAATATCAGCTTCAAAACAGAATTTCTCAAGGTTTTTATGAAACCAAAACACCAAAACCCTGATGGGTGCTCTCTTATCTCAGGCCTGTGTGTCATCCGCTGATCTGATGCTCTGAATATTTTGGGGAAAGGAATTTTATGTGTCATGGGGCCGGATTTATCCCCGTGCCTCAGCTTCATGTTGGGGATTGGGCCAAAAACCGATGGCAACTTATTTTTGTTTTTGTTATTTATATTTGTCAGGCAGAGAAGTTAATAAGAATGATAAACCTTTCTTGAACTCCTTGTTCGGGCCAGACACTGTACCAAGTGCTTGGAAAATATGAAATGAACAAAACCAGATTCCTATCCTGGAAGCATCAACAATTTCTTATTCATAGTCTAGAGGGAGGAAATGAAGATGCTGAGGAACTTATGTCAACATCTGTCACTACTTTAGAATCCTTCAGGGGCTCAAAGCATGGAACTTCCAACCTGATTGGAGGGGTCGTTGGGAGTGGGATATCTATTACACAAAGAGATGTTTGGTCACCTAGAGAATCAAGAATTTAGGATGTTTTTTTCGTTCTGACCCTGACATCCTATGTGAGCAAGGACCAACCTTTTTGACATTTCACCCAAACTTCAGAAAGAGAGATTACTTAGAAAACATCTAAATCATGTTGGGATGTATTTTTGCTGAACCAACTGGCTAGTTTAATGGTCAAGACAGAGACCAGTGAGGGGAATTGGTTTAATCGATTGTGCCATTCACGGAAGTTGAGAAAATTGATTTAGAAAACAAGTACACAGAAATGGGAGAAATATTACTCTGCATATTCTGAGTAAGAGAGCAACTCATTTGGAAAACATTTGAACCAAAGGTGCTAGGTTCATCATTATCCTGCTTGTTCTGCCTGTGAAAAATTCTTGTTGCTTTTTTTTTTTTAAGATTTTATTTATTTATTTGAGAGAGAGAGCATGAGCAGTGGGGAGAGGAAGTAGGCTCCTTGCTGAGCAGGGAGCCCGATGTGGGACTCGATCCCAGGACCCTGAGATTATGACCTGAGCTGAAGGCAGACGCTTAACAGACTGAGCCGCCCAGGCGCCCCGAAAAATTCTTTAAGTATAAATTTAATTCTTCAAATCTGCATTTTAGTATGTCATCATGGCCCCTTCTATACTGTACTTGTTAAGGGTAGTGAATAAACATTTGCACAGCTGGTGACGGACAAACCTGACTCAGAAACGGGTAACGCAGCCTGGCTTCTAGATCAAGAGATAGTGCTGAGATGTGACTTGTCCATAAGTTGCCATAGCTCTGCTTCTACTGCTGCTACGTACACCATGACTATTTCACAGGAGTGCTGGAGAGACCTAAGTAAATCAGGGAAAGTTCTTTGAAAAATGTGAGAGTCACATGCAGACTTCGTCTATTACTGTAAAGTCCTTAAAAATTGGCATTACATTTAGAATTTCTCTGTGACGTTGCATCATGAACCTACGATAGCTATATTTGAAGGGGGGAATTGTACCAACAATTGAATCAATGAACTAAAACATTAAATAAAATTCTACATCCCACAGAGCCAAATTTCATTAGAACTTATGAAGAATTGTTTGCTAATTGATTTTCAAATCCAAGTCGGGCTTGGTTTCAAGGACGTAAGTAGGTTCTATGAAGCATTATTTCTTCAGGTCACTTTGGAATCAAGGGTCAAAACATTTAGAAAACAATGGCATACTTTCTTTAAAATTTCGCAATGAAAATTAAAATATTATTGACTCCGAGGAGTCCTGCAAAGAAAAAAGCCACTGTGTTTATTTTTGTTTAACCAACATTTCTTAAACCTAGTTGATGGGAAGAACCCCCTCTCATTTTAGTTGGCAGAGGGTAACCTCTATTTCACATCTGTTTTTTTTTTTTTTTAAGTTGGGTGTAGGCTCATCCAGGGAGTTTAAAAAAGTTAGTTAACTAAAGTTGAATATCTTAGGCTTAGGAATTAATTATGTTAGCAATCTTGTATGGACATCTTTTTCTCAAGTTATCATCATTACCATCTCACAGGATTTATGGTGTACAGAGCACATTCCCAGAAATCCTGGTGTCAGGGAATGACGAACTATCTATGGAGTGAAGATTGCATCTGGTTTAGAGATATCATTTGTCTACCAGCAGTAGTTTCTGTCCACAAACCCTCCCAATCATCTTATTTTCAATTATCTGGTGGATCAGTGCAGACCGCACCAGCAGGCAGATCAAGGGGCAGAATGTTAATTTCTTTGGTTATGAAAGTCTTCGTACACACAGCATTCTTTTTACTTTCTCCTCTCCACTAGTTTTTGCTTACCAAATCCTTTTTCAACCTTCTTATGTGGTCTTTCATTCATTCAACAGATAATGGAGCACCTGTTTTACGTTTGGAACCATGCTAACGGGTGATATAGAGATAAATAAGACGTGATCCCTGCCTGAAGCCCTGTGGGTCCAGCAGTGAACAAGAACAAGGCTTTCTTTGCTCTCAAGGAGCTTGTTGTCTGCTTTTCGGCTTCTGGTCCATCCGCCTGGCTGCGATCCCACTGAAAGCTCTAATACTGATATTTTATCCATTCCTCAGCTATGATTTACATCATTGATTTCTGACTTTCAGATCCTTCATGCTACACAGTTGGTTGCTGGCACTAAGGTGGCATTGACAACTAATTTCTCAGACTTCCTCTAGACCCAGGGTACTCTCCAACGGGCCTAGGGGGGCCTCAGTGTTGCCTCAAGGCTTTCAATCTGTCCTGGCTGCACAACCAGCACAAGGGGAATGAGGAAATGTTTAAAGGCTATAGAACTTCCTCAAAAAAGCTTTTGGAATCTGCTTCCCTCCCTTGTCAAACAGGCTGAATACCTATCCGAGATGATTTAGGAGTGTCAATGTGACATTTGTTGGTGGGTTTTCGAGCACAGAGAAGATTTTGATGTTTCCTTAGTCTTTTGAGTTAGTGCTAAATTTATTATAGTATTAAACTCTAAGTCTTATTTTACTTAAGCTTTTTGATTTTCATATGTAGTAAATTTTAGCAGTTATTTTCAAGGGGGCTTTTGATCGATGTTCAATCAACTTTGACAGAACACAATAAATGCTTTTCATAATCAGTTCATTTTCAAAGTTCATTAGTCTGATATTCTTACGCATTTAAAACTGTGTTTATAATTTCAATATATTCAACTTTCATTTATAAATACTTCCGATATTGAACTTAGCAAGTAAAATAATTCAAGTACTAAATGCTAATATGTCTAGCAATTAAAATTTATAAATATAGTGAACCACATTTTTAATAATTTCAAGAATGTTTACAATCATCATTAAATGAACTTATACCTTTCAACTTGAAATAAAAAAGCTGAAATCAATTATTTAATTACATATTTTGCATGTTTGATTATATATCCACGTTTACATATTCAGTTATGGGGCTGAATCCTAAAGATATTTATCTATCTTACAAATAGTTTAAATGCCAAATCTGCAGAGTAATCTTTACACAAATTATTAATAGGGTTTTGATTTACTTAATACATCTTCTTGAATAAAAAAAGACTTCTCAGAGTTATAAGACATTTATCCACCAGTGAACAATTTTATTTTTCTGAGAAAGTTGTGGCTATCAACTCCAGGAAACTTAGGCCCAGGGAATTTTGGCCAGGACATAAAACCTAGGATTACAGATATACAGGGTAATTCTAATTACAATGCTAACAGATGTATCGAATTCTTGTTTGTGGTCTCCACGATGCTCATGTGCTGTAAAGAACTTAGTCCTATTGTTCATAATCCTGGGTACAAGTCATACCATTAATTGATTTTCTGTCTGAACTGAATAGAGAAGTCTTATAACTTCCTCTACTGCTGGTTTGAACTTGAACCCTCGGAAGACAAATCTGACTCCAAAGATACTTTTAATGTTATTCCATTGGATAGTTCACACCTTCGTATAAATCTTTTTTAACCTCATTTAAATTAAAAAAAATGTAATTGTGGCAAAATAGATAGAACATAGAATTTATCATCCTAACCATTTTTAAGTGTACAGTTCAATGGCATTCAGTACATTCACTGTGTTTTGCACTTTCTATTTCTATGAATTTGACTACCCTCGGTACCCCGTGTGAGTGGAATCATACAGCATTTGTCCTTATACAGGCTTATTTCATGTCCTCAAGGTGTGTCCCTGTCGTAGTATGTCATTTATCTGTCAAAAGACACTTGGGAACCTCCAACTTTTGGCTATCATGAACAACGCTGCTATGAACATGGATGGACAACTATCTCTTTGAGTCTCTGCTTTCAATTTTTGTGCAATACCCAGAAGCAGAATCGCTGAATCATATCATAATTCTATTTTAAATTTTTAAACAAACTGCCACACAGTTTTAACTTCTTTTAATCTTATGTCCTGATTAGGTAGAGAGGACTCTGCTCATCCACTGTATCCCCACTAAGGTTGCTGCTGACTTTTCTTTTTTTTTTTTTTTAAGCTAATTCTCATGCTGGATGACTGAATTCATTTAATAATGTTTATTATTTTTTTCTGAATTTAAGACCATATTGACTGGATCCTGAACATCACTCATGGCTTCGCCTTCATTCAGAAGTAGGAAAAAAACCATACAGCTTTGCTGCTTCAAGTTTCTCCATGGACCTTAGCTATGAGTTTGTTAGAAATGCAGAGTCTCAGGCCCCATCGCAGACCTACTGAATCAGAATTTGCATTTTAGCAACCTCTCCAGGTGATCATTATGCCCATTAAATTGCATGCATGCAGAGCACCAACTTAGATGATTTCTCACGGCTCTTAATTTTGGAAGATCTGTAAACCTTAGCGTGAGCACAGATAATGTTATCTAGTATTTGCTAAGCATTTTTATTCCTTCTGTTGGGTCAGTATCAGATCTCAATGGATTAAGTCTATAAGAAGAACTTTTGGTCACGGGTCACAGCACCAGTGAGCTCTGGAACATTCTAGAATTCCAATTGTCTGGGAAATCAATTATTTAGGTGATATTAAGCTAGGAGTTAGGGACCCGGAAAAACACAGAAGTGAGGGTAGAATATCTGGCAGAGTAAAGAAGTTACCAGAATATAGTCAATTTCTCAAGGGCAGGAATCATGTCTTGTTTAAATTTGCATTCTCAGAGCCTAGTACTGTATGTAGCATAGTGTTGAATAAATATTTGTCCAACTCAGTATTTGCAGAACTAACAAAAACCAAGTCTGAGGTCTAGATATGGGGGTCTGTAGTACCAACAGTTGAATGGAGGAGTTATAGTCTGTCATAGTGGTACCGTTAACGCTTCTGAAGACTGAGACCCTTTTGAGGGTAGATTTGGGCATTTATACCTGGTTGTACTTTGACCTAAAGCAGCTCTGCCATGGGAGTCTGGAGAATTTTAAGTCCTGACAGTGTGAAGTTGGACTCTAAATAGAAAAAGGTAGTCTTTGGTCTTTAGGAAATTACTTTTTAAAACAGACCGAATGGTTGCAGAGAAAGGTGACCTAGCTTTGAGAAAACCCAAGACATAAATATCAGAACTGCCAAAAGAGATCAATGTTACTGTCATGAAACTGCCTTAAATCTCCATCCCGAAACCTCATTTTAAAATAGTTTTATTTTAAAATGTTCTTTTCTTTGGGAAGAACATAAACTCTTTCAGGAAACAGCTCTGGGAACTCTGTACTAGGGACAGGTTGGGAACTCAAGTTATTACTAGAATGTTTCTGAAAGAAGATCTATTGGACATACAATTCAAGGTCACCCAGCTACTAATTCTAATAAAAGAAAAACATAGCTAGTGCTTGTAAAGTTTCCTTTTAATAAGAAAAAAAGAGTAATGTTTTTCTTTAAGGTTCTAGTGTTAGATATTAAAGGTAAGCTTAGACAGTAAGCAGAGAGACTCCTGAGCAAACAGGGGGCTAGAATTGGAAGAGAAGAGTCTCTTTAATTGATTCAAGTAGTAAGTGGGACAGAAGAGAAATTCACCTGTCCAGTAAACTGTAAAGAGGTTAAATGAAGAGTTGCTCCAACAGAAGGACTGAGTATCTCAAGGAAGTGTTAATATGTTAAAGAATATTGATTCTGGCCCACCCAACGCTTGAAGATTTGACACTTCAATGGCTTTTAAACTGCAAGGTAGGGAACTTGACTTCAAGTTAGAATTCAGAATAAATGATAAAGGAAAGTTAAGGATCAATTAAAAAAAGGTAATAGGTATAGGGATTTCCTTTTTCAAAGTCTTCTCTAAAATGTGTTATTGAAATGCATTAACTCAACAAATAGTCATTGAATACCCAAATACTGTGCCAAGGGCTATGGAAGATTAAAATATGGGATCAATATTCAAAAGCTACAACTTTAGGCAATTTGTGCTAAAAACAGAGCATTTCTTACGTATGGCAGGGGAAGATCACTTCTTACTGGAATGATGATGGAAGAATGGAAGAGGTGACAATGAAATTGAGTATTCATTGAAGGATTTTTATAACTAGAGGAGATGACAAAGCATTTTAGATACAAGGAATGAGTGAACAAAGGCTTATAGTAAACATTCATTTAGCCCCCTCTATGTACTAGGCATTATATTCTTGCACTAGTTTTTAAAAAAGATGAATATGACACAGAAGTGTAATAAGAAAAATCATATGTAAGAAATAGTGAACACATCCGATTTGACTTAGCAAATGTTTCTTATACAGGGAGAATGTGGAAGATGAATCTGAGAAGGAAACTGGAGACTGATGATGAAGATCCTTGAATGCTAGACTAACTCTGATTATTAAAGTAGCTAAATATAAAGAGCATGAAAGGTTATATTTGGTTGAGTTAAATGGAAAATCATTCCTAGTTTCGATTTTGAATCTCAAAGCAAATATTGGAGGGACCACCACCTGGTGGCAGAATACTTACATTGCATCATCTGTTTTTAAGAGATACATAAACATTCTGAAGTTTCGAACTGCTAATCTTTATTTATAAAATGATAAAGAATATGATAAAGAAATAAGAGATGATTATTCATTGTGTAAGTCTTCTCCACCAGATTCCTTCCTAAAAAGAGAAATCCCTGAGAGCATCTAAAATGACTTTTTTTCCTAAAAAAATTCAATGTATCTTTAAATAGAAAAATGGTGAGAATACTCCCTATTTACTTGTCCAAATTACTTTGGCAATTAATTATAATTCCACCAACTGTCCTGATGACAACATGAGGAAAGAGATTTAACAATTTTATTTTTCAGATATTTTAATCTTAAAATACTCTTTTTATTCTTTAGCTCTATCTTGATTTGGTGGTGGTTACACATGTGATAAAATTTCATAGAACTACATACATACATACATAAAACTAGTGAAATCTGAATATCTGAAGTCTTTAAGATCTGAATTAAGTCTGTGGTTGTACCATCAATTTCTGGTTTTAATAATGTGCCATAGTTATGTGAGATGTTACCATTGGGAGAAATTTGGTAAGAGGTACATGTGAATCCTCTGTATGATTTTTATGTAACATACATAATTAGTTAAAAATGGAAACTTAATTTTAAGTATCGTTTAGCTCAACTTCTACAAACTTCAACTGCAGAAATGAAGTATAAAAATATTTACAAATGATCAGGGGCCCCTGGGTGGCTCAGTCAGTTGAACGTCTTGCCTTCTGCTTGTGTCTTGGTCCTGGGGTCCTGAGATCCAGCTCTGTCTTGGGCTTCCTGCTCAGCGGGGAGCCTGTTTCTCCCTCTCCCTCCCCCTCTGCCCCCTCCTTCCCCCACCATCGTTCTCTCTCTCTCTCAAATAAATAAATAAAATCTAAAAAAAAAATATTTACAAATCACCATTTGTAACTATAAATTCTATCAAAGAAAGACTGTATCTTGGAAGTTAAAGGATGCTAAGTATGAGCATTATATTAATTTTCTTTCTTAATTAAAAATATACTCACCCAGATTGATGCATTTTGTTCTCACTTATTATTTATAGATTTCTTTTGTCTCTATCAAATGTGTTTATACATTGAATGACACATTAACATTGTAGAAAAATTGGAACAAATCAGACAATAAAAAAGTAAAGTAAAAGGAATTATTATCACTCAGACCCACTCAAATAGTATAGTTTTTTCATCGATCCATTCATCCATTCAACATTTATGAGCAAGTCTCTGCTCTGGATGCTCTTTGATAATATAGATTAGTGAATGGTGCAGCCTCTGGTGCCTTTTCTAATTTGCACAAAGCCTCCCTAAAGGCTCAAAAAGTAGATATATACAAGGAACTTACATTAGTAACTATCTCAAATATTGTTGTATTAAATGAGCTTTTCTATATGTCTAGCATGCAGTAAGCACTATGGAAGTGTTAGCTATTATTATTATTATTATTATTATTATTATTATTATTATTATATTACTAGAATTTGTCATAAGTATTTGACCACAAGAAAAGTAGCAGGGCTCAATGATCACAGAATGCAGAATCATAGAACTTTGGTTTTTCATTCAACAAAAAATTCTGAGTCCTTTCACATACCAGGCACTGGGGAGAAAAAAATAGATGCCCCCTCCCACCATTCCCATAATATAGCTTACATTCATTTATCAGTATTTTGAAAGAACCCACCAAGATTAATGAATCGCATTTATCTTATTTAATGGCTTTAATTAAGTGCACTGTGCTGGATGACAAGTGGGAGGGTAGGAGATAGGAAGTGCCAAGTTTAAGACCATCTCTGTTCTCCAGAGTTTCTGGTATTAACGAAGAAGACATCGAGAATATCAAGACAAAATGTTAAAGTGTCAAAACACACAGGACAGGGAGAAGTGAGTTGTTGAGGCCTGTGGTAACCATGCCACTTTTTATGGAACAGAGAGGACCTGGGCTGGGGCTTAAAGAATGTATACATCAAATTCCTCTCTGAAATGACTTTTTGGATATGTGGCATAGACTAGCTAGCCCCTCTCTAAATCTGACCTCTCCCCCTCTCAGGAACATAGCAAAAGTTATACATAACACTTCCAGTCCTATCCTATGGAAACTCCCATTTGATTTTCTCCAAATTTTGGCTGAATGGTGACACTAAGGGCAAACATGGAAGCCACATGTTGAAGTCAGCAGAGACCCCATGAGCCTGAATCCCTGAATGACCACATGGAACTGAATTTTTCTCTCTCTTCCCTCCCCCTAATTTCTGGTCTTTACTTGAATAAAAAATCAACTGTCTTCTCATCTGTTTCTAGGTTGGCCTGTTATAGCAGCTGGCTTTAACATACTATGTAACATGATCAGACTGACTTTAAATTTTTTTAGCACTTTTGACGGTGTAAACGTCAATATAATACAACATGCAAACTCTGAATCAGCTGGAAATATCCAGTGTACACTGAGGTTAAGGTGAGGTTGCCAGGGGAGGGAGACGTGGGGTGTGGGGGAGTGGGGAGCTCTTGTATAGTCATTAACAGATTCCAATAAATTCAGAACTGAAGATTATGTGCATGAATCTTTTGTTTAACAGATACAGATACACATGAGAGTCTTGCCTCGTATCTTAACTGGGATATGTGGAAATGTCTGCTCCTCTTCACGAGAGCCTGTGTGACTCCTGACACCTAGGCTGGCTCCCTTTCCTATTTAAATAACTGTTAAGTCTCATCTAAATTACGTTTTAACTTATGTACCAGTGGTAAAACTAAAAAAGCAATTTCGTCATCCTCTTTTTTTTTTTTTAAAGATTTTATTTATTTATTTGACAGAGAGAGAGAGCGCCCACAAGCTGGGGGAGTGGGAGAGGGAGAAGCAGGCTCCCTGCCGAGCAGGGAGCCCAACGTGGGGCTCGATCCCAGGACCCTGGGATCATGACCTGAGGTGAAGGCAGACAGCCAACCGGCTAAGCCACCCAGGCATCCCTCGTCATCCTCTTTTTAAAAATGACTGTACTTCAGGGGTGCCTGGGTGGCACAGCAGTTAAGCGCCTGCCTTCAGCTCAGGACGTGATCCCGGTGTTCCGGGATCGAGCCCCACATCAGGCTCCTCCACTATGAGCCTGCTTCCTCCTCTCCCATTCCCCCTGCTTGTGTTCCCTCTCTCACTGGCTGTCTCTATCTCTGTCGAATAAATAAATAAAATCTTTAAAAAAAAAAAAATAAAAATGACTGTACTTCAGACATAATTGTTACCTCTACTTTATCTTCCCTGGCTATACTCCAGAGTCCATTAAAATTCTTGATGAAATTTGTCAAATAAAGCTCACCAGTTTATAAATACAAATGTTCACAAGTTTTCCTTTTGGTGTGAATCTAGCTCTCTCTTTGACTTTATGGGCCTCAGGCAGTCAAGGGGATGGATTTTTTTTATACATCACAGCTTATGCCATGGCTGAATAAAGAGCAGTTAGTGGCTGGTGGGCTATGGTGTGGATTCATGTGCAGGGGCTAAATGACCATAACTGGGCAAGTGGTCACAGCTGGATCACAAGGGGCCAGATAAGGACAGTGAGAGCAGAAGCCGAGACTCAGGACTTAAAATTAGGACTCCTTATGTTCCATTGCCTAGTACCAGTATTAACTCTTGACCTTTGGAAGATACTGAGCCTGTAAGCAGCAGAATTTGAACTTCGGGGAGAGAAATGCGGGACAGAAAAGAGGCAGGTCTTAACACACATCTGGGTTTTTCAGTCTGTCTTCCATGATTGACACACTTCCCCTTTTGTCTGGAAGTGCTTCTTTATTTAGACAAAGCCCCAGTGTCTTCTGTCTTAAAATGACTCGGGTAGCCCCTGGTGCTTACCACTGGCTGTGTTCTTATACCGACTGCACCGAAAGAGGAGGCAGAGTAAACCTACCCATATAGACCCCAGCCCAGGCCCTTTGCCTGGTCTGTGTTGTGAATGGGGGCAATGGAGAAAATAAATAAGTAAATAAATAAAACGACTGGGGCAGTGATAATGCTCTAAAAACCAACTCCTTTCTCCCAGATGTGAACAAAGGAGAGATTCTAAAATCTCTTGAGTCCTTGTCAAAATTCTTGGGAACAGTTGTAAAGTCTCCATAATGACAAAAGGAGCTATGTTGGAAATTTGAGGGATTATTTGCAAGTACAGATCCTAACTAAGTAGGTTTAGTTTTTGAGTTCTGCTAGGGACACCGTGGAAGGTAGTACACCTCAGGCTATGGAGGCACTTGTGTTTTTGGATGTCAGGTGGGTGCTTAAGACAGAGAGCCAGGTCTTGCTGACTTTCAGTGTGTCACCGAGAGAGTTGATGGACAGACAGATGCCCCATATTCCTCATGTTTTTGTTCCGAGAAAGAGTAGTGCCAAAACCACGTCCTGTTAAGTGCCACATCTAAGAGGACGTGTGTCACTGCAGCATTAATTAAGAAGCGCCCCTTCCGGTGGCCAGACCCCTACTTGCTATGATCATGCTGTTACCTCCAGCCAACGATCTAGCCCTGCCAAGTGGACCACAAAAGGAGAGATGCTCTTTTTTTTTTTTTCACCCAAGTGGAAAAGATGCCTGTGGTAAGCTCTTCCATGTTAGAAATTCACTCTTGCATATCTTATGTCTCTCCATGATACCTCCGAGGATTTCATTTCTTTAGACCTGAAGAGATCTTTGAGGAGATGAAGAGCGAGGATTATCAGGCAGTCACTTGAAGAACAATAGAGAAAGGCCGAGGCATCAGAAAACACACCGGGGCCTGCATACATCAATGCCTTTGTTATGATAGCAGATCACGGTAATTTTCACATGTCGTAATTTGGCAAATTGGGTCTTCAAATAGGTGAATAAGTTCACCTTAAAAAAAGAGCACTCTTACACAGAGACGGATTGCTCTTTTTTTTTGTAGTTTCTCTTCTCGGAGTGTTTGTTGTGTGTGTTTAATGCTCTACCCTTTGTTTTCCCAGTCCCATGGAAAGTGTGCTACTCTCTGCTGGTTTCTTAGGATAGCTTTGCTCACTGAGGCAGAGCAGCCCGTGAAACTGTTCAATATATCTGACTGGCAGCTATCCTCAAGTGCAGCAGAAACACCCGGAGAACACGCTCCCTCCTCCCTGTTTCTGAGGTCTGGCTGCAGTTGATGAAAATTTATTACCTTTTACCTGCTTAAATTTTATGTTGTCAAAGACGATCACATTGTTTTCACACACAGAATGGTTTTTTCCTTCCTTTAGGGGTAGAATGAAATAACCGAATTATGAGTAACTTGTTTGCTAAATTAGTTTAACATTCACCTTTGGCTATTAAATAAAGGTATGCACACGTGCTATATTTCCAAGGCAAAAGAAACACATAACATTAATTTCAGCACAAGTTATAAAAAATATAATGCTGGGGCTGTGATGACTCACTATAGTTAAGCTGATCTTCATAGCTCATTTAAAGAGAATAAACTATAGTATTTAGTGCTTAACCAAAAATAGTAGAAACTTACTCACCTTTTGTAATACTAGAAAATGTTAAATCTTGTATGTATCTAATCAATAAGGGATTGTTAATGCTGAGGACTATTTTTGTCCTTGTTTATATTTCAACCTCTCTCTTTTAATAGAGTCTTCTTGTTGCCGTTAAGATTCTCATATTTCCCAGTAATAATGAGTTACTGAGCACTTCACTTCTTCCCGTTAGCAGCAAATCTACCTCTTTCTCTTCAAATGTAAACTTCACGAAGTGTTGTCTGCATTGTTTCTTTTTTAATGAATCTATTAATCCAACAAACATTTATGGAATAGCTACTATACACCATATACTGTTCTAAAATTAATTCGAGGGGAGCCTGGCTGGCTCCGTTGGCGGAGCGTACAACTCTTGATCTCGGGGTTGTAAGTCGGAGCCCCACAGTGGGTGTAGGATTACTTAAAAGTGAAATCTTTTTAAAAAATTAAATTAAGTTGACATTTCTGATCATCAAGACAGTATAAAGAATTCAAAATGATTTTGGGGGGGGATGAAACTTAACTCAAATTTTTCCATCAGAGCAACATATGCCAATAACATAACTATAATGGCTGTCAATAAAGGCTTTCTCCTCATTCTCGTCTTATTATCATATTCCTATTTTTTCTTTTTGCTTTACTGTTCCAATCAACCCTTATTTACTGTGACAGCCAACTCAGTCGACGTCTGTCAACATTATACTTTCATGTTTTTTGTCTGTTATGTAATCTGTTAGGCCCCTTGAACCATATGAAAGATACAGGGGTATCTTGCTCTTTGGGGGAAGGAAACCTGCATAGGGTGTGAAGAATTATGACTCCCTCGTTTTTCTTTTCTTTTCTTTTTTTTTTTTTTGACTCCCTCATTTCTGTAGGGAGAGAAGTTCTCTGTGAAGTGTGGAGACGATATTTCTAGAGTTACCAAGAGCCTTATATATGTATGTGAGTTAGAAATACGGTTTCTCGCTCAACCTTCAATGATTCTTTACCTTCCTGGAGGTACTGTTTGCACAACACAGTAAAAATGTGGATGGGAAGTAATTCCATACTGCAGTTCAGCATACGCCAAAATATAGATTTTCTGCCTTTATATGCTCGAGAAGTACTGCTTTTGTCAGTGTCCAGGGAGTTTAGATGAATATATAACGCCTGCTTACCTTGTAATAGTTAGTCCTGGCAAATGTTAGGGCTCTATAACTCCCTTTTTCAGGAGCCTGGTGCTTTAACATGACTCTAGGGTTGCTTAGAACTCGGGTGTCAAGTATCCCATTAAGGCGACGAACTCCTCCAGGATCCTGACCTCATTATTTCTGTAAAATAAACACGTCCGAAGGCTTTTCCTTCAAGACTTTACCCTGATCCACGGCTCAGGACACTAATGGGTGACTGATACCTGACAACATTTCAGGACACATAACTGCTTTAAGCAAGATGGGTTTAGAATACCTTAGGGATGGGATATTCAGGGTGTGACAAACTACAGGAAGTTTTTAAAATTTGATGGGGGATATTTAGTGCTCTTGAAATTATAAGTCATAAATCAACTATGCATATGCTGGCCTTGCTAGAACATTAGATACTGTAAAAGCATACAAAGTAACAAATGCAGCCCTCAAACTTAAGGCTGTTGATAATATGTTAACTGTATTGGTTCTCTAGAGCCATATAACCCTGCATTCTCTTAAAGACATGTTAAGATGGGCACTGGTAAATGATTTGCAACCCTTAGTGTGCTCAGCTCTATGCAAAGTTCTTTTTTTTTTTTATTTTTTTAAGATTTCATTTATTTATTTCACAGAGAGAGAGAGAGAGAGAGAGACAGACAGGCAGGCAGGCAGACAGACAGCGAGAGAGGGAACACAAGCAGGGGGAGCGGGAGAGGGAGAAGCAGGCTTCCCGGTGAGCAGGGAGCCCTCTATGCAAAGTTCTTATTCTGTAAAATAATAACAGAGCACCACCCCCCACACAAAAAGCATTCTATGAGTATTTTTTCTATTTATCTGAAGCACAGTAATAAAAAAAAAGTACACTTTAAAAATTCAGTGGCACCAGGTACATTGCGATAACTTGAGGGACATTATACAGTTAAAAAAAAAAAGGAAACAAAAAGGAAAAAACAAAAGGAAAAAAATTCCCAAGTGTTTGAAACACTGCACGACATAATTACACCTGCTCAAACAGACCATTTACAAACATTAGGTCAATAAACTGCTAACATTCATAAAAAGTTAGCTTTCTTACTAAAATGCAAGAACTTAAATGGTTGGTATCGAAACAAGAAACAAAAAAGCATTTGAAATGGAGTCAGATCACGTTACATGGAGGCCATGTGACTAGAGCGAAGTGAGCAGACTTCTAAACATTTTAACTAGAAAATCACTAATGATTTCCTGATTGTTCAACCTTACCAAGGTTTTTGATCATCTGTGGTCAGGAGGTTATATGGAACAAAATAACTTCTTACTCACCGCTGTGGCTGGGTGGCTGTGGCTGGGTGGGTGGGATGTCTTGTGAGCTGGGCCACTGTCCCAAAGGAACCCAAATACAGAAGATCACGTGAAGTAAAGTAGCTAAAACTTTAAAAGCTTTTAGCACAAAATCTGCATCATGGTAAACACTTGAGAAATGTATAGATTTTAGATTTAAAAAAATGCTTCTCACAACATACAGCATATGAACTTGGACTTGAGGGATGGCAACATTTTGATAAATTTACTCTGCTATATTTGCATATAATAGGCCCTCACCAAATTGTTCAGACATAAATCTACACTAGTTAGGGCACCACTAGCCTCTGTAATAAACACACTTCAAGGTTTCAGAGATTTTCCCAATAAAATCTTATTTTCTTGCATGCATACCAAACCAATGCAGGTGTTCTTTTCTTTTCTTTCTTTTTTTTTTTTTTTTGAAGATTTTTATTTATTTATTTGAGGAGAGAGAGAGACAGAGATAGCGACAGAGAGCATGAGTGGGGAGGAGAGGGAAAAGCAGGCTCCCCACTGAGCAGGGAGCCTGACACAGGGCTCCATTCCAGGACCTTGAGATCATGACCTGAGCGGAAGGCAGATGCTTATCTGACTGAGCCACCCAGGCGCCCCAGTGCAGGTGTTCTTGCTTGGTGTGTGAACCGTCCCCGCCCCCCCGTGTGGTGATTCAGGGACCCAGTCTCCTACTTGTGTCTGTGCTATCCCCTGAGGCCTCGGAGTCTTCATTCAGCAGACAGATGGGTAGAGTGAGGAGAGAGAACTTATATTCATGCAATCTTTTGGAAGCAGCATGTACTGTTTCTACTATGACATTGTCAAGAACTAGTCACGTGGCTCCTTAACATACAAAGAACCTGAAAAAAATTGTCCTTGGTTGGACAGCTGATTTTTATGACAGTCTGCACTCCGGCAAGGGGTGCAGAAATTTTGGGGAACCACGCAGTCATTTCTGCTATAGGATTATCGTAGAAAGTTTCCGGAATATAAACTGATAAATCTGAAGAAGTGGAAATGTATTTGTATTGACTCACATAACTGAGTCTCATTTAACGCTGAACACAACTGCATCAGTCCTCTGACTTGGAGCGTGAGATGGCGCATTCGCTGGACGTTAGTGAGTACCATTTCGTCAAGTACCACTTACTCTAGTTGGATCAGTCACTAACATATTTTAAGAATCTATGCTGTTCTTTGATGTTTTGCTGAATCCTTTTTTATGTTATGAAGCCTGCTGGTTAAGCTCATGGCTACTAAACATATAGGCTTGGGGTTTGACTGGGGAGAAAATCAAATAATTTATTTTTGTTCAAGTTCAGCCTTGGTCATCTATGTCATTAGATCAGACTCCCAGAAAGCTCATCTCTAGCTCTGTTTCCTCTAGGCTAGATTATACAAATCCCTGCTTGCTGGCCACTGAATAAATTGCTCTTTGAACTTGCATTTTTTTTTTTTATGTTCATCTGCTATTCTATCTTATGTGGGGGAGCCATATTTTGCTACCATTATTTCATGTCATTATTACTGTTACATGCTAAACTCTGAGTGGATATCATAATTTGAAGTTTCTGTTATCAGAATAATATGCATATTTATTCAAAGAAATAAACTATTTCAAGAAAAAAATGACATTGAAATGAGTTCCAAAATTCATATTTTATTTCTTAGCCAATGAACAAGGCAAGTGGAGTTATTTCCTGAGTTTAATGGGCATACTTGTTTGACATCTTTTTTAATTTCCTTGCATAGATGTTTTACCAACTGTGATGCATTCTAAGTAATTCTTTTTTTTTTAAGTTTTTATTTAAATTCCAGCTAACCTGCAGTGTAATAGTAGTTTCAGGTGTACAAATAATGATTCAATACTTCCATGCTACACCTTGTGCTCCATTCTAACTGATTCTTAGGAAAGACAAGCCCATAGTATGAACATCAGGAATTAAAAAAAAACACAACTACTTTTACTTGTATGCAGTTTGGTATTATTGACTTTATTAAGTCACAACCTGCACTCACTCTCAGATTATAATTTTTAATGCATTTTTCCTGATTCCCAATTCTGGATTCCTCTTTCTCTACCCAGCTGGCTGGAAAATGTCAATGACACACCTTCCCTTGCCGCCTGGGCTGGGGAGAAATAACAAATCCTGAGCTTGACAATTAGTTTTCCTGATGGCTTCATAGCTGGTTAACTGTAATGTTTAATTTTATGTCAACTTGGCTGGGCCATGGTGGCCACATATTCTGTCAAACATTAATCTGGATGTTTCTGTGAACGTATTTTTGGATGAGATTAACATTTAAATGAGTAGACTGAGTAGAGCTGATTACTGTCCATAAAGCGGATAGGCGTCATCCAGTCCATTGAAAGTGTTGATAGAACTGAGACTTACCTCCTGTAAAGAGGAAGGATTTCTGCCAACAAAATGCCCTGGGACTTTAACTGTGACTTCTCTGGGTCTTTAGCCTGCTGGCTTACCTTATCAGATTTTGGACTCACCCCAGCCTCCAAGACCCATGAGCCAATTCCTGAAACTCTGTCTCTTTCTTTGTGAATATATATACATACACACACACTAACATCTAAATTCTAGTTTTGGTTACTAGGAAGGTACTTATAGCTAACGTCTATTTTTGATATTATTGAGAAATAGGTTATTCTGGATAATTGAGCATTTTATTTAACAGAATATATATAAATAGTATGTACTTATAATTCACATACAAATTCTTTTTTTTGGAATTTAGGTATTTTGTAGACTTAGTTTACATTGTAGGTAAAAGTAAACAGTTTTGAAATGATATACAGTTTCAAAATCAATATTTAGATCTATAAATATAATAAATATGAATAATGACAATAAATTAATAAATCTAGTACGAATTCTGGCCTCAGTGACCTACCCTTTTTAAGAGAAAAGCCTATTGTAAGTTCTAATAATAGTTCAATCATGTTACCTACTGTGATTACTTCTTTTCCTCACACAGTTGCTTGCTTCCTCTTGTGTTTATAATTGTCATGTTATTCCCTTAATTTTCTATGTATCTGCCAATGATCCACTTTCAAGCTCTCTACCATTTATGTAAATGTAAACATCAGTCTTTCAACAGATTAAAGCACATGGGTGTACTACTGATCCCTTCTTCAAGAAATCGCTGTTGTAGCTTTCTGGAACGCAACCCTTTCCACTGTGCATTGGCTACTCTCTGGTCTGATAGGATTCTTTTGAGATTTCTCTTGTTTTAGATCTTCTGGGTCCTAGGTCCTATATCTTCCTTTCTCTTAGTTCACTGTGTCATTTTTTTTTTAGAGATTATTTATTTATTTATTTGACAGAGATAGACAGCCAGTGAGAGGGGGAAGTGGGAGGGGGAGAGGAAGAAGCAGGCTCCCAGCGGAAGAGCCTGACTTGGGGCTCGATTCCAGAACGCCGGGACCACGCCCTGAGCTGAAGGCCGACGCCTAATGACTGTGCTACCCAGGCACCCCCACTCTGTGATTTTTACGAGTACATTCTCTAGTGAGACTTTCCATGCTCAATAGTAATTTAATCTACTCACATAATTAGAGTTTAAGAATAGATTTCTTCGTTGGAAATCACTTCAGAATTTTGAAAACATCCTTCACTGTCTTGTAGCTCTTTGGTCCTTTCTGTAAAACTAATTTTCCTATTTTCTTCTAGAAGCTGAAAGAATTTTCTAAAATTTGATGTGGCTTTATTTTGATCCACTGTATTTGGCCTTTGGTGGATTTATTCAACCTAGAATCTTATGTTTTCCAAGTTTGGGAAATTAGAAGAAAATTATTTCTTTGATCTCCCTCCTTCTTTTTTCCCCCTTTACTATCCCTGCCTGAGATTCTTGTTATTTGGATGTCGAATCTCCTGAACTGGCTCCCAAATTTTTGGTTTAGGTTTTTCTTTCTTTTCTTTCTTTCTTTCTTTCTTTCTTTCTTTCTTTCTCTCTATTTTTTGGGGGGAATGCCTCAAGTTTATTTATCTTTAAACTGTTAAATTAAGTTTTTCATTTTTTCTATTATTATCAATTATTATTATTTTGCTTGCTATTTCAAGATATAATATCTTATTTCTTTGGGTACAGTTTTCATATCCCTGAACAGATAGTCTGTTCTTGAAGTCATTTTTTTCTCTTGGTCTGTTGTGGTCTCTGAATAAAGCATTTTCTCAAATAGTTGGTTATCCTTGGCTGTTTATTTTGGGGGGGGGTCATAATCATTTAGTATTTTATGAAAAGTATAACAGAATTCATACTGGCATGCATTTTTTTTAAGTTTGAAATAGTGGCATTAACAGAAATGGAAAAATTAGAATTAAAAAACTACAAAACAGAAATGACCCAGGCAAAGTAAATTTTCCAGAGAAATAATTTTTTTCCTAGTGCTGTATGTTACTTCCATTTTCCAAATTACAAAGATGTAAAATTTCCCATTCATTTTCATACTTGGAGATGTCACCCTTTGGTAAATGGTTTAACTGGTTTGGGTTATGAATTGACAATGGGAGGATGAGCCAAGGTCTTGAGTTTCCCTAAGACAGAGTTGGGCAGGGGCGTCTGCGTGGCTCAGTTGGTTAGGCTGCTGACTCTTGATTTCAGCTCAGTTGGTGATCTTGGGGTCATGAGATCAGGCTCTGTGCTGGGTGAGGAGCCTGCTTGGG
The DNA here is from genome assembly GCF_023065955.2 of Ursus arctos. Classification (NCBI taxonomy): domain Eukaryota; kingdom Metazoa; phylum Chordata; class Mammalia; order Carnivora; family Ursidae; genus Ursus; species Ursus arctos. The sequence continues at coordinate 11,036,286 of NW_026622974.1, read as the reverse complement.
ATTCCCTCTCCCCCTCTGCCCTCCCTTTCCCCCCTCATGCATGTGCCTATGCACACTCTGTCTAAAAATTAAAAAAAAAAAAAAGATAGAGTTGGCCATATGTAATGAAATAGTCAGGCAAGAAGTAGTTAGGCAGAATAGGTGAAAATCATATAATTAACTATATCCAGGCAAGTAGACAAGCCTCAGAGGTCAACAGATCAAAGAGCAGCAAGAGACTTCCAGTTCTACTTCCCTTTTGTGGTGGGCATCGCTGTGCCTGCCAGTATTTATCATGGGCCGGGAATTGGTCAGAAGCCTATGGTTCAACCATGCTCCTTGCTGAGGTAGGATAATGATAATTAGATTCATTTAACACTCATTCAACAATTACTTATCACACACTATATACCTGGTATTCTGTGAAACACTATTGATAACAAGAGGAGCAAAACACATGGACACTGTCTTCAAAGGTTTATAATGTGGTGGCAAAGACAAATAATAATCAAAGACACAGGTAACAAGCAAAGGCTTGGAGAGCACAATAAGGGAAAAATACAGAATGCTGTCTTATGTCAGGTTCCCTAGAAACAGCCTGAGATCATAACACTTGTGCAAGTTACTTATTAAGGGAGTGCTCTCAGGGAAACTAGAGAGAGGGAAGCAGGATAAACAGAGAAGAAAGCTAAGCAAGATGTGGTTTCAGCTGGAGACTGGTTGGAGCCTGAGCTTACGGGGCACTCCAGAGTATGAACGATGCCACCAACTTGGTTCCACATGGAGGAGGCAAGCCTTTTGTAATTCTGATCAATCATTGGGTTAGGGCTGCCAGGTAGGGTGGGGGTGGTGGGAGTGTGGGAGGAGCATACTTTTATATTTTATTTGTTTTTTTTAGTTGAAAAATTTATGTAAATGTGGTAAAAAAATAAAGCATTAACCTTTTTTTTTTAAAAAAAAAGAACAAAGAAGAACATCATGAAAACCATTTCTTTTCCACCCTAGCCTATGACTTACTTAGTCTACTTGTAAATATTCTAAAAACTTTACATGCATATGCAAACATACATATGTATGGGAATATATTTGTGTATTTCTTTTTTTTAAAAACATAGTAACCATTTAAAAGGTACATTTCAGTAGCATTAACTGTATTCACATTGTTGTGAAATAGATCTCTTAAACTTCCCCACCCTGCAAATCTGAAACTCTATGCCCATTAAACAATTTCCCTTTCTTCTTTCCTCTCAGCCTCTGGTAACCATCATTCTACTATCTGTTTCTATGAATTAGACTACTTTAGATACCTCATATAAGTGGAATCAGAAGTATTTGTCTTTTCATTTCTGGCTTATTTTACTTAGGATACTGTTCTCAAGGTTAATCTTATGTTGCATCATGTCATAGGATTTTCTTCTTTCAAGGCTGAATAATATTCCATTGTATGTATAGGCAACCTTGTGTTTATCCATTCATCCATAGATGGACATTTCAGTTGCTTCCACTTCTTGGCTATTGTAAATAACACTATCATGAATATAGGTGTACAAATATCTCTTTGAGACCCTGCTTTTGATTTTTTTGGATGTATACCTAGAAGTGGGGTTGCTGGATCATATAGTAGTTCTACTTTTAATTGTTTGAGGAAATTCCATATTGTTTTCCATGGTGATTGTCCCATTTTACAATCTCACCAAGAGCGCACATGGGTTCCAATTTCCCCACATCCTCTTCGATGCCTGTTATTCACTTATTTTCTTACAGTAGCCATCCTAACGGATGCTTATCTTGAAACATGGGAAATAAAATAACTGAATGGAAGCTCTATCCACATGTATGTGGCTAGTAGGCTTTGGGCTTTGTTCTAGCATGATCTGTCTGAGCCGTTTTCAGTGAGAAGTCTCTAATGTCAGTATGTTTATGTCTTTTCTCGTGGGCCAACCAAGTCCCCCATGAGTACTTTCAGTTTTAGGTATGGTGATTTACACCTGGCTGCTTGTGTCCTGAGGGCCAATATAGGGAAGAGAGGTAGTGGTTTCAACATTCAATACATGAATTTTGTTTATTGCTCTGCTCCAGCTATGTGTGATGTCTCCACATCCAGGAATCCAGACAGCAAACCTCCATTCTTCTGTTGAGCGGTTACTTGCCTGGAAGGAGCTAGTGATATTGGGCAGAGAAAGAACTACTTGGATAGACTTTCATCTAAACCTTCTGTTTTAAACTTCATCTTCATTCCTACCTCCAGGTAGCATGGATGACAATTCCTGAACTTTGTGGGATTCCACTATGTAAATTGGGTTGTTTCTCAGTTTTTTTCCATGGTTAACTGAAGATTCAGCTTCCTTGGGTCTTATAAACCAGTTAAAATCCATCCAGTTTGATTTCCAGCTCCAAAAAAAATGTTATTCTTCTTATATCTTTTACTTTTTTTTTTTGGCACATTTATAATTTGTTTATTAAAACCTGTGCCATTAATTTAGTGACTTTTTAAGGGAGGTGGTGGGAGTAGTGACATTAAATAAAAAAAGTCCAGGAGCTTAACAGGATTTTATTGCTGTTCCAACTATTAGATCAAAAGTGCTTGCTAGGGGTGTCTGGGTGGCTCATCAGGGGGTTGAGCTTCGGACTCTTGGTTTCCAGTGAGGTCACGGATTCTGGGCTCAGTTCGGGGTCCACTTGGGATTCTCTCTCTCTCCACCTGCCCCTCCCCTTGCCCTCTCTCACGCACCCATGCACTCGCTCTCTTTAAAATGAATAAATAAAATCTTTAAAAAAAAATGTGATCCCAATCTCACTTTTGTGTTATAGAAGACTGATACCCCCAGGTCTACAAATAGGTTGTTATGGTTAGGGTTTCCCTGAGTGCACACGAAGAGACCTGATCTGAAGACACATGAAATGGACCAGTTTCAGAAAAATTCTCCCTCTCCGACTCTTACAAATCTCTGATGCTCTTTGCCACTTCATTTTGGGCACATGGTGCCATGACGTTTCAAGTGTGCCAAGCTGTGGGACTTGGTACCCATCCAGACCTTCTGTCTTACATGTTCTGTCTTCTAGTCCTTCCCAGCGCTACTTTGCAAAGGTTCCAGTAGGTGCTTAGGGCTATTTAAATAAATGAATCCTGCATCATATGTTAGTTGGCACCCATATTACCAGTTCCACATAATACATTGTGTAGTTAAATGAACCTTTATTTTCCTTGACAACTCTTAAAACATACTCTTCATGTTGGATTATCAGTTTCCAGTTATAGGATAATAGGGCAGATGATATTTGGTCAGACACTCAAATCAGAACCCAGGGATCATAGATCTATCATGTTTTTGCTTTAGAAGCACCGTGTATGTGGAAATAAATTCCAAAATGGCAGTCACTGAGGAATGTGCATATTTTTTGGATTATTTTGTTTACTGATAGAAACAGTATCACAGGACAGAAAAAAAATTAAATATAGTAAGAGTCACCCATGATCTCATTATCACTCTAAAACAGAAGTTCGAATTTTTCTATTAAAGTTATAGTCATACAGTACGTTTCTTTACATTCTAAATTTATTCATTTAGCATTATATATTATATCATAATCATTTCCTTGTTCTTTAAAAGTCTTTAAAATCCTATAAAGAAGCCTTTATAATCATAGCCGTAAAATTTTCTACTGAGTGACTGGACCATAATTGATTTAACTATCCTCTCATCATTGGTAATTCAAACTACTTCCAACTATTTCTCTATTATACAGTGTCTCAGTCAGGGTTCTACCATGAACATTGAAAGCACCCTAAGTACTGAAAACAGAGAACGTAGTGTGGGAAATTGATTATTCAGGTGGGGGAAGCACTAGAGACAGGGGATGCTGAGGTCTTCCAGAAATTAGCAACAGCGTACTATCACCTCCACCCTCAGGCTGGGGACAAAGGACAGTGGGGTGATGTTCACTAATAAGCTCAGGGGCTGAAGTCACCCTATTAAAACTGGAACCATATGGAGATTGAGGCAGAAGATAGTCACACAGAGAAAAACCCTGGCTTCTTCCTTCCTCCTGCCGTCCATTTTTCACTATTGCCTCTGTCATATTCTGATTTATACTAAGAGATGTATATTTGGTTTTCCTCCCCATTTCTGACACAGAGCTCCTAAAACATTTGGAATTTTCGCATTGAGGAGAGTTAAAAAGGTGTTTTTGTTATGTTAATGAGGTGACTAGGAACACCACCTAAGGATAGGGTTGGTTGCCAGGAGACCCAACCATGTGATCAGAGAGTTGGAAAGTTCAGTCCTACACCCTGCCCTCTGGGGATGAAGAGGGATGGAGGTTGATTCAACCACCAATGGCGAATGATTTAATTCTATGACTATGCAATAAAGCCTCGGTAAAAGCCCAAGAGGAGAGCCTCTGGGTTGGGGGGGGGGGGGTCTGGGAGAGTGGCGATCCAAGGTCATGGAAGCTCCACCTGCCTTCCCCAGTCCTTGACCTGTGCGTCTCTTACATCTGGCTGATCCTGACTTATATCCTCTTGTAATAAACTGGTCATCTGGTAAGTGGAAACATTCTTTTGAGTTCTGTGAGCCAGGCTAGCAAATTAATTAAAGCTGAGGAGGAGATAGTGGGAACCTCGAATTTATAGCCAGTCAATCAGAAGTACAGCTAACAACTTGGACCTGCATTGGAGGGGGTCCTTGGAACCTCTAATTTGTAGCCAGTTGGTCAGAAGCACAGGTAACAGTGTGGGCTGGCTAGTGACATCTGAATTGGCAAGGCACGGCGTGGGGGGCAGTTTTGCAAGACTGAGCCTTCAGCCGTGGAAACCGATGCTCTCCCCAGATAGATAGTGTCAGAATCGAGTTGAATTTTTGGACACCCTGTTGGTATTCTGAGAATTGCTTGTTGGTGTGGGGAACCCCAACCCCTACACTGGAATTGGTGCCAGGAGCCCTAAACAGCCTCCCATTGGCATCATCAGGCTGGCAGCCAGCTGACAGAGGCTGAAAGCCCAGTCTGTATGTCAGTCAGGTCCCCTGAGTTACAGAATTGAACAGGGGATGTGTGAGGATTAAGTCCGAGGAAAATCAGATATATAACCAGCATGTATAATGCATGCAATTTTTAGAAGACGAAAAGTCACTGATTTTCTTCCATATGTTCACTGTCTATAAAGTAAATCTATTCCAAGATATTAAAATAAGATTGTCTATAGACTCCGTTTTTTAAAATGCAACTCTATATTCAGTGCCTGGCCCATGGTAGTAGCTCAATAACTATTTCATGAATAACGGCATGGATAGTTATAAAAATATTTTCCATTTGTAATTTAAATGATTTTGGTTCTGACATGTCTACTATTTGTGGTCCCTTTTCAAGCTCCGTGTGAAGAGGGTCTAGTAAACTAATTCCTGACAGCAACTCCCTCCCCCCCCCCCCCCCCCCCCCAGTTTAGGCAATGGTGGCCTTAGTGTATTCGTTTCTCCTTTCCTTCTTTTAGAAATACTATTGGCTTTGTTGCCAGGGCTATCTTTTTGAAGTAGTCTGACTTCTAATTGAAATTAGTCTGACTCCTAATCATTTATCTACCTCTCTTCTCCAAGCCCTGTAACTTGGTCTTTTTCAATTACTTCCCAGGATTCCTGAGATCGATTAAGGATCACTGAAGCCCTAGAATAAGGTAAGGATGGTAGAAATATTATGTAATACAATCTTTATAGATTCATTGTAAAATTAGCAATGAGAAAGATTCAATAAAACAAAAATATATTTCCAGAAAGGAAAAGTAACTCTTTTCGAAAATATTTATTTATTTATTTGAGAGAGAGAGAGAGAGAGAGAGGGAGGGGGCAGGGGCAGAGGGAGAGAAAATCTTTTTTTTTTTTTTTTTTAAGATTTTATTTATTTGACAGAGAGAGACAGCCAGCGAGAGAGGGAACATAAGCAGGGGGAGTGGGAGAGGAAGAAGCAGGCTCATAGCGGAGGAGCCCGATGTGGGGCTCGATCCCACAACGCCAGGATCACGCCCTGAGCGGAAAACAGATGCTTAACCGCTGTGCCACCCAGGCACCCCAGAAGGAGAGGAAATCTTGAGCAGACTCCCCACTGAGCATGGAGCCTGCCACGGGCTGGATCTCAAGACCCGGAGAAAATGACCTTAGCTGAAACAAGAGTCGGAGGCTTTAGTGGCTGTGCTACCTGGGTCCCAAGAAACATTTTTTTTAAAGCATGCTTGTATTATAAGTTATAAAGAATTGTAGGGGATTGTGATTTTGGTCTATGTTAGGTTACTAATGACAGTTAATATTCTTAAAAGGATTTGTTAATTTCTCTTTACTAAAAAAATGATTTTTATGGGGCTATCTCTTAGTGGTGCTATTTAAGTTGCAATATGATACAACCAAATAGATTTAAATAGGGAAAGAACACTGCCCTGGATTCAGTCATGATTAGACTCCCTCATTCATCAAGGGCTATCCAACACTCCTTGTTGATACCACTCTATTGTTTTTACAAGTAAGATTTAATAAGTCGTAGTCCTCAGGAGAGTCAATCAATAACTAATAGTAGGGGCTACTGAGTGAATTATTGCAATATGTGTGCTTATTCAGAATTTGTAGAGAATAATTAATATAAAATTACTTGGTAGAAATTAATTTGGGGTGCCTGGGTGGCTCAGTCAGTTAAGCATCTGCCTTCAGCTCAGGTCATGATCTCAGGGTTCTGGGATCGAGTCCTGCATTGGGCTTCCTGCTCAGCGGGGAGTCTGCTTCTCCCTCTGCCTCTCCCCCCTGTTCATGCTGTCGTTTGCTCTCTTTCAAATGAATAAATTTTAAAAGTCTTAAAAAAAAAAGATTGTGTCACCTCATTGGCAATGCACTCAGTCTTTCTGATTACCTTTAAAAAAAAAAGAAATTAATTTTATAAGTTGCTCCTTTCACTAGTAAAATGTCAGGTGTGCTTTACAAGTGATGCTGGAAGAAATTATAACGTAATCTCTGAGGATATAATGGGTTTTGAGCTCTTTTCGTTCTTGGAAATGTTTGGCTGCCTCATACCCTCTCTCCCTCTTTCAAGTAAGTATGAACCCATGTCAGCCCTCGTTAGCTCCTCACTTCATCTTGCGCTAACCCCATACAGGAGAGCAGGTTACCAAGCAACCACTAGCTGTCTCTAAGAGTGTCTGTGGCAACGGTACCTCCTGATACCTCCTGTCATAATGTCTCCTGTTAAAGTTGTCAGGATCGGGGCACCAACGTGGTTGCCATAGTCACTCTAAGCAGTGGCCTCCGGTTGCTGGACTGAGAGCATAGTTCTGCGTTCCCAGGATAATTATTGAAATAGTAATGAAATTCACGGCTATTCTGGCTGTCATTTTTTCTTTTGGGGGGGAGGTCTAACCAAATAACCGTGCACGAAGAGATTTAGACCATTAAAGTATTTGTGATAGTTAGGGTCATACTAGCTTTGATATTTGAAACGGACAAAATGTCATTCTATGGTGTAACATTTGCAAGTGTGGCATTTAGTTACCAATGAAGGGTGTCTTAAAGTAAGTCACAATACACAGTTATGACTGCTGTTTCACATATACTAGAAAGTAGCCCTTTTAGAAACCAGAATTTAGTCTCCTTAAGTTGTTTTCACAGAGTGAATATCTTCGTCTTCGTTTCGTAAGACGCGTAGGTAACGTGCCTTCCTGTAGCTACCAGTGTGGTACGTAATCAGAGCGAGTGTTGCTAATGGTAACCGCGTCCTAGTTACACTTACCAGTTCACTTCGTATCCGATCCTGTGCTCAGCGCATTATCTCATCTAATCTCCACAAAGTCTGTGTGAGGAAGATGTGATTTGTGTCCCTCTTTTAAATATGAGGAAACCAAAACAAAGAGAAGAAAAGTAGTTTACCCAAAGACAGACAGCTCCAAAGAGCAAAGCTGGGATTTTAACCCAGATCTGTTTGAGCCTGGAGGATTTAAGCAAATGAGAATTTGGATTAAAGAACTACAGAAAAGAGAAATCTGGGTTGGATAAAAGGGGCTCCTGGTGAGGAATTATTTGCGGTAGAAACTCCACTTTGCAGCGCTCGTTCTTAAAGTTGCTACAAAACCAGTCTTACGACTGCTTGTATGATATTATTTGAGGACTTCCAAGGAAAAACCTCGTGTCTGAAAAAATTCTCATCCTGGGCCTGAGAGTGATTTGAGAGTCAGGTATTTGAGTGATGGCATTGGAGTCTAAGAACTAACTGACTCCTGAGGGATCAGGAAAGGAGATTGCTGGTGCTGACTCAGGGGAGGAAAGTTCGCCAACGGAGCCTCCCTGGGACACAAGCCTGGGAGGATTGCTGAATAGAGGTGGGGGAATATCACAGATTCTTACTAACTGGGGAAAAGGAATTTAAAAGGTAGGCGTGAGAGGTTGAATATAAATTACTGACTTCATAATTTTGCAAAGGATTTGTCTCTCAATTGATGTTTACAGGAGGATAGATTTCTTTTTTATTTGTATTCAGGTTTTATTGATACACAATATTATACACTTATTGGGACACATGTTATACACTTACTTTAGTATACAATTCTAACAAGTGTATGTAGTAATGTAAACACCACTACAGTCGAGATACAGACAGTTCCATCATCCCACAAAGTTCCCCTTACCCCTTTGTCATCAAAATCCACCGCCCACCCCAGCCCCGGGCATTGATAATGGTTTCCATCAGTATGGTTTTTCCCTTTCCAGGATGCTGTATAAATGAAAGCATGCATTAGCTTTTTGAATCTGGCTTCTTTCACTTGCACATTTCTTTCATAACACATTCGAGATACATCCAGTTTTTTTTTGTTTGTTTGTTCCTTTTCATTGATGAGTTGTATACCTTTGAATGAATATTCCATAGTCTCTTTATCCAGTCTTCAGTTGAGAGAAATGTGAATTGTTTCCAGTCATTGACGATTGTGAAGAAAGCCTCTATAAACATTTACATTTAGAATTTTGTGTGAACTTAAAGTTTTATTTCACTTGGGTAACTATCAAGGAGTAGGATTGTTGGGTTGTTATGATAACGGTTTGGTTAACTTTATAAGAAAATACAAAATTATTTTCTAAAGTGGTTGTATGTTGCATTCCTACAAGAAATATATGAGAGTTCCAGTTCCTCTGTGATGCTGCTCCCCATCTCCCATTCTAATAGGTGTGTAATGGTAGTATCCCATTGTGGTTTCAGTTTGTATTTCCCCCATGACTCATTTTGTTGAACCTCTTTTCATATGCTTATTTATATTCTGTGTAACTTCTCTGGTAAAGTAGCTGTTTAAATCTATCAAATTTTGAGAGATCTTTATATATTCTGGATATAAGTCCTTCATCAGATATGTGATTTGCAAATATTTTATCCCAGTTCATGTCTTGTCTTTTCAATTTTTTCACAGTATCTTTCATAGAGCAGCCCTTAATTTTGATGAAGTCCAATCATTGATTTCTTTTTAATGGATTGTTTTTAATGGATTTGGTCTTATATCTAAGAACTCTTTTCTCAACCCAAGGTCATAAAGATTTTTTTTCTCTGTTTTAAACATTTATAGTTTTAGATTTTATAATTAGCTCTATAATCCATTTTGAATTATTTTGTATAAAATATCTGAGTAATTGTACATGGTTCATTTTTTTGGTGTAGGGATATCCAGTTTTTCCAAGACCATTTATTGGAAAGGCTATCAATTCTCCATTAAATTGCCTTTGTACCTTTAGAAAGATATCAGTTGGCCAAATATATGTGGCTTTATCTCTGGACTCCATTTTGTTTCATTGATCTATGTCTGTCCTTTCTCCAGTATCACTATGCCTTGATTAATCTAGCTTTATAGTAAATAAATGAGGTAGTGTGAGTTTTCCAATTTTGTTATTTTTCACAAAATTGTGACTTTTCCAGATTTTACCTTTCCATATAAATTATTGAATTAGCATATCGATTTTGATACAAAATTCCACTAAATTTTTAAAAAAGATTTTATTTATTTGAGAGAGAGAAAGAAAGAGTAGGGGGAGGAGCAGAGGGAGAGAGAGGGAGAAGCCGACTTTGTGCTGAGTTCAGAGCCTGAGGCGGGGTTCCATCCCACACCCTGAGATCATGACCTGAGTCGAAATCAAGAGTCAGATGTTTAACAGACTGAGCCACTCAGGTGCCTCAAGTGCTCTATGTCTTTTAAGGAATTTATTCAGTTCATCTAAGTTGTCAAAGTTACGGGTATATATGTAATTGTTCATAATATTCACTTGTGGTTTGCAGAACTTGAATTTCCTCCCCTGTGAATATGAGCGTCATTCCCTTGATTATATTGTTATATGGCAAAAGGGATTTTGTGGCTATAATTAAGATTATTAATCAGTGATCTTACGATAGGAAGATTATCTGGGTGGGACTGTCCTAAACATGTGCACCCTTTGAGAGCAGAACCGTTTTCACTGGCCGGTAGCAGAAAATGAAGCATATTTGAAGCATTGGAAGGATCCTGCATCATTGCTGTTTGAAGATGGAGGGGGCTCATGTGAGAAGAAATGTGGGTAGTCTCCAGGAGCTATGAAAAACTTTCAGTGACAGCCAGCAAGGAATCAGGGACCTCAGACCTAATCTCAAAGAACGGAGTTCTGCCAACGACTTGAATGGGCTGCCGGGGAGTTCCTTCCCAGAGACTTCAGATAAGAGCCCAGCCTAGTCAATTCCTTGAGATAGTAAGAGTATTGCTTGAGTCATTACATTTGTGGTGATTTATTATGCCAGGGATTGAAAACTAAAACACCTTTATTATTCATTTAATTTGTATAGACTCTCAAGTGATGTCCCGTTTTTCATACCTCATTTTATTGACTTGCATGTTTCCTATATTGTTCTTTAGAAATCAGACTGGAGGTTAATAAGACTACTTCCTCAACTGGAGGTTAAAAAGATTTTATAGATCTTCTCAAAGTATTTAGCTTTCAGTTTCATTGATTTTTCTCTATTATTTATCTATTCTCATTTTTTTTCTCTTTAGTATTTCCTTCCTTTGTGCTTGCTTTGGGTTTAGTTTTCTCTTTTTTTTCCTGGTTTATGAACATGGAAGCTTAAGTCATTGGTTTGGGACCTCTTCGTTTTTATTTATTTAAAAAATTTTTTATTTAATTATTTATTTGAGAGAGAGAGAGAGAGAGAGAGAATGAAAGAGCAGGGGGAGGGGCAAAGGGAGAGTGAAAGAGAGAATCCCAAGCGACTCCGAGCTGAGTGCAGAGCCCTATGCAGGGCTCAATCTCATAACCCTGAGATCATGACCTGAGCTGAAACCAAGAACTGGACACTCTGAGCCACCCAGGTGCCCCGAGACCTCTTTGTTTTTAATACAAGCATTTCATGCTATAAATTTCTCTCTTAAGCATTGCTTTAATGTATCCCACATACGCTGATGTTATTTTCATCAATTAAAAATATATTCTAAATTATCTGTGTCTTCTTTAACCTATGAAACATACAGAAATGTGTTGTTAATTTCCAAACATATGGGGATTTCTAGTAATATTTCTGGTTTTAATTAATGATTTAATTCTGTTGTGGCTAGAAAATATACTTTGCATGATTTAAATACTTCTAAATTTGTTGAAGTTTGTTTTACAGCTCAGAGTATTCTTGATCTTGGTGAATGTTCCTTGTGCTCTTAAAAAGAATGTATACTCTGCCGTTATTAGATAGCGTGTTCCATACATGTCAGTTAGGCCAGGTTTATTGATAGGAATATTCAGGTCCTCTGTATTCATATTGATTTTCTGTCTACTTGTTCTGTTGATTAGTGAAAGAGGAATGATGAAATGTACATACAATTGTAGACTTACCTATTTCTTTTTTCAGTTCTATTAGCTTTTATTAAAAAATTTGAAGCTCTATTGGCAGATTTTTATGTCTTTTTGGTGAATTAACTCCTTTTATGAGGTACTTCTCTTTCTCTATGGTATTTTTGTTCTGAAGCCTGTTTTGTCTGATAGAAACATACCTGCTTAAGCTTAATTTTGATTAGTATTTCCATAGTATCTCTTTCTTTATTACTTTTAACCTTATCTACCTATTTATGTTTAAAAGGGTTTCTTGTAGATATCACATATTGAAACATGCTGTTTCATCAAGGTGACAGGACAATTTTTCTTCTCCTTGATGCATTTAGACTTTATATCAAACATAATTGTGGATATGATTTGATTATTGGATATTGCTAATTGGTTTTCTTTGTTCTTATTCCTTTGCTCTTGGAATGATATTTCTCATTCCATTTTATTCTTGGCTTACTATTTTGATTTCATTGATTTTGCAAGTTTTGTTGGGGCTTTCATGAAGTTTATAACATACATCTTTAATTAATTGCAGTCTATCTTCACATAATATCATACTCTGATAGTTGCCTTTATAGTTCCCTGAAATTCTCCATCTGTCCACAGTGCACGATGTCCACCATTTTGCAAGAGAGCCTTTAATGTAATGGTTACAGTTATTTAAAATTCTCTGATAGCCCAGCACTGGTTCATATCTACCTGTGTGATTGCTTGGTCTCTTGGAGGTATGTTGTTTCCCTTCTTGTTTCTTTGGAATTTGGTAATGTTTGGTGAAAAGCTGGACATCTTCTGTAGACTAGTAGAGACCCGTGTAAGTAGATCTTATGCCTGGAAATGATCGTGCGCCTTTTTTACTAGGAATTCAGTGTGAGGGACGTGGAGCCAATCTAGTTAGGCTTTCAGCTGGATTTGGGTTTTATTGCTGCTCTGATTGCCTTCAGTACACCACAGACTTTTTCAATTCCTCTTAGCATTAACTTCTATTTATAGTGGGGGCTGGTTTTCCAGAAGGTCTTTCTCAGTGTCTGCTCCGTCTTCAGCTTTAGCTCTTCCTTTCTCTTCGTGCCTGTGCCTGAAAATGAGTCTCTTTCTCCACTCTTGTCCTCTTCCAGTAGTCCGTTACTCTCACTTGTTATTTGACTCTTGTTAGCCTTGTAGTAGCGGATGAGGAAGCATCTCTGCTCTAGCCGAGCCTTAGTCTGAGCCATGAAATATGTCTGGGTCTTGAGTATATAGGGTTTTCTCATTTTTCCTCCTCTTCCCTCTCTCTGGATTCTGAGGGAGTGGGTCCAGGATATTTTCCTATCCATTAGCAGGGGTAGGGGAAGTTTTCCTAGTTCATTCCCAAAGATCCAATGGATAGCATCCTTGGCCTGGGGGTCAACAGTTTGCTACCTGCCCCCCACCCCCCCAGAGCAGTTTAAGGTTTTTCATTCTGCAGGAGATATGGGGCAAAAGATAAGGGCAGGGCTTCGTATCTTTCTCAGAGTGTTTCTGGTCCTTTCCTTAAGTGATTCAGCATCATGGATGCTTCCTCGGCTTTTACCCTGTCTTTAATCTTTCCTATGAGTTCTGTGGAGAAAAGCACATGAGTGTTTGCAGATTTTCTTCAGCTCTGGGGTTCTCTGCCTTCACACCCTACACCCTTGTGCTTATCCTCTAGCGATTTGTTACACATTTTATCTGAATTCGTATTACTGCCTTGTGTGGAGTCCAGCCTCTACCCCAGGCAAACAAGTGCTTGTATTCTGTCTCTTCTTGGAGGCTCCTATCTCTCCTTAGATTTCTGGTCAGTTGGCTTCCCTGCAACTCCAGCTCTTTAATGTGATGCAGAAAATTTTGACTTTGCAGATTACTTGGATTTTTTTTGTGTGAAGGTAGGAATGACACTGTATCTTTCTCTGTCCTAAGCACAAGTCAGAAAAATGGATTTTTAAAACTTTATTGAGGAATAATTGACACAAGGTACCTACCTCAAATGTACCTTGAATGGTATATATTTAAATTACATAATTTCATAAATATGTTTATGCTTATGAAACTAACACCATAATTAAGAAAATGGACCTATCACTCCCTGAAGTTTCTTTATGCCCCTTTGTAATCTCTGCTTCTTGTTCCTTCTCTACCCCTCCCATTCCCAGGAAACCACTGATGCTCTTTCTGTCATATAGGTTAGTTTGCATTTCCTAGTAATTTATGTAAATGAAATCATACAAAATGCCCTGTGTTCTTATTTCTTTCACTCATTATAATTATTATGAAGTATATCTAGGATGTTAGGTATATCAATGGTTCATTCCTTTTATTGCTGAGTAGTATTCGGTTATATGGGTGTATCAGTTTATCCGTCCACCTGCTGATGGACATTTGGATTGTAATCGACAATTCGAATAAAGATGCTATGAGCATTTGTATATAGGTTTTTGTATGGATATGATTTCATTTCTCTTGGGTCAATAAATGAAGTGGAATGGCTAGATTTTATGGTAAGTGTATATTGAAATTTTAAAGAAACTGCCATATTGTTTTTCAAAGTGGTTGTGCCAGTTTACACCCCCACCAGCAGTGTATGGGAATTCCAGTTCCTCCATATCTTTGCTTTATTTTTAGCTCTTTTTTTTTAAAAAAGATTTTATTTATTATTCATGAGAGACAGAGAGAGAGAGGCAGAGGCAGAGGCAGAGGAAGAAGCAGGCTCCCGATGCAGAGCAGGGAGCCCGATGCAGGACTCCATCCCAGGGCCCTGGGATCATGACCTGAGCCAAAAGGCAGATGCTTAACCAACTGAGCCACCCAGGCACTCCTATTTTTAGCTCTTCTAATAGGTATGTCACTGTGGTTTTGATTTGGCTTTCATAACTAATTATATTGGGTATTTTCATGTGCTTATTTACCATCTTCCAGTGACATGTCTGTTTAAATCTTTGTGAAAAATATCCCCACCAGCAGTGTAGGAGAATTCCAGCTCCTCCATATCTTTGCTTTATTTTTAGCTCTTCTAATAGGTTGATTTTTGAGAGTTCTTTATTTATTCTCGATACAAGTACTTTGTCAAATATATGATTTGCACATATTTTCTCCTAACCTGTAGTTCCTCTTTTCATCCACTTAATGGAGTCTGTTACCGAACAAAAGGTTGTAATTTTGATGAAGTCCAGTTGGTCAATTTTTCCTCTAATGGATTGGGCTTTACATCTTAAAAACTCTTACCCATTCCTAGATCCAGCAGGTTTTCTCCTATGTTTCTGCTGAAAAGTTTTGTAATTTTACATTTCAAATTTAAGACTGTCATCCATTTTGAGGTAATTTTTGTATCAGATGTGATGTTTAGGTTGAGGTTTGGTTTTTGCCCATGGCTGTTCTTTTACTTCAGTACCATTTGTTGAAAAGACTGTCTTTCCTCCACTAACCTGATTTTTTTTCTCTCCTGTCAAAATTATTTGGCCACATGTGTATGAGTCTTCTTCTGGGTTCTCCATTCTGTTCCATATGTGAGTCCATCCCTCTGCCAAGACCATACAGTTTTGATTACCATAGCTATATAATGATTTGAAATTCAGTACACTGATCTCTCTCAGTTAATTTTTCTTTTCTTTTCTTTTTTTTTTTAAAGATTTTATTTGTTTATTTGACAGAGATAGAGACAGCCAGCGAGAGAGGGAACACAAGCAGGGGGAGTGGGAGAGGAAGAAGCAGGCTCATAGCGGAGGAGCCTGACGTGGGGCTCGATCCCATAATGCCGGGATCACGCCCTGAGCCGAAGGCAGAGGCTTAACCGCTGTGCCACCCAGGTGCCCCTAATTTTTCTTTTTTCAAAATTCTTTCAGCTATGTTAGTTCTTCTGCTTTTCCATATAAATTATAAATAATTTTATCTAAATCTACAAAATTACTTGCTGAGATTTTGATAAGTATTGCATTAAACCTGTATATTGTTTTTGGGAGAATTTATGTCTTCCAACGTTGAGTCTACCAATACATGAACACAGTAGCTCTTTATTTATTTAGACCTTTGATTTCTCTGAGTAGCATTTTGTATTTGTATACAAGTCCTGTACTTGTTTTGTTAGATTTATAGCTAAAAATTTCATATTTTAGTGACTACAAATGATACTGTATTTTTAATTTTGGTGTCCACATGTTTTTGTGTATTTATCTTTCGTGATTTTGCTAACTTCACTTCCTAGTTCTAGTAGTATTTTTGTGGATTTCTTGGGATATTCTATGCACACAATCATCTTGTCTGCAAACAAGGGCAGTTGTATTTCTTCCTTTCTAAACTGTATGCCTTTTCTTGCCTTACCGTACTAGTTAGAACTTCCAGCACCATGTGAGTAAGAGTGATGAAAGCTGACATCCTTGCCTTTTTCCTAATCTTAGGGAAAATATATTTAGTCTTTATTGTTAAGTATAATTTCAGCGATAGTATTTTAACAATTGTAATTGTTAAGTATAATTTCAGCTACAGTATTGTAAAAATTGCAGTTGATGCTCTTATCAAGTTGTGCAAGTCTCCTCTATTTCTATTTTTTTTTTTAAAGATTTTATTTATTTATTCAACAGAGAGAGAGACAGCCAGCGAGAGAGGGAACACAAGCAGGGGGAGTGGGAGAGGAAGAAGCAGGCTCCCAGCGGAGGAGCCTGATGTGGGACTCGATCCCATAACGCCGGGATCACGTCCTGAGCCGAAGGCAGACGCTTAACCGCTGTGCCACCCAGGCGCCCCCCCTCTATTTCTATTTTTGAGGGTTTTTAAATCATAAAAGGATGTTTCATTTTGTCAGTTGCTTTCTGCATCAATTACATTATCATGTGAGTTTTTTCTTCAGCCTGTTAAAAGATGGATTATATTGATTGCTTTTTGATTATGAAACACACATCCCATCCCTGGAATAAACCCCCATGTGGCCATGATGTATGATTCTTTTTTATATACTATTTGTTAATAGATTGTTAAATTAGTTTCGTATCTATAGTCTTGTGAGAGCTTGGTGTGTAGTTTTTAAATTGCTTGGTTTTTCCCCTTTTTCTGGTTTTGACTTTAGGATATTACTGGCTTTATAAAATGAATTAGGACATGTTCCTTCCTCTTATTGGGAAGAAATCTTGTAGAATTGGTGTTAATTCTTCTTTAAATATTTGGTAGATTTTTCCAGTAAAACCATCTGCCTGGGCAGATTCCTTTTTTGGGAACTTTTAAATTATGGCTTTGATTTTCTTCATAGCTATTAGGCTATTCATATTATTTATTTCAAATTGGATGAGGTACAGTAGTTTGTATTTTTTGAGGCATTGCCCATATAAGGTAAGTTGTGTAGAGTTCAAACGTACGTGGGTAGAGTTCTTCATGGTATTCCCTTTTATCATTTGTTGTCTGCAGGATCTGTAGTGATATCCCCTGTTTCATTCCTGATGTCAGAAATTTGTGTGTTCCATTTTAAATTTGGCAGTCTTCCTACAGAATTGTCAATTTTATTGATTTTTTTTAAAATGAGCAAGCTCTTTGTCTTACTGATTTTTCTCTATTGCTTTTCTGTTTTTAAGTTCTTTAATTTCTGCTTTTTATCCTTTCTTTTTGTTTTTGGTTTATTTTGCTCTTTTTTCTACGTTCTTGAGATAGGAGCTTACCTTATTGACTTGAGACTTCTCCTCTTTTCTAATACATACATTTTGTGCTGTAAAGTTCCCTCTCACAACTGCTTTAGCTATGTCTCAGAAATATTGATATGTTGTATTTTTACTTTCATTCAGTTCAATGTCTTTTTAAGATTTCCTTGAATCTTCTTCTTTGACCTCTAGATTATTTAGGAGTGTGTGTTTTTTCCCCTTAGCTTTATTGAGGTGTAATTGACAAATAAAAATTGTATATGTTTGGGTTTTACAGTGTAATTTTTTTAAAGGTGTACAATTTGATGACTTAATGTACTTATACATTATGAAACAATTAGCCCAGTCAATTTAGTCAATACATTGTCACCTCACATATCATTTGTGTGGGTGTGTGTGGTAAGAACACTCTGTTAGCATCAAGTACACAATACAGTATTGTTAATTACAATCACCATGCCATACATTAAAACCTCAGAACTTATTTATTTTATAACTGGAAGTTTGTACCATTTGACTAACATCTCATTTCCACTACTCAGAAAACCCCTGGCAACCACCGTTCTGTTCTCTGGTTCTTCAAGTTTGACTAGTTTAGATTCCACATAGAAGTGAGATCACGCTGTATTTGTCATTCCGTGTGGCTTACTTTACCTAGCACCATGTCCTCCAGGTTCACCCAACTTGTTGCAAACAGCTGCAAGTCATTTTTGTGGCTGAATAATATTCCATTATAGATATCCGTATCTGTCTCTCTAATCACAGTTTTAATCTATTCATTTGTCTCTAGACACTTACACAAATAAATTAAATTGTTTCTGTATCTACCTAATATGAATAATGCTGCAGTGGACATGGGAGTGCAGATATCTTTTCAAAATACCAATTTCATTTCATTTGGATATCTGTCCATAAGTGGAATTCCAGTTCATGTGTTATTTCTATTTTTAATTTTTTGAGGAAGATTCATATTGTTTTCCATAATGGTTTACATTCACACCAACAACAATGTCCAAGGATTCCCTTTCTCTACGTCGTTTCCAACACTTATCTCTTGGTGGTTTTTTTTTTTTTTTTTTTTTTTTTTGATGATAGCCATCTTGACAAGGGTGAGGTGATATTTCATTGTGGTTTTGATTTGGATTTCCCTGATGATGAGTGATGTTGAGCACCTTTTCACATACCTCTTGGCCATTTGTATGTCTTCTTTGGAAAAATATATATTCAGGTGTTTTGCCCACTTCAAAATCAGGTTATTTGTTTTTTTGCCATTGAGTTGTAGGAGTTCATTACATATTTTTTAATATTAACCCCTTAGTAGATGTATGATTTGCTAATATTCTTTTCCCATCCCATAGTTTGCCTTTTTATTTGTTGATTGTTTCTTTTGCTGTATGGAAGCTTTTTAGTTTGTTGCAGTCCTATTTATTTATTTATTTATTTTTTTTAAGATTTTATTTATTTTATGTGACAGAGAGACAGCCAGCGAGAGAGGGAACACAGCAGGGGGAGTGGGAGAGGAAGAAGCAGGCTCACAGCGGAGAAGCCTGATGTGGGACTCGATCCCGGCACGCCGGGATCACGCCCTGAGCCGAAGGCAGACGCTTTAACGACTGCGCTACCCAGGCGCCCTGCAGTCCTATTTATTTATTTTTGCCTTTGTTGCCTGTGCTTTTGGTGTCACATTCCAAAAAGTATTACCAAGACCAATATCAGGGAGCTTTTCCCCTCTGTTTCCTTCTGGGATTTTTACAGTTTCAGGTCTTATGTTTAAGTCTTCAGTCCATTTTGAGTTAATTTTTGCATGTGGTATCTGAGGCCAGTTTTATTCTCTTGCATGTGGATATCCAGTTTTCCCAACACCATGTATTGAAGAGACTGTCTTTTTCCTATTATGTATTCTTGGCACCCTTTTCAAAGACTAGTTAACCCTATATGTGTGGGTTATTTCTGGCCTGTCTGCTCTGTTCCATTTGCCTATATATCTGTTTTTATGCCAGTACTAAACTGATTTGATTACTATAGTTCTGTAATAAAGTTTGAAATCAGAAAGTGCAGGGCCTCCAGCTTTGTTCTTTCTCATGTTTGCTCTGGCTATTTGGAGTCTTTTGTGGTTCCACATTAATAGAAAAATAGAATTTTTCTATTTCTGTGAAGAATGTCATTGGAATTTTGAGAGGGCTTGAATCTGTAGAATACTCTGAGTGGTATGGATGTTTTAATAATATTAATTTTTCCAATTTATAAACAAGTACAGCTTTCCATTTACTTGCATTTTCTTCAGTTTCTTTCATCAGTGCCTTACAGTTTTCAGTTAAAATTATTCCTAAATATTTTACAGGTTTTGATGCTATTATAAATGAGAGTGTTTTCTTAATTTCCTTTTCACGTAGTTTTTTGTTAATTTATAGAAATGTGACTGATTTTTGTATGTTGATTTTGTATCCTACTGCTTTACTAAATTCATTTATCAGATCTAACAGTTTTTTGGTGGACTCCTTAGGGCTTTTTATATATAAGATCATGTCATCTACAGAGACAGTTTAATTTCTTTCTTTCCAATTTGGATGCCTTTATTTTTTTTGCTTGTCTAATTGCTTTGGCTAGGACTTCCACTAGTATGTTGAATGGAAGTATTGAGAATGGGCATCCTTGTCTTGGTCCTGATCTTAAGAGAAAAAGATTTCAGTTTTTCACCATTGAGTATAAAGTTATCTATTGGCTTGTCATATGTGGTCTTTATAATGTTTTGGTACATTCTTTATATTCTTAATTTGCTGAGAATTTTTATCATGAAAGGATGTTGAATTTTTGTTACATCCTTTTTCTGCATCTATTGAGATGATGATTTTTTTAAATGTTTTTTTATTATATTATGTTAGTCACCATACTGTACATCCCTGGTTTTTGATGTAAAGTTCAATGATTCATTAGTTGCGTATAACACCCAGTGCACCATGCAATACGTGAGATGATGATGTTTTTAATTCATTCTGTTAATATGGTGTATCATGTTTATTGACTTACATACGTTGAAACATCCTTGCATCCCAGGGATAAATCACACTTGATCATTGTGTATAATCCCCTTAATGTGATGTTGAATTCAGTTTGCTATTATTTTGTTGAGGTTTTTGCATCGATGTTCATCAAGGATATTGCCTTATGTTTTCCTTGTAGTGCCTTTTTTTGGGCTTTTATATGAGGACAATGGTGGCCTCATAAAATGTGTTTGGAAGTGTTCCCGCTCTTCACTTTTTGCGAGTTCAAGAAGGATTGCATCAATTTTTAAAATATCTCTTATGATTCACCCATGAAGCCCTGGTCCTGGGCTTTTCTTTTTGGGAGGTTTTTGATTACTGATTCAATCTTAAGAGTATGTTTTTAAGTTCCCACATTTGGAGATTTCCTGTTATCTTTCTCTTATTGATTTCTAGTTTGATCCATGTGGTCAGGGAAGAGTGTCTGCATGATTTCAGTTCTTTTAAATTTGATGAGTTTTATTTGATAGCTCAGAATATAGTCTATATTGTTATATGTTCCTCCTGGAAAAGAACGTGTATCCTGCTGTTCGTGGGTGGAATAGTTAATAAATGTGGACTCGATTCTGTTGGCATATAATGTTATTAATTTCTTTTATATCTTCACTGGTTTTTTCGGTCTAATTTTCTAGTAATTGTTGACGGAGAGGTATTGAATTTCCAAGTGTGATTGTGGATTTTCCTGTTTATCCCTTCAGCAAGGTCTATTAGTTTTTGCCTAACACACTTTTCTGCTTTATTGTTTGGTGTGTGTGTATTTAGGATTACTGTGTCTCCTTAGTAGATTGACTGTATTATCACTTTGTAATGACTCTCAGTCTCTGGTAATTTCTTTTGCATTGAAGTCTTCTTAAAAAAAAATCTGATATTGATATAGCCACTTCTGCTTTCTTTACTCTTTCCGTGAAAAACCTTTTTCCATTTTTTATTTTCAACCTGCCTATGTCATTGTAATGTGAATGAATTTCTTGTAGTTAGCATATATTTGGTATTTGTTTTTTAATCCACTCTGCTACACCCTGTCTTTGAATTGGAATATTTGGAACATTTATAATTGATGCAGTTAATTAATGTGTTAAGGCTTATGTCTGAGCCATGTTATTTTTTTGTTTTTTTGTTTTTTTTGTCATTTTTCTGTTTTTTCTCTCTCTTCCTTGTCAATCCTGTAGGTAACATGGACAGTTTCAAGAATTCCATTTTGATATATCTATTCTGTTTTTGAGTATCTCTTTGTATAACTTTATTAGTGATTGTGGTAGTTGTTAAATTAAATAGATACAACTTATCACAGACTACTGGTGTCATAATTTCGCCAGTCTGCATCAGAGTATAGAAGCTTTATCTCTCTTTACATCCCTTTCTCCTCTCTCACACATACTTGTCTTAGGTATTTTCCCATCACATACTTGAAATCACATCAGTATTATCATTGATCTGCAACCCTCGAACATAATTTAGAAAACTCAACAGGAGAAGGAAAGTATTGTGTTTGCCCATACTTTTTGCTTACCATGTGTTTTTCTATCTTCTTGATGTTCCAAGATTCCTCATTTTATCATTTTCCTTTGGGTTAGAGAACTTTGCTTAGCCATTCTTTTAAGGTAGTTGTGCTAGAGAGAAATTCTTAGTTTGCCTTTATTTGAGAATGTTTTGGTTTCTCCTTTATTTCTAATAGATATTTTCACTCAGTACAGAATTCTGGATTGCTCTTTTTTTCCCCTAGTACTTGGACACGTCCCATTTCTTTCTGGTTTCTCTGGTTTCTCATGGGGAATCTGTTACTGTTGAAACTGTTTTCCCCCTTACAATGAGGATGTTAATTCTCTTCCATTGTTTTTAAGATTTTTTCTCTATTTTTAGTTTTCAGAAGTTTGACTCTGATGTGTCTTGATGTAGATATTATTGAGCTTATTCTGTTTAAGATTCATCGATTACTTGAGTCTATAGGTTTATTTCTTTTTCTATATTTTTAGAAGTTTTCAGCCATTATTTTTTTGAGTACTATTTTTTAGTTCACCTTTTTCCTACTTCCCTACAGGACTCCAAGGACACAATTGTTATATACATTTTTTATAGTACTGCTGGGCCCTGAGGCTCCATTTGTCTTTTGCTAGTTTATTTTCTTTCTCTGGTTCAGATTGGGTAATTTCTACTGTTTTTTTTTTTTTTTCTTTCTTCCAGTTAACTCTCTGTTCCCTGTATACTACTATTGAGGTGGTCTATTGAGTTTTCAAATTTTAGTTGTTATTTTTTGGTTGATTTATTTATTTATTTATTTATTTATTTATTTACTGAGTATGCTCCATGCCCCAATGTGGGGCCTGAACTCATGAACCTGAGATCAAGACCTGAGTTGAAATTGAGAGTCAGACACTTAAGGGTGCCTGGGTGGCTCAGTTGGTTGGCTCTTGATCTCAGCTACGGTCTTGATCTCAGAGTCATGAGTTCAAGCCCCAGGTTGGGCTCCACACTTGGTGTGTGGCTTACTTAAAAAGAAAAAAAAGAGTCCAACACTTAATCAACTGAGCCATGCAGGCACCCCTGGTTGTAGAATTTTTGATTCTTTTTATATCTTTCATTTCTTTCCTGAGACTCTTTCTTTCTTGAGAATTTTTTTTTTTTTTTAAATATGTTTCAGCCATGTGGGACAATTGCTTGTTGAAACATTTTCAAGACGGCTGCTTTAAATTCCTTGTCAGATAATTCTAACATCTCTGTCATTTTGGTGTGATGTCTATTGATGGTCTTTTTTTATTTTTTTTTATTTTTTTTTATTTTTTATTTTTTTTAAAGATTTAATTTATTTATTCGACAGACATAGAGACAGCCAGCGAGAGAGGGAACACAAGCAGGGGAAGTGGGAGAGGAAGAAGCAGGCTCACAGCAGAGGAGCCTGATGTGGGGCTCGATCCCAGATCGCCGGGATCACGCCCTGAGCCGAAGGCAGACGCTCAACCGCTGTGCCACCCAGGCGCCCCGATGGTCTTTTTTTAAATCCAAGTTAAAATATTCCTGGTTATTTGTAGGACAAGTGACTTCCTATTGAAACTTGTACAATTTGGGTTTATGATATGAGACTCTGATGTTATTTAAACCTTCTGTTTTAGCTGTTTTCCTCTGACACTACTCTGGCAGGGGAAGTGTAGCGAGTACCACCTTGTTACTGCAAGGTGGAGGTCGAATTCTGTGTTCCATTGATACATGAGAAAGAGGGAACTCTCTTGTTACTGATGAATAAAGGGTAAAAATTCTGCCTCCCCAAAAGGCCTGAAATGATACTTATCTGGCTGATAGAGTTAAAAGTGTCTTATTACTGCTCCCCATGTGGCCTCTGGTAGGTAATGAGTGAAACAGCCCCCGGGGGTGGTTGAAGCCTTAAGTTTCCGTTAGTCCTCCTCTTACATCATCCCGGCATGTAGTGGGTGGTGCACCTCATTGCTACTGAATATGGGTAAAAATCTGGGCTCCCTTCGTGGTTTCCACTGCCACTGCAGAGGTAGGATTTTATGAGGAAGACTCTGTATCTATCCAGGATGAAATTTTCTGGTTCCCTGCTTGGCCTTCTCTGATGCCACCCTGGTGGGGATGGGGACATGGGAGTTTGAAGTTTCTTGTTGTCTGGGAAGGGTGGAAGTCCAGGCTCTCAGCTTAACTTTTGCAGGCCCAGATAGGGTGGGGCTAAATTTTTTTTTCCTGTCATGTTTGGCTGGAGCAGATTGAATATTATCTGAGAGTTTTCTGTCTTGCTAAGCTGCTCTCCTCTTGTGGGTTATTATTATTATTATTTTTTGATAGAGAAATAAGTTTTTTTCTTAGGGTTTATTTTATCTGTATCTGTTAGCATTTCTAGGTTGCTGACTCCTTCCATTCTAAGTTTGGGATATGAGGCAAAAAGAAAATCCAGGGAAGCCACTACCATGTTGTTCCTGAAAACCGAGGTGTCTAGCTGGTCTGCCTCCTTTTTCCCACCTTTCATAGACTTCTTAGGTTTGTTTTATATAAAGTGTCTATGGATTTTAGTTGTATTCAGCAAAAGGAATAGTTGTACTTAGTGGGAAAATCACATCTACTCCACCTTCCCATAAAGATGGATTAAACATTATGTATTTTCCCAGTGGTCCTATGGCAAAGCAAAAATTGCACAGGAAGAAGTTAAACAGTTAAGAAGGACGTTATTCAAGGCTATTGAAATGGGGGAGAGAGAACAAAAGTTAGAGTTTGTGAAATTAAAAAAAAACCCTCAAAACAAATAAATACGCAAGCAAACAAAAAGGAGAATCATACCTGTAAACGCAGAGAACAAACTGATGGTTGCCAGGGGTTGGGGGGATGGGCAAAATGGATGAAGGAGATACAGGCTGCTGGTTATGGAATGAGTAAGTCACAGGAATAGAAGACCTGGCATAAGGAGTATAGTCAGTGATAATATAATAGTGTTGTATAAAATACATAAAGTATTTCCTATAGTCAGTGAAAAAACCAGAGCTCAACTTCAGTGAAACAGAGGGCTGGAGAGCTTTTAAGAGCTGGGGTTGGGGGGAGATGGAAGGACATCTGAAGGTGCTAATTGACTTTATACAAGCAAAAGAGAACTTTCTCATATCTTTATGACAGGAGGTATTTGACAACCTGGGGCAAGGCAGTCACTGAAGTTAGCATTCTGTTTTCCTACAGAAACTAGAAGATGGTGATACCATCTTCCTTGATATTCCACCTCAAAGGGATGGCTACAAGTTCCTTCAGAAAGTCATTCCTGGGTTATTAAACTGTCAAGAGGCTTTTAAAAAGATTTACATCTCAGGGGGCAGAGGAAAAATTTATAATTACAAATTTCCTAAAATAAATGTTCTAAGAAAAGGGAAGTCAGAGGTCTACAGTCAGGAAGAGGTCTGTGGACAGTTTAGTCAAGTTGAGGGAAATGCTAAGGCTGCTTTGGTCACCTATGGGAGAAAAGTACCAACCACTATCTCGTTAGAGGCATAGCTATTCCTCTTCTGTTTCCCATGTGTCTATTTCATCAATAATGTGCATAAATATCATTATCATGTATTGTCCTTCCTCCATTTGTTGAAAGCTGGGTTGTGTGCCTCTACTCTGCATGCAAGAAGAAATCTGTTATGTATCATACCTAGGCCAATAAAAGGTAGCTACAACAATACAAACATGCAGGCGAATATTTTTCAGAGCCATTTCATTGATCCTCTTTCTATCCCTTGTGATTTCTGGTTTGATTATGTTCCTTTGATGTGTGCTTTCTGATGGGCACATTCAAATGTGTCTGCATTTTCTTGAATGATCTGCTGATGATTCTATGATTCTACTGCCTGACTTGGTCTTGCCCATCACATAATTCAGGGAGTCTGATTCCCTGAATTATCCATATTGAATATCCACAGTGATGAAGTATTACTTTAAATCTGGTCTTTGACGGGACTTTTTTTTTGTAGGAGGAGAAACCAACACAGCCATGTCCACCACCATACCCACTACATGCTAAAGATTAGGAGAGGAGTATCAGTGGCAGAGGACTACTGAGATACTATCATTTGCTTTTTACATTTCTAGACGTAATCTGTATTCTAACAGCCAAGTTTATTTTTCATGGAAGGATGGAATTTGGTAAGCAGTGACCACGTGCTATAAAGTTTTGCAGATCTACTTCTTCATGCAAAGGAAGGAAGCGAAGAACTAGAATATAGATATGTATTTCTTATTCAACTTATTATTCAATATGGATATTGGCAGCCTGAAAAAACAAACATCACACATATCTCAGAGGCCATTTTCATCTTTTAGATGCTGAAAAGGATTGCATTGATTTAAAATAACGAGCTTGAGTGGTGTCAAAATTGTTTAGATCTTCTCCCTTTCTTGGACTTCCTTAAGAAGTGAATGATTCCTAGAAGGGCTTCTTCCACAAAGGAAATTTTCATAAACTTATAAGCTCAAAAGCCAACAGTACAAAGCAATACACTTTTGTATTTCAAATGACTCTCATATAGCAATTATTATAAAGACAGAAAAATCTTTATTATGCTTGGAGGTTACAGTATATATTACAGTGTTTAAAAGCGGCCTGATAACTGGCATTGCTTTATTCTCTCCTTCCAAAGGACCCCCACCAGGGACACGTAACTTAAAGGTGGTAACTTAAAAGGCCATAGTGTAGTCTTGAAGAAATTGTGCAAAAGATAAAGAAAAGCGATCCGGCTCTTAGTCTAGGTTCTGTCACAATCTTGGTGCACAAACTTAGAAAACTTTTTTCCTTTAAACTTACTTTATTGTGTTTGGAAAATAATGCACAGAACTTTTATTAGGCTAGTATTGAAGGAAATGATAGACATTTATTTGGTGTTTCAGTCACGCTAAATGGGTATTTTCTACATATGATATCTTTGACCATGATTTGGTGCCTGATACATTTAAGTCCAAACGAAACAGAACCTAATCTTATTAAAATGGGATTTGGTTAATATGACACTACCCTATCTCACTAGATGGCAGTATGACAAATCAGACCATCTCCATAAAATGTTCTGGATGCAAAATATCCTATATGCAAAGTGATATATAAATTTAAGGCATTCTTTTACAACATTATATGATTTTCTAATCTTAGTACATACATCATTAAGTATATCCAGCACATATTTTGCTATTACTATCCCAAAGTTCACTCAGTCAATAAGTGGTACAACCGAGATTTGGAACAAAACTATCTGCCCACAGAGCCTGAGCACCTTACCTTTCATAAATTATGTGCTCAGCTGGAATGTAGGTTTTGAGTGCAATGAGTCCAAAGATAGAAGAGATCTTTACTAAGGCCTGGAGTAACAGTAAAGTAAAATATGCAATAAGAAAGCATGTTCTAGACAAAGCTGAACCTTAACTGCTACCTAATGTCTAGTTTGTGATTTACAAGTATGAGGTTGAAAATTTAAAAATTTGCCTTCATATTAGGTATTCCAAGATTTTCTCATATATCAATCTTATTTCTCTACAAAAGAGACCGAGGGAGTGAAACTGTGCTATTGATTCGCATATTCTTTTCCTGGCTTCAGTTTTATTATCTACAAATGGAAGAAATTGGAATAAAAGTGTATTGCATTTAGCTTTTCGCATATGTAATGATCTTTATTCTATAATTTTAAAGTATGGGGAACATTCAGTTCATCTAGAAATTGGAATTCCAACTGCTGAAAGCAGTCACAACGTCTAGATTATGAGTGATGAAGAGGAAATGAAGACTTGCAACTCTCTTTTCCTACAGGCACAGGTTTGTGAGTGCTGAGTGTCCTTCCTTCCTTTAAACTTGGTATTCATTGAAGAAGAGACACGCCCAAGTAACTTGCATCCATGGCGTATCAGAAGGATTCTGCTCTGGTGTTGACTCATATATAGATTGCTGTACAGAATCCTGTCGTGAAACCCTTGGGAAAATGTTCAAATGGAATCTGAGAGCCTCATGCCTTCCTTCCACAATTTCTTTCTCTTGTGAATAGGTGTGGTTAAGAGATGATGGCCATGATTCTTGAGCAGAGAACGCCGTATGTCCCTGCTCTTTCCTAAAAACAAGGATGTGTATTCATATGGTGGGGGCATGAATAACATTTTCAAACGTTTTGCGTAAACACAATTTGTTTAGGAATCCTAATTTCTTTCTCTTTTTAATATTGCACATTCATGGATAGATTAGGGGGAAACTTAGCACTTTGTATTCCACATGAGGTGAAAGGAAGTTATTGGATTCTACCAAAAGCCCATGATTGTGCCCTTAAAAAAATATTTACGCTAAAGGGTTAGTAGGACCTCCATTTCGTTAGATGTTGGGCTAGAAGCTAGGGCCAGACCTAGGTCATCAGCCCAATCCCTGGGGAAAGTCTGGTCCCGAATTTAGGAATTTTTGGGTTTTAGAAAATCATCTATTGGGGCAGAGGGCTGGAGGCGGTGCTGAATATTCTAACATCTGGATATTTTTTGATATTGCATGCATTCGATATATAATACAGGGCTTGTGAATGCTTTGACAAACAGCCTTTGATTTTTGGAGCTCTCAATTTTTGCTTCAATGTCACCAAAAGATTTGAAGTCTGATGAGACCTAGAGAAAAGAATGATTCCTAACTTTGGCAAGTCTTACAAAAACTTTGACTCACCTCTGAAACTCTAGGCCTGGAGAACTGGTTCCACTCCTGACCAAGGTTTTTCATACCTCAGTCATTTGCAGATTTACTGGGCAATTTTCTCTTACTTATAAACTAACTGATAGCGAGTTTCTTAATATCTGGGACTCCATTTTTTCATTTGCAAATTAAAAATGATAATACCTGCTGTATCTCTGCAAAGTGAGAGATGTGAGTCCCAGAAAGTGATATATTTGAAAGTGTTTTGGAATAGAGAAGTAGTCATTATATAGTAGAAGTAGTCATTGCAGTAGATATAGTAATTTCAGTGGGAATGCTGGTAGTAGTAGTAGTAGTAGTAGTTATGGTTAAACCCTGTAGGTTAATAGTGCTTGTGAAAGATGTACAATATAGAAAATACTGTGTCTGCACTGGGTGTTATATGCAACTAATTTATCATTGAACTTTACATCGGAAACCAGGGATATACTATATGGTGACTAACATAATATAATAAAAAATCATTAAATAAAAAAAAAAAAAGAAAATACTGTGTCTGTAGATAGATCTGTTGTGTGTCCTATTGCTTTAGTCCTCACTATAGTCAGCTGATATTATTAAATGCTCTCGGGCTCCTAAACCCTGGTATGTTTTGGCTTAACTAAAGATTTGCCAAGAAAAATATCCTACTCTTGGAAGCCAAAGTAGAAGAGAGATTCCCTGCCCAGTTTCACAGAATAGTGGTTTATTAACTTATGAAGTGCTAATGGAAATTTAAACTTTATCGTAAGAATTGTGCTATTTGTCAAATTCTAGAACTTGGGGAAGATACTTGAAACTCAGTTTCTCGCTGCACCTCCACCTTGTTCAAACTCAGTGAAGTTCTCTATCAGTGTCGATTTAACATCCTCTGTCCTCCAGGTCCACCTCTTATATCGTTTTCCTTTGGACTGGCTGTTTCCTGTGCGTCATCTTCTGTTGGCTTTTTGCTGGCCTACATCAACTGAAGAGGGCTTGGTTTTCCTGTCCCTTCCGAGTGATTTGGAAATGGTTTTTAAAAAGTGTGAATTTTTAGATTGTCAAGTACAGTTTTAATTGCATATTGGATTTTCTTAAATGTGGAATAACTTTGTGAGGATGACCCCTGTTGTGTCTAGGTCCCATTAAACACACTTGAGACAGAGTTTAGGTTAGTGTTTCTCAAACTTAGACCGTTTGCTTCAGAATCACCTGGAGTATTGGGCCCTAGGACTTGTGAATCAGTGCTGCTTTTTTTTTTTTTAAGATTTTTTTTTTAATTTATTTATTCGACAGAGATAGAGACAGCCAGCGAGAGAGGGAACACAAGCAGGGGGAGTGGGAGAGGAAGAAGCAGGCTCATAGGGGAGGAGCCTGATGTGGGGCTCAATCCCATAACGCCGGGATCACGCCCTGAGCCGAAGGCAGACGCTTAACCGCTGTGCCACCCAGGCGCCCCGAGTGCTGCATTTTTAACAAGCTCTCCCTGCAGTTCTTGTGTGCAAATGAAAATTTGATTAATATTATTGTCAGTGATGGACTCAACCAAGTATTGTGTTTCTAAGAGAACAACAGTATCTTTGTATGTGATTAATATATTAAATCGTACTAGAGTGTGAGCTCCCCAGAGCAGGAGCCATAGCTTATTTGTTTGTGTAGAGAGTAGGTGCTCATTTATGAGTAGGTGCTCAATAAATATTTTTGACCTGAGTATGAAACTTAATCTACCTAGTTGCACCTGAGGCAGCCCAGTGAATTAGGAAATATTAGAGCTGGGTCACAAACTGGAAGCAAACTGTTCACTTCACAGATGAGGAAACTTAGACCTACCATTGCTGAGACTTAGATAAGCTTTCAAAGCTAATTAGCAATGGACCCAGGAGAGAATTTAAGACTTCAATCTTCTAGATTATTCTTCTTCCACTGTAAGCTCTCAGATATGTTTCAATTTTAAAAAAGATTTATTTATTTATTGGAGAGAGAGCGAGAGAGTGTGGGGGGCAGAGGGAGAAGGAGAAAGAAACTTGAATAGACTCTGTGCTGAGTGTGCGATCTCATGACTCTGGGATCCTGACCTGAGCTGAAACCAAGAGTCTCACTACTCTGAGATCACGAACTGAGCCAAAACCAAGAGTTGGATGTTTAACTGTGCCACCCAGGCACCCCAGATACGTTCCATTTTTGATGCTTAATGGAAAGGCACTTACACAATCCTCGTTGAACTAGTTGTTTTTTGTTTGTTTGTTTTTTAGGTGCCAGGATGTATAGTCAGTTATGTAGCTAAAGATGTGCTTGTCTATGAAAAATAAGTCATGTCAATTTTGTGCAGCTGTTGTTCAGTATTTTTAGGTGAGCTTGATATTTGTAAATGGTGGGAAACCCAAGATGAAGGCAAGTGAACAAATGTTTATATGGCCCTTCAGGCAGTGTTCCTCCAGCTTGTGGGACCAGCCGCTTACTAGGCTGAGGCTTCTCCTCCCAGCCTCTGTTACTAACCATGCTACCAGTTGTCCCTTATCACTTGGAGAGAGGCAAGCATCCCCTCCAAGCAGCGGTGGATATATAGCTGGTTCTGCCACTTTCTCGTTTTGTGCTTCCGACCTCTTAGTGCCTCAGTTTCCTCTATGATAAAGTGGGGGTTTTAATAGTGCCTGCCTCGTAGAACAGTAATGAGCTAATAATGTAAAGCCCTTTAAAACAGAACCAGTTCTATGGCCAGGCACTTAATAAATATCAGCTTTTATTTGCTGGCATAGCACTCCTCTGCTGTTGTTATTCTCCAGAAGTTGAAAGAAAGAAAAGTTAAGATTGGAAGGACGGGTGACTCCTCTCAGGGGAACTTTTACACACAGAGAAACTAAAGCTTAGAGATACTGTCTACATTTCCTGGGATTACACGGTTAGAGATGGAAGTGGCATTAGAAGCTAATTCTCTTTCAGACCCCGTGGAATTTCAGTGGGTGGATGGCGAAGGCTGGAACAAGACTCCTTATCTCGTGCTTCCCCTCCTGCCCTGTCCTGCAGCGAGTATAGCAACTCACGGCGTCAACATCGCTTGCATTGGTGTTTTAGGATTACTGGTCAGCTTTGCAGCAGGCATTGATGTCTCCGGTAATATTGTTGGCTCATTTTGAATCTATTTTGTGGCCTGCGAAATGCCCAGTTCTGTGAATTAGGAGAAATACATAATTCTTGACTTAGTGTAATCTTCAAACATGGATGGGGTATTTTTTTTTTCAATTGCATGGAGAAAATATGACAAGAGAGATGAACTGAAAGGTAATTTTAGAGAACTAGGTGAGTCTCTGCAAGTTTCAGAATTCTCAGAAGGGCTTAATTCCCACTGCTGAACAGTAGTGATTTCTCACTTGGTGTCTGGAGTCTTTAAAGAGAGTAGAGCTTCTTAGAAATAAACAGGTGGTACTCACAATAGAGCATTAACAGTCGCTGCTGCTTTGTCACAGTTTCTGTTATTGAAGAAAAGTGATCTTCCTCTAGGATTCCTACTCAGTATCTCAAGGATTATGGAAGCAGGGGAGTTTTCTGCATACTTGGCAAAATGCCCTTCAGACTTTTTAAATTTAGTTAGTTTTTTTCTTTCTTCTTTCTTTCTTTCCTCCTTTCTTTCTTTCTTTCTTTCTTTCTTTCTTCTTTCTTTTTCTTTTTTAAAGATTATGCTTTTAGAGAGAGCGAACACGAGCATAAGGGGGAAGGGCAGAGGGAGAGAGAGTCTTGCCTGAAGCGGGGCTCGAACTCATCATTCGGAGATCACAACCTGAGCTAAAACCAAGAGTTGTTCCCTTAACTGACTGAGCCACCTGGGAGCCCCTAAATTTAGTTTTTCTGTAAAAATATCAAGAGGGGTTTATTAGGGTTTTATTTAGTAAAATGGGAAATTAATAATATGATGAAACCATCTCGTAATATTTAATAAACGATATTATGACATTCTAGTCTGAATATGGCTTTGGGGAGAGTAAGACAGCACACGCAAAGTGCGCATACTTGAATTGTCAGTTCGCAATAATTGTGGAGGTTACAGCTTGAGAGATGGGCTTCTAGAAAAAAAAATTAAAGCAAGCCGGGCTGCTATGTGAGAATAATTATATCACGTAATTTGTATGCAAATATATTTAAACTGAAGAAATAATTCTTTTTTTTTTTTTTTTTTTAAAGATTTTATTTATTTATTTGACAGAGAGAGAGACAGCCCGCGAGAGAGGGAACACAAGCAGGGGGAGTGGGAGAGGAAGAAGCAGGCTCATAGCGGAGGAGCCTGATGTGGGACTCGATCCCGGAACGCCGGGATCACGCCCTGAGCCGAAGGCAGGCGCTTAACCGCTGTGCCACCCAGGCGCCCCTGAAGAAATAATTCTAAGTTATTCATAGCATAAGGTTGACTTTGTAGTGCCATTATTCCCTACATAAAAATATATGCTATAAATTATGCTTTTCATGTAGAGAATAGCTGAGGTGAAGATACAGTTTCCTCCGAGATGTACAAAATGCAATTGAATATTCCACGTTGAGAGAGGTAATTCTCAATTACAGCATATTGGAATTACTTGATAATCCATTATATGTAAGTAGTTTAAGCAAAATGTGCCTCTTTACAACAAATTAACTTTACTTCAAAGGATGTATTTCTACTCTTTGTGTAAGGTAATAACTATTTATTTATAAACTATAAAACATATAGCACTGTTATGCCTACAGCCCTCAGAAATTACTAGGCTATATATTCATTAAAGAGAAGTAATTACTTTGCAGATATCTTGCCTACAATCTTTTATTGACCTCATAATGCAGTTGCTATGCTTAATAGATTGATGCAGCTGTTTATGCAGTTCTTGTCACAACATATGAGTTTGCTACACAAGTTCAATAATAATTCAAACAGGCACACCCGCTTAATAAGCGTAACAGACAGGAACACGGAGACTGCAGCACGTACGAAAATATCAGCTGAGAGCCCCAAGGATATGGAAGAGGTGGGCAAAACTGATAAAATGTTTTTATGGCAATTGATTTGTAATTGTTACTGCCCACATTTGGTCTCAGTGGCAAATAACGGGTTTCGGGTGTAGTCACTTAAGAACATTTGAATTCTGATTTGGAGGAGATAGTTTGCAGAGTTGGAATTCGTTTTCTTGAAGATGCGACAAAAATATTCTAGATCACTATGGACGTAAAATAGTGGCTGATTTTATCAGGAGCGGTAACACTAACGATGATAATAAAAAAATAATTTCTCCCTCCTTGGAGGGTGGAGAGGTTGTTATCAGCACGCTGTGTATTATGTCACAGGTTTTTCTTTTCTTTTCTAAGATTTTATTTATTTATGTGACAGAGAGAGAGACAGTCAGCGAGAGAGGGAACACAGCAGGGGAGTGGGAGAGGAAGAAGCAGGCTCATAGCCGAGGAGCCCGATGCGGGACTCGATCCCAGAACGCCGGGATCACGCCCTGAGCCAAAGGCAGGTGCTTAACCGCTGTGCCACCCAGGTGCCCCTGTCACAGGTGTTTCATCCAGTGTTCTTCTGACAAGAAATAGAAGATATTGGTATGAAATAAAAATGAGAATGCAGACTTCACTGTAACAGCGAGTAAAACTGAGGAGGAATTATGTGACGCGGATTCGAATGATTAGAGTTTGGAATGATGACTGCTTTCTACTAACTTTGCAAGTCGTCAGATTTATTAAAAGCAAACATTGGAACCGTCTATGTCAATGTTATGGGTCTCACATCTACCCAAATACATAGTCATAGCTGTGTATGTTACACGTGCACTTTAGGCAAGCAGGATGAAAACTTACAAGGAAATGCCTTTTGAAGTGTATCGTAAAGTTGAAATGATATATAAATTCTCACTTTACTATCTACCGTACAAAACCCACTATTTGTTTAGAAGTATGTTATTATTTTAGTCTGTTTATTTCTGCTCATATTTTTACTCTAGATAAAGAACATATTCTGAGACAGGAAACTGTACTGTTTTGATAAAACCTTCTTCAAATACACATGATCTTTATTTTTAGGGAATCTTGAGGGTACAAAGCTAGGTATCCAACTTCTGGTTGTCACGGTTAATGAAAGACAATTCAAGCAACATTTTAAAAGAGTATTTATTAAGATCATGAGGTGATTCAATATAAAGCATTGGTATTCAACACCTTGAAAATTGGACCGTAACTTTGGTCAGGAAAATACTAATCAGTGTTCTCTGCTCAATATTAGTATCATATGGTAGTATCATTTTTTATTAACATAATACAAATATCCTGTGCAGTGCTACACCTTTCATTGCTTGCGGCTTCGGAATCAAAATGTCACAGCAAATTTTACTTTCACTAATAGATTGAGACTTGTACATTACATCAGTAAAAGTGAACAGTAGTGTGGTATTATGCCAAAATGGCAAAGGCAGGCACATAGGACAATATCCTAAATTACGGCTCGATTCTCCTTTGTCCCCAAACAATAGAGAAAGGGTGAGAAGTTGGGAAAGTAATTTATTACCTTTTTGGAGAAAAGTTCACCTCTCTGCACCTTCTCTCTATGCATTGTCAAAATATCACATTATACAATCCACTGGAAGTGAACTTACTGCTAAATACCCATTAGGTTCCCAGGAGATGCCTTACATTAATTGTTTAGTGAAAGCACCCTTAGGCTATCACCGGGGAAGCACATTAAATGCATAAAAAGAGAAGTTGACAGAGATCCCTGTAGAACGAGATGCATCTACCAAGCTCAAGACTTCTCCAGAAGAATCCTGTGAGGCCATGTTGAGAATGGTCATTTGCAGTGGGGGTGTTTTTCTCCCCCCGCCAAACTTGGTACAAACATAAAATTAGCATGGGAGGAAAAAATGATTCGAGAAAATGATTAGAAAAAGAATGCTCTGGAATTGTAAATAGCAGTAGCTTATGTGTCTTGGTTCTCAGGCATCAAGGCAGTTTACAGACAGAAAGGAATTGTAAAAGTTGAGAGGAAGGGTATTATCCACCTAATGAGGTTATAAGATAGGAATGATGGCAAATAACGGAGAGGGGAGAGATAAGTTTTGAAGTAAATGAGAAGAAAGTAGCAAAGTTTTAGGCTAATGGCTAAATAGGCTGATGAAGGGAAAAAAGTCAAGTCACAAGATGAATGACAGTGAATTCTGGCAAAATATGTTTTCATGGTCTGTCTGCCACATTGCATCCGAAAACGTTTTCCGTTCTGAATATAGCACAGATTTTTATCACTCCCTTGTTTAGTTACAATTGCTGGTGAAACTATTGTACGTCTATTATGCACTATTATGTTTGTTTATTTCACATCATTTTGTTTAGAATGTTTCTAAAAAAGAAATGCAAAAAAGCAAACAAAATATGTGCTCGGTGGCTTAAATCCCCCCACCTCCTTTTTTGGTCTGCATTACTGATAAAAGTCCACTAGAGGGGGCACTAGTAAAACAAGAAGCAAGATCGAACCAGATTTTAACTTTTTCATTCTTTTCTCTTAGAGGTGGAAAAGACTCACTCGCTTCTTTTCTCATACCTGGACAGGGATATTATGAACAGGTTACAGGGAGGCAATGAATATGTCATACGGAAGGAAACTTTAGGTCTTTAAAATGCTTCCATTATAGTTTTTAAAAATTTTAATGTTAATGTGCTGTTACTGTTAATTTAATGTTAAAAAATTTTAGCCAAAAGAGCAAAAATTCTTAGTTAAATATAGGTAGGATTTTGTATGTTTGCATTACAATTACTGGAGGCTGAAATCATGAAGAGGTTTCATCCATGTGACTTTTCCTTAGTGACTCTAATCATTGCATAAGCCATTGAAAACTGAGGATTATTCTTTAGTTGCCAGCTTGAATTTACCCAAGGCATAGACATGGTCCTAACTTGAGTTCATCACAGAGAAAAATTTTTAAAAAGGCAATAGAAAAATGTTTGTAATTAATCTTTATTAAATGTCAAAATTTGCCAAGCATTATAAGCTTTCATGCAACTATTGATTTGATGCTGTATTTTATTACTATTATTTCTCTTAAGTCATAGCCACGGAACTCCCCTAGCAACTAACAATGCTAACAAGACAGGGGTACTGTTTGCTGTGAAAAGATGTCGTATCATGGGAGTCAAGGGCACATCCCTGTCTGTTGGTCCACATGGGCTTTGGGATTAGTGAAAGGTCTCTGGAAAGACCTATCCAGAAAGAGCTCAAATTTTTAGGTTTTTCCTAAACTTCAGTACTTCCTAAACTTATAGCACTGAAAAAAAATACGTTTTTTCCAGTTTATTTCTCATAAAGTTTGTAAAGTGCCATGTTGTATTGGATTAAATAAAATAAACCATCCTGAATCCTTATCATAACACCAGACAGAATATGTGTGCTTGATAAATATTAGCAAATTTTATGTTATTTCTATTCCTTCAGCATATCCATTCTTTGTCCCTTAGAATATTTAGTTTGGCTAGATTTTCATGATATGCTACCATTTTTAGTATTCCTATCCCATCTTTTTTCTGACTTAACCTAGCATAGATTTTCTGAAGGAAACTGGCTACTCTTTGCTTGAAGATCTGCTTTCTACTCTGACACATGAAAATGTTATGGATTGGTATTTCTTTTGCCTTGCTTTTGGTAGATTGCCAGTATTTCTTACAAATGTCAGAAGAATGTTTTAGAAAATCAATGTCTAAGTTTCCTAGCTATGTAAGTTTCATTGTCACTTAAAAATAGCTCTGAAGAGAATAACCGTCGTGCTATAAATATAGCAGAGTCATTAGAACATTCGATCTGGCATATATTCTTAGAAATTATTTACCCAAATCCCTCGAACAAATGGAACCTGAGGACTAGTGGAGTTAAATGGCTGCCCAAGGTCAAACCGCTAATTGTGAGCTGAGCCATAATGGAAATATTTCTGTCCTCCTTTCTTCAACATTATTTTCCAACCCAAATTACGGAATTGATCATTTTCTTGTTTGACTTGGGGGAAAAAAAGATTCTGTGAGTCGATAGAAGGTGGAGAAATGCCCCAGATCTAACGTACATTTGTGTAGCACTTCGGAGTTGATGAAATCTTGCAAACACGGTTGCCTTTAATGATGCTTTGGTAGGTGAGGGAACTTTCACGTTCCCTTACACTGCAAGAAAACTTTTCTTGTATTTCTTAGCACTTTTTCATTCTGTCTTTATGAATTCTAATGCTCAGCAGAGTAAGGGCTGATGCCCCCATTACGCAAAGCGTTAAGGTTATACGGATGCACTATAATTGCTTTGGAAATGGTTATTTAGAGTACTCAGCTCACTGGTGCTGAATCACATATTTTTTTTTCTCCTCTGCTGTGCTGTTCTGTGACCTCAGGTGTGTAATGGATGAAGAGGGGTGATGGTGTTTGGTGCCTGGGGCAGTGCCACCAACATGGAGAACTGTCATGATCTCTGTATACCTCCTGTCCCCTCCCTCCAGCCTAAAGAAGGGAGGGAGTGGCTGGGCGCAGAGACTTCTTTGATCTCCAATTCCCTGTGGCCAACTTCTTTTCTCCATCTCTGTTTCAGAACATACCTACTGACTTCCTTGGAGAGAGTTGGGTGAATTATAGAATTTTAGTGTTAGAAAGAGACTGTAGAGACTTCCTGTTCAACTCCCCCGTTTTATAGGTTCACAGTGATTAAAGTGACTAGCCCAGGGCCATTCCCTCCCTTATCTATTTATTCATTAAACATTTTTTTTTTTTAAAGATTCTACCGTGTTGCAAGGGTTGAACATCTAGTGACAGAGAAGGCAATAAAACTCAGTTTTCTTTAGTCAAAGTCTGGTGTTTTCCCCTATCCACAAAGCTTCCCAGAAAACTATTGACAATGTTGTTGTCAATATGAAACCATTAATTCCCTTGTGAGTCCTTGACTTGACTTGACTTGTTCAGTTTTTAAAAGTAGGCTGGAAATTGCATTTTTAGGAGCCGTTTTCCAATGTTCAGGCAAAATGTCTGATTAGTAGTAACAAAAGTGTTCAAAGGAATCCTATTAGTTTGGGGGGGAAGGGGTCTGTGATTCCTTAGAAATACCAGGAGTGGTTTTTTTCCCTCATATTATTAATTTACTCTAAAATAGTTTTCTTTGGGTATATTTTACTCCCCTTTTCCCTCATTCTATTTTACTTTTTTCCTTTCCCCCATTTTAAGCTTGCCTTCTTTTTATTAATTAGGAGAGATGATATTGTCTCAAAAATAATATGTGTTCTTTTTTTGAGCCTAATACAGACGACCAGCCCTATACAGCTGGGTACAGCAAACAGTATATGATGCAATATTAGTAACATTTCCAAATAACTGTCGTGTCCGCTAGTCTCAGTCAGCTTCCGTCGGGAATTTCCATTGTTTCACAAATTCCTTAGCTGAGTTTAGGATACGGATACAGACAAGGGGTAACCCAATGGCGGGGTAACATATTAAGCAGTATTTGGTCATCCAATTAAGTAATTAGGACTGATTGTCACAGGGTGTTTGGTTGGCTGGAAGAGCTTGTTTTGGTAGGGGAAACGAGGGAAGAATTTGAAAATAATACCTGAGGACAGGTGAAACTTTGCATTGGGGCCA
Source organism: Ursus arctos (assembly GCF_023065955.2). Taxonomy (NCBI): domain Eukaryota; kingdom Metazoa; phylum Chordata; class Mammalia; order Carnivora; family Ursidae; genus Ursus; species Ursus arctos. Next base: position 10,997,072 of record NW_026622974.1, on the reverse strand, counting down.
GCCGCGGGGCATTATAGTGAAGATAGGAGGCACCAGGGGATGGGGGAAATAACAATTGTCAAAGACCCTGGGGAGATTGTAGAATGAACAAATGGAGGTCCGTTGATTTAAAAAAGCAAAGCAAAACAAACATTAACCCTCCTTCACTTTTTTATGTATTCAGCAATTTTTAATGCCTGTGGTGTGCAAGACGTTATGCTGGTCCTTTAAAATAATGGTGGGTTTGTCTTTCCATGCATTCCCCTAGTATACCAAGTCAGCTGTCTGGGAAACACAACCTCTGAGAAGTAGGTATACAGACTAACCCTGCAGGCAAAATCCACACTGTCTGTTTGCACCTTTGCCTCCGTCTGTCCCTCTTCCCTTCCCTGGCTGTGTTTTCAAGGGACACCATTAGGATGAAAAGAGCAGAAGTTTGGAAGTGGGAATGATGAGCAATTTCCGCCCCCGGAATTGTCAACAGGTATGCACACAGCATCTGCGACTCTGGGAGAGCTGACAGGCTAGAAGCCACCATGGTGCACACTTGAAAATAATAATAATATCCACTTAGGGGTATGGAATTATTTATTACTACTGGTGGATTTTTTGCCAAAGGCAAAAAGTGAAAATATCCAATGAAAAATGTCCTCGGTCCACAGCCCATGATACTCATGCTCCGTAGGAACTGATTAACTCTGTGACCAAGAATAAACTGTACTATAGTTATTACTATTATTATTTTGCTTTCAAAAGACATTGAGAGTTAAGGAATCAGAGCAAACATAGCGCTTCACAGGGTTGGTCGGAGCAGTTTTCATGGCCGAGTTGATACGCATAACTGATGCCTCTGAGGGAGTTTCTTTCCTTCCTACTTTTTAATTTCCTTTATTTTCCCTTCTTCTCCCTACAGTCATTCTGGGGCCCAAGACAAGGATGTGAAGATGGGGCGTGGGGGGAGAGAGACCTACTGGCAGTGTTTTTATGACACGTGCAAGAGGGCGCTCTATGTTTACACGTCGAGTGCATAATTAATACTTATGTGGGGGCTACTTACTGTTAGTTCTGCGCTCAGGTTGTCATATTCACTGTTATCCTGCGGGAGTGTGTATTGTGTGCTATAAACTACTGCAAGGCATAAGTATATATGTGACTGTACACTTGGTGTGAGTTCTTGCCATCTCGACGACTCTGGGAGTGGCTTTTTAACTGGATAAAAAGGCCAAGCAATCTGCTGTCCAGTTTGGGCTGTCTGTGAGCCTGGGCTATTGGTTTTCTCTTTCTGTAAGAGAAGGGACATGTCTGAGGATCTTGTTTCTGTACCAGTATTCAGCCTACACGGATTGTGTTCATGCCTTGTTTTGACTCTGGATCTTATAGGAGACCCCAGCATTAGGTGCTCAGGTTGGGTCTAAGAGCACCCAGCTCTCTCTCTGTTTATGTTGTCCCTTGGATGCAGCCTGCTCGTGTTCTGGGCATCTGGTTGCTTTTGGTAGTGTGGCTTTCACTCATAAATGTCTATTTTGGGTTCCATTTCATCTCACGGATCTGGGCTTTGTTTCCAACGCTGAGCCCCTGTCTGAATTTTCTTGGGTTTTACAAACAGTGCGCCTGTGGGGGATACCCATTCTTCAACTTGATCCTTGAAGACTTAGGTTCAAGGTGCCAGAGCACCACTGTCTCAGAGGGCAATTGGGCTGTCTGTTCTGCTTTCTCCTTTTCTCTTCTTTCATTTATCTTTTCCTTCCTTCACTTTTCTCATTTCTTTTTCCCTTCTCTCTCTTTCTTCAGTTCATATGGGTATGCTAAAAAATCCAGAATGGAATATTCGGGACTTGCCTTATTATCAGGGTATATATGATATCATGGATAGGGATTCTAACTGTAGGACTTAAACTTAACCAGAAACTTAACCCGTAAAAAAAAGCCCCATTTTGCTATTTCTTTCCTAAGTAAAATATAATCCTTACAGAAACAAATCTAATATCTAAAGTTAGCCTAACATGCAAGGCCCAGATTTTTGGGATATTCTAGGTTAAGAATAGAAAATTGCTATCTTAAGGAAAAAAAAAAAACTTTGGATGAAATCAAATAAATTAGTAAAAATTGTGTTTCTCAAACTTAATACTTAATGTCCTTTTTTGTGTTCATGCACATATCCTTGGGGCTCTGCATTTTATTCTATCAAAATATATTTAATAACAATTTGAAGTTTCAGGTTGTACACAGACTCTTAAAATATTTTTATAGAAATATGGAAAACATGTATGTAGAATACATTAAATAATTAGACTTGTAGTGAGTCTTGAAGCAATGAGTCCTATAAATAATATTTTTAAAAACATTGAATAGTATTTTACAGAGAACAGCTTCTAGAATTTTAAAGTCTTTTCTTCAATTTTGTAAGTAATAACTCTTAAAAGAAAAATAGTAAGAAATTTCTAAATACATGTCCATATATCCTTATCTTCAATTCTGAAATCCGAAAGCCTCTGGAAACCCTAAATTTTGAGAAGTTAATTGGCATAAAAGATTGACCTGAACAGAGGAGGCTGTTTATAGACTTTATTCATCCTAGTTACTATGAATATTCACATATTTCACTATGGAAATGTTAATGTGTTCATGATGACCCAGCCTTAGGCCCTATGGAAGGTTCTACATAGGATACAGTATATTACTTTTAAACTTTTGCAACATTCTGAATTATAAAATACATCTGGCCCCATGTTTGGGATAAGGGATTGCAGACCTGTATGTGGGTTATATTTCTTAGTAGATTGGAGCTCTTATATGGAATCTAAAGAGAACAGATCATATTCAGAAAAGACATTTGTGGACTGGGCACTGAGAAATATTGAAAAATGGACTTTATCTTCCTGTTCCACACACTAAGTAAAACCATTCTGGTGTGACAGCACATTGTAGCCTTCTTCTCGCCAAGTTGAAAAGTAGATAAATCACCTTTGGTTCACATCCTAGTGAATCATCTTCAAAGAAAAAAGAAAAGGCAAAGCAAAACATCTAAGAAACTTTGATACCTGGTTTGTTTTTCTAAATTCCATTATATATATACGTACGTACACACACACACACACACACACACACACACACGTTTAAATCAAAAGGTGAATATGTATGTACGTATAATTTTCTTCTCAATGCAAGGAGCTTCTATTAAGCATGTCTTTTGAAATTTCCTGGGAAGTGTACGTTGCTCTGATCAACTTGGCTCATTTCCTCAGCCACTTGCTAAGGCTATAGGAGTCTTCACATGATTAATCAAGGGTCTCTGTTCACAAAATCCAATGGTGGAAACATTTGACTGCTGCTCATCTGGGGAAACAAGGGGATTTTGATCTCTGTGTGCTCTGCTGAGCTTAATACTTCACTTCAGATACATATCAATACTCAATCCATACTTCTCTTCATATATGTCTGAAGCAATCTAGGGAACAAGAATTTTCATGAGCCTCGGGGCGCCTGGGTGGCACAGCGGTTAAGCGTCTGTCTTTGGCTCAGGGCGTGATCCCGGCGTTGTGGGATCGAGCCCCACATGAGGCTCCTCTGCTATGAGCTCCTCTGCTCCTTCTTCCTCTCCCACTCCCCCGCTTGTGTTCCCTCTCTCACTGGCTGTCTCTATCTCTGTCAAATAAATAAATAAAATCTTAAAAAAAAAAAAAAGAAAAAAAAGAATTTTCATGACCCTAAAAATCACTGTCCTTAACTTTTGGCCGCTCTATGATTACCACGTATTTTATGTATATGAGATGCCACTGCATGTGTAAGTAGAGTTTTCAAAGCAACATTTAAAATTTAAAAGCACAATGTTGCCAATCATGAAAGTTCTGCACACTATTTATGTTCAAGAATCTGCCTCATGTAGATATTTTAATATATTCTTTAATTTTCATTTAATGCTTCTAAATATTACAATTGTTTAGAAAACTCTCCAAAATAAAATATTTACAAGAATCTTTTTTTTTGGTCCAAAGATCTTAATTAACATGAAAAATGATTTTTGTGTGTGATATCTGGAGATACACCTTTGGATATGTATGTTGCCAGTAAGTATGTAAGTATGTAATACACATCCATCCTTATTTGAGAAATTACTGTCATGATGCATTAAGTTTTGTAAATTATATTCTTCACTTCATTCTCTTTTCCAAAATGCCTATTGGTACATTCTCCTAGATACACAAAAGAAAACATGCACAAAGGAATTCAGAGAGCAAAGTGCTTTCAATGAATGTCATGGGGGATCCAGTGGTTTCTGTCAACCACCTTTAACTCTCATTTGCATCTCCTCTCTTCACGACTTCTTTTTTTTCTTTTAAGATTTTACTTATTTATTGACAGAGAGAGAGAGACAGCCAGCGAGAGAGGGAGCACAAGCAGGGGAAGTGGGAGAGGAAGAAGCCGGCTCCCAGCAGAGCAGGGAGCCCAACGCGGGACCCGATTCCAGGACTCTGGGATCACGCCCTGAGCAGAAGGCAGACGCTTAATGACTGAGCCACCCAGGCGCCCCTCTTCATGACTTCTTATAGTACGCCCAGGTTTAACTTTTCTGACCATGGCTTTTGTAATCTAGACATCTGGTCCTCCTGCTTCTCTCGGCCTTAATGCAGCCCACCTGGTCCAGCGGGATCTCCCACATGGTTCTTCTCTCTCTTCTGACCCCCTGCTGCACTGCCTTTCACCTCAGCTGAGGACACCTCAGTTTATACAGATAAGTGTTGGCTAAAGTAGGAGTGAAGGCTCTCTGTCTAAAGCTACGTCATTTATCATTACCATCAGGGTATCTTTAAATAACAGGAATTTGTTTCAGAAGGTGAAACTATTGTTTCCCAGTGGTTTATTTTTACTGTTTGACTCTTTAAGAGAAAAAGACTTCAGAGAATCAATACGGTTTTATTTCAACCATGAGAGAGTTTCCTTTAGGAGAACAGCACGTCGAGTAACTGTTGCTTTGGAGACCCAGTGAGGTCTCGTTCTATGAACAATGACGTCAGTTTTATTTTTCTGAGATAAAGGGGCACACTGAGGCTTTTCCCAGCAGCTGGGAAATTATGCCATGATACAAAAATAAATAAATAAAGGCATTCTGTTTCCAGGATGAGATTCCCTCCGGGACTTCCATTCGGGCTGTGATTACGGGAGGAGCGATGACGGTTTTGAGCCTGTGGTGCGTTTACTCCTACGTGCACTGTGCGTCTGTCCGATGCCCAGCCTTTCCCTATTCATATCCTTGGAACGATGCACTGTGAAGCCGTATTCTAGACCTGATTCATTAGAAAATACAAAAGTTAGGCCATACCAGGCCACGCTGGGAACAAGGCAGAGGAGTGTGTCTCCTAGCTGTGAGGAATAGCTGTAACTAGAAGTGTGGGTATTCTGGGGACTCTGCGAAAGACGGGTCAGCATGAACGCGTGTTCTTAGTGCCTTAGCTTTCAGCCGGTGTTCTTCTCACAGAGGGGCTGTTTTCAGTTTGGATCATCGGTGTAGAACTGTATATAACTACCCCACCAGGGCCATACAGGAAAACCAAGACAGAGAGGCAGAGACGGGAAATAAACTCCTTGAAAACTCTTCTGAGCATCTGCTTGCTACTACTAGTAACTATTACGGCGACTATTACTACCACCACTGCCACCGAAAAGGCTTCGTTCTTTTAGTTGGGAGTTTGGTTTTGAAAGTCCCCAAATAACTTGCAGATTTCCCATGAAATTTCTTAGAAACCTCGAAAAAGTATGGCCAGAAGGAAGTTCTTTGCCTTCAGAAGGGGTATGTTACTGATTCCTTCCAAGTGGGGAGGACTACGCTCCGGAAGCCTGGCTGTCATTCAGTCCCTAGAGAGGTGAGGCTTTTGCACAACACCTCACAGCGTGCCAGGGAGATAATGGCATCCGCGCCCCACAGCTTGGGAGATCTCAGTTGTCTGTTTTCTTTGAGTCCCTAAGAAGTCAGGTTGCTGCAGCTTCACGGAGCCGAGGCAGCTTCCCTGCCCGTTTTAATCTGAGCAACACGACAGATCCCTAGTTCAAAAAATACCAGGTTGTAGATATCAGCCTTAAGAGGTTTGTGCGTTTATGACCATGGTGTTGCTGGGCATTCATTAAATAATCACTAAATAATCATTTACTCTACTGATGCTGCAGGATGCCCAAAGTTGCCAGTGTGACATGAAAAATGTTTTAAACTTTTCAGATGAACAAAAGAATTTTTAATTAGCAAAATATTCTGGAAAATTCAGAATTTCTGTTCTTTGGTTAAATTTATTTGGCAGGGCTATAGAGCATCTAGTATCTCTTCCCTCATAATCTCTATCTGGAGACATCCTTGGACCTGTTTTTCCAACACGAAAACTCAGAAAGAGGCCTAAGTCACTTGTCCAGTGAGTCAGAGGAAGGGGCCTCTATATCCTAGAACTGATTTTCAATGTTTTTTCCCCAATATTTAATTAATTAATTAATTAATTAATTTATTTATTTATTTTGAGAGAGAGAAAGAGACCACATATGAACATGAGCTGGGGGAGGGGCAGAGGGAGAGGGAAGCCTGACCAGGGGCTCAGCTCAATCTCTAGGACCCTGAGATCATGACCTGAGCCAAAGGCAGGTGCTTAACTGACTGAGCCATCTGAGTGTCCCTGATTTTCAGTGTTTTACATGTTAGGTTTTTCCTCCACCCAGATATTTTGAGAATAGACATATATCTTAATCCATGCTACCTGGAATTTATTTAGTACCTTCTATAAGTAACTCCTGTCTCCCTGCTAATTTCATTAAGTAGTGGTATACTTGACTAGACATTTTAATGAAATATCATGAGTTGCTATAACCCCACTCAACTCCATTTGAGAATTTATGTCTCCGTGTAAAAGTGAAAATACTGACTTTCCCTTGAAAAATCTCTAATCTTAACTATCCTTCAGACATTGGTTGTAGTGTGGTAGAGATTACACATAGAATTTTTGTTCTGGGCAGGTTGATCATCAAAAATACATTCTGTCCCGGGGCGCCTGGGTGGCACAGCGGTTAAGCGTCTGCCTTCGGCTCAGGGCGTGATCCTGGTGTTATGGGATCGAGCCCCACATCAGGCTCTTCCTCTATGAGCCTGCTTCTTCCTCTCCCACTCCCCCTGCTTGTGTTCCCTCTCTCGCTGGCTGTCTCTATCTCTGTCGAATAAATAAATAAAATCTTTAAAAGAAAATACATTCTGTCCCCAAATAACTTCCCAGAATAACCCGAGTTTATTCCTCTTTAGCTCTGAAAGTCAACTGATCCCTTAGGAAAGAAATCTCAAAATCCATCCACACTCAAGTTCTGGAAAGCTTAGAAAAGAAATCACATATTCCACACTTGCAGATCAGACTCTGCAAAATATCTTGACTGCTAGAGAATCCTTCAGGATATCATATACTAGAAAATATATTCCAATGCAATGCTCTCTCCCGAGGAGGGTGAACCACACACTGACTCTCAAATCCTGAAAATAGGACACTCCCCTGGCACTGCTCCTGAAAAAGAGCTACTTGTTGGAGGAGAGGGGCCGGGGGGAATAACCCTGCAATTATCCAACACACCAGACAACTTCTCGAATCCAGCTCACCTAAGCTATTTTTTCCTCCTACTCTGAGAGCAAAATGAATGCTGCAAGCAGTCAGAGTACTAATGGTCTTTTTTTTTTTTCCCCCACATTGTTTCCCTTCCTCCCCCCTGAAACCAGAAGCAAGGGACTGAAGAGACTTCAGGAGCCTCTTCACGCTATCACTTCACAGGCTAGAAGGTGACAGCTTCGCCAGGGACTAATGCAGTCCGACATAATTGAATGTGGCCTGGAGCAAGGCAGCTGCCTGCAGCCACTCTTGATTGTAGCTGTCATGGGTAGCTTCTGCTGCAGGAAAATACATTCCAGTGGAGCGCCGGCCCACCACTCAGCCCCGTGGTGATAGCTTATTTACCCTGACGCTGCGACCACAGTTTGGTAGTTAATAATTGTCAGGATCACACTGCTGAGTGAGTGTGGGCGCCGGGCCTTTGAATTATCAATAATCTGTTTAGTGATCTCTCTTTCTCACTCTTTCTCTTTTCCTCTCTGGCTCTCTTCCTTGTGAAATTGAATCATACCCTGGAATTCTGTGTATACACCAGAATTTGACCTGATTCAAAAGTACGACTCCCTCCAATTTTGACTTTGTTTCATTTAATGGATTCAGTGTTTCTTGGCACACACAACAACAGTACTTCTCTATTTTCTGTTTCTGTATTGAAACAGCTCAGAAAATTATCTGCCAAATGAAGTTTTATGAGTAGTGCTGAAAGTATTTGGCATTTTTGGGTTTCTCTTTAAGTGATTTAAAAGCTCCTTAAATGCAAATGAATGATGATTCAAAGTATTATATTTCTTCTTCCAACTAGATAGACATAGATTTTAGGGGGTCAGGTCAAATTCTATGCAAGTAATTTAACATGAGGGCAAACATTTTATATGCAAATAAAATAACGTGCAATAAAATAAACATAACTATATTTAGTATTTGTGTCTCACATGAAAAGGTACAATTGAAGTACAAGTGAATTGAAGATGGAAAAAAAAATCTGGTTTGGATTTTGACGATTTGATTTTATTTTGTATTTATTCTTGATTTAATATTTCAGTGTTTTAAAATCATGTATTTATGATTTATTTGTGTCCATTTGACCTTGACGTAAGAATTAAATTTCTCTTATGATGTTTTCTGCAATTAATCTTTAGTTATAATTAAATCCAAATGACTAGATTGTGGTGTGAGCTTTATTTTACAGGCAGGTAAGTCGAGATGCTGGGTATTTCTAAGGCTGACGCAAGCATACGGATGTCAGATGGAAATGTTAAAAAAAAAAAAAGATTTGGATTCTTGAAACCAACTTTAAATGATAAAATGTACACTTTTCTTGGAAAGTTCTATGGTTTTTCACTACCACGCCCCCACCCAAATATCTAGTTTCTTGCATCAAATCTTGTGTATATCTGTCTCATGGTATCAATACCTTTCCCAACCCTCCCTCTCCCCAAATTGGGTTCTGTGTTGCAGTCACGAAGGTATTCAGTAAAATATTCAAATGAGTGGCAAAGGTTATATCTGCATGACCAGGTTCAAATGCAGACGGACTATTATTTTATTGAGACACTAGGACCAATATTGTTGTTCTTCGCTATAAAGCTGAGTCATGGCTAGTCCCATATATTCACGTTCTTAAACTTAACCAAAGAGGTTTTAAAAAGTTGAACTCTCATCTATTGAATTCTAATGACAGACAATAAAAAGATAATAATGCTGGGCTTTTCACATTCTAAAATGCCCCTTTAAGGTCCATATCATTGAGCTATACTCCCTATATTGTTTGCATTTCTTGAGAGAGCTACTCATCTCTTTATTTATGGATTATTTTTTTCTCTCTTAGAAGTAAAAAAGGAAGAGAAAGTCATAGTTATGAGTTCACTGTGTGTTTCTTAGAGATTTTCACATGTTTTATTTTCTTTGATGCTCTCAATAGCCCTTCAATGAAACCTATGCTGCTTAGTTGTATTAAATTAGAAGGTAGGTAGGGTTAAGCCCTGAGGTTCAGAATTTCCTGTGGTTACTAGCAAAGCCGTAGTATCTTGAGGCTGATATATTTCAGGAACAGATTCTACATCAGTATAAAATTTTACTATTAAAGTAACTTGCTACAAATAAGCGTATTGTAATATTTTGCATGGCGGTTCCCCCCCCCCCCCCCGCCCCCGAATGAGTTTCCTGCTTGCCCCTTTCTGTAGATGGTACACTGTAGATAGTTCTGTGAGCTAAGGTGTAAGGTGAATGCTTCAATAATTTCATTCTCTGGAAGGCTACTGTGGAAAGATGGGGGTGGGGCGAATATTTGATGTGCCCGAAGGTATTGATTGCTCTGATTTGCACAGGCCATTTCTGTAACCGAAAATGTAACGACTAATCCCTTCAACCTGGAGATGTGCGGAGGGGCAGCGGCTGAGATTTAAATGCTGAGGTGTCGTTTTCGATAGAAGTAGCTTCCAAAGTGGACCAAGTGGACTCTGGATAAAATTAGCTTTGAGGTGGAAATACTGAAATTTAATGGGTGTGTACAATGCTGAAGACAGACATCTTCAGAGTTAAAACTCACTCCTGATTAATAAATGGTAAATCACCAAAGTGCCCTTTCCTGCTCACCCCAGAAACAAATAAAAAGGTAATGTTATGACCCTCCATCCCAGTTCTGCTATTAACCTGATCATTTAGAACCAGTAGAGAGAGTCAACACTGAAATTCCACCTGTCTCCAGAAGCTCGGTTTCGTGAGCTGTTGTTCATAGACTATTTTACTTTGTCTGAAAATACATAATGGAAATCTGTGATTGTCTTCTAGATATTAATATGCATCTCTTTATATGGGCATAAATATAAATATACTTGTAATTATATAAGCATTTCTCAATGAGAGGATAAGAAATTAAATTAGTAAATGAGTCCCAAGTGTAGGAGGAAGAGATAGTGGTAGCTAGCATTTGATTTGGAAACATTCTGGCACTAGAAATGTTTTTTCATGTGGTTCTACACAGAGATAGAAGAAGTGGTTCCCAAACATTCTTTTGGTTTAACAATTTTAGCTATGATGCCTCAACACTGCAGTGTAATATCAACCACATTGTTTCATAGATTCTCTCTTTGCCAGGGTCTGTTCATTTCTAGTCACAGTCAAAAATCATTTGCTAATGCTTCTTCTACTCTAATTTTAAAATATTGAGTTTGTATTCTATCACATGTGCTGGTCAACAGTAGCCCCCCTTCCCCCTTTTTTTTAATGAATGAGGACTCTGTATGTTTACTTTGTGGGTTAGGTATAGGCGGTCTGTGTTTCTTCTGTATTTTGCTTTAAAATTGATCACCTTTCACCTGTCAGTGATCGGTTATATGGCTATTAATTAAGATAACAAATACCACCAGCAGCTGTAGCTCTTTTTTACTTATCTCCCATTATTTAGTACCTTCAACAGTATTTGGCAGTGGAGTTATACTGAAGTCCTTTCAGGTAGTTAGCTCAGAAGTTTTACTCTAAAAGAGCGAAATAGCCGTAAGCCACAAGCAGACTTGTTCACCATCATACACTATTTAAGATGGATTTTTAAAAATAATATCAGGACTACTGAAAATGGGGGGAAAGGCATTGGGCAGAAACATCTTAGCGTCTTTGAGAAATAGGACCTCCGTGGGGGGCAGCTAGCTGTCTCGGTGAGCAAGGGGAAGGAGAGGCTTTTGCCCGGCGCTGGCTCCGCCGCTGCCGAAAATGAGATTGTTCTCCTAGGATTCCACGCTCCATCACTGCGAGTGAGACCCAAGTTTGCTGTATTTCTGTGAACACGAAAAAGTATATTTTTAGGAGTCGGCCAGCTATGACTAGTCAGCTGTCGGATTGTATTTAGATTTGGGGAAGGCTCTGAGAGGATTGAAACCACTTGTTTCTCCCTCTCTCTGTCTCTCCTTGTCACTGCAATGAAGTTGGCTCTGGCTCCAGGGAGCCCTTGGTAAAGTACAATGCCCAGGGCTATGGGAGACACGGGCCTCAATAACTGATATGAAAGGTCCTTAATTAAGCACTTAGCATTTCAAGGCAGTCATCACGGCTCGCCCACAGCCCGAGCTGGCAGTCCGTCACCGCCGATAGGCCACCTCGAAGACTAACGTGAGTTGAGTCGAGTCTTTTGTACTTGAGGCGAGCCGCCCGGAGGCACAGGCTGATCCGGTGACCCTCCCAGATACACTTTCTCTGCCGGAAGGAACAGGATATCGGATGTGACAACACCGCAGCCGGGAAAGGATTCCCCTCCCCGCCGTCCACCCCACACCCTCTGCAAGATCAGGGATTTGAGGAGAAAGTTAGAATGACAGTGGCACTTTCTTGGCTCAGCAGATTAGTACGGATATAACCAAATCCGGTGAATGAATAATGATGAATGTATTATGAAGCAAAAGGGAACCCCTCCACCATTGTAAAATGTCAATTATTTTGCAATTACCCAAGGCCTCGAAAAAGTTAACTAGGGAAGAAACATTTCCTTTTTTTTTTTGGCCCCCTCCCTCCCCGCAGCGCATGATTCTCTGGGCATGAGAAACCAGAATAAACATCAATGTTTGGGGAAGTTTATCTTTATATTAAGGAGCTGGGAGACTTGGCAGCATTAAAATGGAAAGGGTTAATGGAATGAACTATAGATTAAATTGTAAAGCAATCAAAGAAAACCAAACAGTTTATAGCAGACAAGCATCTTCTGGTGTTTGGGTCTGTGTCAAGCCATGGATGTGGAAAATTAAAGCCATACTGAGAAAGGAAATGAACCATGTCTAATACATCCCCAGCAATAAAATGTTTTCACTAGGACTGTAAAACTGTGGCTTACATTAGGAAAAAGAAAATCAAACTATATGTCAATTCCACATCATGGGACATGAAGTGTCCACAAAAATTTATATTACTATTTAGAAGTGTTTCATTCTGGTGTTTTATTGTGATTGGATGCGCCCTCCTCAGTATCTTTTGACTGGTATGAAAATGATTTGAACTACTTTTTTAGCATTTATTTTACATCTATTACCTGTTCTATTACTTTTTATTATTTTATTGTGCTTGTGTAGAGGATTTTGCACAGTTTTCATTATAATGTAACATTAAGTCAATTTATTTGTGTATTACATGCTGTATAATTGCACCTTTTTCTAGAACAATTTGGATTTCATTATCTAACAAATCAGCACTGTTACATTTCTAAAAGCTCTTGTTAGAAATCAAGTGCGTTTTCAAAGTAGGACAACAGAGGTCAAGTTTGCACCAAAAAGATTCCTCAGTAATGTTGGAACTATTTGAACATCAGGTGAAGGTCATATTGAAAAGAAGGAAAGAGTTGTTTCTTTGAGGAAATATTTAATTATTCACTATTGTACTAGGTTAAGATCAATAAGGATCAATATTGCAAGAAAAGGAATCTTGTAGAACAAAGGGTTCTGACATGGAACAGATAACAGTGAGATATAGATCACGGAACGAACAAATTAATCCAGGAAAAATGTCAATTGTAACTGTGTTTAGTTTATTATTATAAAGGATATCAAGATACCATTTGGATGCTTAGTTTACAAGGGCTATAAATTGCAAAACTACCAGGCACGATGAAGTGTACATATGTTTTTCCATAGCGATTTTCATAAACTGATGCATAACACAGAGGTGGCATAAATGATTTCAGCAGTCATATAGGTAAAGTGCAAAACAGTAAAACAAAACGAAATCACCCCCGCAATCACTAAGAAATTGATTAAGCTGTGAAATCATTAACAGAATGTGGATTGATGTTTTATAGGCATAATTATATTGTACATCTTCAATGAGTAAGGATGTAGAGATGCCAAGTTCTTTGACACTACGTTTTCTAGATGGCATACTTGGTATTTATCCCATGTTATTTTGGCTTGTTTGTTAACTTCTCATGAAATTTGCCTTTTTGTTTGTATTAAACTCTTAGCAGCCTCAGGATAGTGGCCATCTGATACTTAATACATTTCCACAACCTGTGACCGGGAAAGAGAATAGTAATATTGACTTAATACTACTAATAGCAGTAAACATCAAGAAATATGATTCCATTAGTTAAGACAATAAGTCACTCATTTTATTTAGTTTCCATGAGATGGGTTACCAATGCCATTTTCCCCCCCTAAAGAATATATGGTATATGGGAACTTTAGAAATCTAGAGAAAATTCCAATTTCATTTGTAGGGTCAATATGGAATTCTGTTTTGATGAATTTGGTGATGTATTTACCAAATAAAGGTGTTTTGATTTCCGAGTTCATTATAAAAAGGAAATATATTTTATTCAACTTGACAGTTTTACCTGTTATTGGAATTTCACCCACAATATTTTCAAAATTGTTAAGTAATATCTCTTGGTGAGGGGTTTTATACTCTCCCCCTGCACAGAGACTGCAGGGAATGTGGGAGAGGATCCTGTAGGAAAAATTTTCGCACAGCTTTTGGACATGTGAATAATATCATTTCGTTAAATATTAGCCTTTTTTTTTTTTAAGATTTTTTTTTTATTTATTTATTCGACAGAGATAGAGACAGCCAGCGAGAGAGGGAACACAAGCAGGGGGAGTGGGAGAGGAAGAAGCAGGCTCATAGCAGAAGAGCCTGATGTGGGGCTCGATCCCAGATCGCCGGGATCACGCCCTGAGCCGAAGGCAGACGCTTAACCGCTGTGCCACCCAGGCGCCCCAAATATTAGCCTTTTTAAAAACTAAATTGTTATCTTTAGAAATAATATCTTTTAATAACGTTTCTGTGATGTGCTGCTTTGTGACTCTTACATCATAGCAAGTCAGGTTGTTGGGGAAAACAACAAACAACAAACAATAATAATAAAATGCATCCATGCATTTAATGGCTCAAGTAAGCTTGCACGTATGAACTTCTTTTGTCCTTTTCTGTTTCCTCAATTTTCCTTTTTTATACTTTCTGCTTCTTTTTTAAAAGATTTTATTTATTTGTTTGATAGAGAGAGAAAGAGCACAACCAGAGGGAGCAGCAGGCAGAGGGAGAGGGAGAAGTAGGCTCTCCACTGAGCAGGGAGCCCGATGCAGGACTCGATCCCAAGACCCTGGGATCATGACCTTAGCCAAATGCTTAACCAACTGAGCCACCCAGGTGTCCCTATACTTTCTGCTTCTTGAAAGGCTTTCTATCATTTTGTGATTTATTTCTACCCTTGGATTTTAGATAATATGCTAGTGATAGGAAAGTCAAGGTATTTATTGGCCTCTACTTTAATCAGATCTTTATTCCTTTGCGGAAACTTCCTCGTGCTGGCAGCCAAAAGCTTTCAGGCTAATAGCCATGCATTTCTGCTTCCACCAGTTGAGATATATGGTTACTGAAAGTTAGTTCTATTCCCCCAAATTTGTACTTTCCATTATAATTATACAGTCTAAGTGTTATATCAACCAATAAGCTCTATGTTAAATATTTGTCTCTATGACAACTGTTGAATACTTTAAGAATACTTGATAAAATAAATTGCAGTAAAAGATTTTAAGCCCTCATGTGAATGAGAGAAAAGAAGTCAACATTTTCAGTTCTTAGATCTCATCGAGATACTCAATTCTAAAGAAATCCAAACTAAAAATACTAGACAATACTTTGTGGGCATGCTGTTTGCTTTAAAAATGGTAACTCCAATCAGGAGATCCATACAAAGAAAAAATCTGGGCTCTACCTCAAAGTTTGATGGCGAATGAATGGATATTAATATTTAATAAGTTAAAATGAATTTTAAATGGATGCATCATTTTGAGCCCCTTGATAATAGCGCTAAACATAGTGCTAGTTGATCTTATGCAGTCTAGCTGGTTGAGCTTTCTAGGGTTCCTAGCAACTATGTTGATACTAAAGATCAATTTAGGTATATGCCACAGCCGATACCCAACTATCTAGATTTATATGCATCATCCAAATATATAACCAAGCAAAGCAAAACGTAACTGTTCATGGAAAAAGTGAGCTAATATTTATATTTCTCATACTGAGAAATTAACAGACACTGTCTCAATTTCCTGGTTAAACTGAGAGAAAAGAATTGAATATAATTTTTAAAAGGTAAAAAATAATCACTTAAAAAACCCAAATGAACAACAAAATCTATATTTTGAAAATTTTAAAGGAGAAATTAAAGAATAAAGACCTACTGCCAAAGATAAGAAAAATAAACTACTTACAATAGAAATAAAATGACAAATATAAGACAGAACACAAAAAGTATATAGGATAACGTGTATGTTAAATATCATATGAAATTATCTTACATATATTTTGGGATAAATATAGTTAAAAAAAAGGAATATGAAATTGGGTTAAGAACAAAAGTGATTACCACTCAAAACAAAACAAAACAAAACACCACTTCGGTTTATAGTAGAAATATAAGAAATATGAACAAACCAGATAATAATCAGTAATGAAGTTATTTTAAGTTGAGTTCAAGTTAAAAGCTTAAAATGTAAGGGGGAAAAACCCAACCATGTTAAAAGTAATGATAAAAAGTACGACCAAAGAAAAATCACATCAAGTGTAATGAACTCAACATGTTTTAGATTATGTAGCAGAGAAATATTTGGAACTATGTTCTGATATTCTAAGAAGAATTGAATGTACGGTGATAATGGTGGTAAATATTAATATACTCTTGATTTCTTGATGAATTTGGAACACAAATTATAAGTGATGCTATAGATATTTTAAATTTAGTTAATAGAATTAATATCATTAATCTAATAAGCATGTTAAAATTCTGTCATGTAGAAATTCTGTCATGTAGAAAACACAACTTTTTTACATGTCTATGAAACTTTTTTTTAAAGGACCATATATTAGGTCACAAAAGGAGTCTTAATAAAAGCAGAAATGTTACAAACATTTATCTGTTGCAAACAATTATCTGTATATAAATAGAGTAGATGTAAGTATCAAATTGGGAAACAGTTGAAAACTTCTCAATCATTTGGAAGCCCCCCCTCTGTTCACTCAACTATTCTAAAAAATCTTTTGTCAAACTTCAGTTTATCAGGGGCAGTTTTCCTTAGGGTGTTCAAGGACCACTATATTTAAATAAATGTGGGAGTGTCTGTTAAAAAAAATGAACATTCTTGGCACAAATGCAGTCACTCCAAACCAGTCTGTAAGGGTGGTGCCTGGAGATCTGGCTTAGCATCTAGGGAATTTCAGACCAACAGTGATCTGGAAAATTAGTGATATTAGCTCTAAACTTAGTTTGGCAAGAAAAACAGAGACCCCTCTTGGAAGAGGAGGGATAGAGCACACAGTTATCTCTCTGCCTCTAAAGACCCCTCTGAAAAGCTAGAGAAGGGATAAACATGTAAATTTATAGAAGTAGGTAATAGCAGATAAATTAGATAATACTAGATAAAAGCTGAGGAAGAAGAAAGTGTGCTTTAGGCATCAAGAAGTTTCAGTAGATCTGGAAGATGAAAAGCAGAGATAGAGAGAGAAAGAGCGCAACCAGAGGGAGCAGCAAGAGAAAAACAAAGGGGAAGAAATTATTAAAGAAATAATAGAAGAGGGGCGCCTGGGTGGCAGCTTTGGTTAAGCATCCAACTCTTGATTTTGGCTCAGGTCATAATTTCGGGGTCATAGGATTGAGCCCTGCGTTGGGCTCCCTGCTCAATGCAGAGTCTGCTTGGAATTCTCTCTCTTCCTCTGCCCCTCCCCTCCGATAAATAAATAAAACCTTAAAAAAATATAAAGAAATAATAGAAGAAATTTTCCCAGCCCTGAAGGGTAACAAGGCTCTAGCTCTGTGCTGCCCAATATGGTAGCCAGTTGCTGCAAACAGTTCCAAACATATACTCAAAATAGCATCAAAATATGTTCTCTATAAAGCAACATGAATCACACAGACACAGATTTTCCAAAATAAGCCAGGAAACTTGAAGTTAATGAGACAAAACCTTCCAAGTTCCAAGGGAAATGATTTTTAACCTTAAAATCTAAAATCAGACAAATGCTCTATCAAACCATTTTTAAATATGGAGAAAGAGTATTTTCTGACTACCAACAGTAAGAAAATTTACTTCCAATGTATTCTGTCATAGGTAGCTACTTGTGGATGTGTTCCAGCAAAATCTAGTAGTAAACCAAGAAATAGGAGGATATGGGAACCAGAGAAATACGGGTTCAGCCCAGAACACCAGGTAAACAAAGTTGCAAGGTGAATTCCCCCCCAATCTCCCTAATGCAGATTACATGAAAAATTCATCTATCCCTGTTTCAGAGCTTTGATTCTATTTCTTGCAAATTGGATTATGGTGTTAAACTTACTGTTATCCTGCCTTGGGTTACATTGCGAAGCATCCCTGTTACAGACCCAGGTCTGAACTGTTTTTCTTTAATTCGGATGCTTTCCCCATTATTAGGTGAGGAGGTGGAAATGTTTATTATAATATATATCTTGTTGTGTCTGTGCAGAAAGGTGTCCAAAAGAAAATAATCTTTTTTAAAAAATTGTGTTTTTTGAAAGATTTTATTTATTTACTTGAGAGAGAGAGAGAGCGCGAGCATGAGCCGGGGAGGGGCAGAGGGAGAGGGAGAGAATCTCAAGCCAGCTCACCCCCTTAGTGCAGAATCCGACACGAGGCTTCATCTCTTGACTCTGAGATCATGACCTGAGCCGAAGACAGATACTTAACTGACTGAGCTACTCAGGTGCCCCTAAACAATTGTTTTATGTGGACTCTGGGTGCTGGGACTTTGGGAGAATTAATTTTTCTCTTTTCTCTTTATTGGTTGAATTTTGTGCATGTTAGATAATACATTATAAATTCGCAGGGAATAGTGAAAGATTGGAAATAACTTAAATGACCATAAGTGGGGGGACTGGTTAAATAAATCTGGTATATCAGTGCAATGTAAGATTTTTAAGTACAGATGTATTAAGTAAAAAAACCCAGTGTGACTGCCTCAGTGTGTAAAGTAAGGTACCATTTGTGTAAAAAGTATAAAACAAAAATATGTGCATCTATTCATTTATGTGCAAATATCTCTGATAAGATATATAAAAGCAGGCAGCATTTGTCTCAAAGGAACCAGTGATTTGAGGAGAGAGTAAGAAGAAGAATTTTCACTATATGCCCTTTTATAGCTTCTGAATTTTGTTTATTTATTTATTTATTTATTTATTTTTTAAAGATTTTATTTTATTTATTTGACACAGAGAGAGAGACAGCCAGCGAGAGAGGGAACACAAGCAGGGAGAGTGGGAGAGGAAGAAGCAGGCTCCCAGCAGAGGAGCCTGATGTGGGGCTCGATCCTAGAACACCAGGATCATGCCCTTTTGCCAAAGGCAGACGCTTAATGACTGAGCCATGCAGGCGCCCCTATAACTTCTGAATTTTGAACTCTTTGCATGTACTACTATAAGTGATACTTAAAAAATTACAAGTATATCCTATTTGTAAGGTCGGATGATGTTCAAAATGCCTTTCTCCCAAATTTCAGACTAGAAAACTCCTAGTTATAAGACTCACTTAAAGGGTTATTTCTCTGAAGATTTTCTCTTTTTTTGATGACTACTTTTTTCCGTTCAGAAGGTGACATTAGCATCCCTCCTGTCTTCTGCCAGAGGACCCTGTGTATAAATCTGCTCTAGTCCCTAGAATATTGTATCACACCCTTTCAATTCATCCTATCTCAAAGAACAGCATCTCCAATTATCTACCTAGCCTTCGTTAATTTATTCATCTCCCATCCTTTATTTTTCATCTATTGCCAAGAGCTATGAATTTAGTTTTTTATATTTAATTTTACTTTTCTCTATTGTTTCTACCACCAGATATTTCCGATAACTCATCAATTATTACCTGTATTACTGCAATCAGTGCCTAATTTTCTTCCCACTTCCAAGTCTGTAATTATCGTGTGATCTTTCTAAAATACAGATTAGATCACCTTACTTTTTAACACTGGTCTTCCAGAAAACGGGGAGTGAAGCAAGCATTGAAAGGATAATCTGGGGGCCTGGGTGGCTCAGTCAATTAAATGTCTGATTCTTGATTTTGGCTCAGGTCATGATCTCAGCATCATGAGATTGAGCCCCACATCAGGCTCCACACACAGCAGGGGGTCTGCTTGAGATTCTCTCTCTCTCTGTCCCTCCCCCCATCTCTCTCTCTAAAATAAATAAATAAAATCTTAAAAAAAAAAAAGGATAATCCATGTGAGAGGTGCCAACCAATGGTGGAAAGAGAAAGAAGAAAGGACAGTAACCAAGAGAAGCTGTGAAGCGTCAAAATGCCCCAATACAAAGTAATCAGCTAGGATTAGATACACAAATTGTTCTGGGTTTGGTTCACTAGGAGAAAGGAAAAAGGGGGGAATTTTAACTGCCCAGTTTTCCTGCCTCCCATTATTCGATGTTCATTCCATGAAAAGCCAATTCCCTTGCACTCAGGGGCTTTTTCATTCAGAAACTTTGTGGTTGATTCGGATTCAGAAACCATTGCCAGATTCCATGGCTTGCAAGGTATTGTTTTCATCCAAGTTAGGAAGTGGCAGAAAGTACTGGAAACTGATGGTGCAGCATTCCTAGGACAAGAGGCCGCTCTGTCCTTGATGGAGGGGACCCTGTCTAGCAGTCAGCCAACACCTTCAAAATGAAGCAGTTACAAGATATTTGCATCTGATACAGCTGTCAAATTAAAATGGCTTCCGGGGCGCTTGGGTGGCTCAGCCGGTTAAGCGTCCCGCTCTTGATTTCGGCTCAGGTCATGATCTCAGCGTCCTGGGATCCAGCCCCACATCAGGCTCCCCACTGAGCAGGGTGTCTGCTTCCTCCTTCTCCCTCTCCCTCTGCCTCTCCCCCTTCTTTCACTCTCTCACATACATGAATAAATAAATAAAAATAAATAAAATGGCTTCAGTGGCTCCCACATTTTCTTTATCATAATACTCAGCCTCCTTAGCAGACCTTATCTTCTGGCAAACTTCTCTCCGAATTCCTTTTTTCCAGCCATGCTGAACTTCTTGTGTCACCTCTCCCACAGGCCACACTCTCAGGTTTCTGTTCTATTCATCTGTTCTTTTGTTGGTTCTCGATTATTTCCTTCCTTCGTTGGCTCACTCCAGGTCATCCTTCAGAACTAACTGGCCATTAGGGACTTCATGAGGCCTTTCCTGAAGCCACCAGTTTTTGTTTAAGAGGTGGTCCAGCATGCTCACCTCCTGTATTTACTTTGCTCTGGGCATTTATGATTTTCCCCATTAGAGGGTGAGTTCCTCAAAAACAGATTTTTTGTCTCTTACCACTGCATTCATCATGTTAAGGTGGGTTGGGTTCTTTTAATAAGGCTCTTTGTGTATTAGGACCAGAAGCCTGCTCAGCCTTGCTCACGTGAGGTGGGACTTATCATAAGGATACAAGGCAGTTTACAGACCTTGGGAATGATGCATTACCCATACCTCACAGAAATGGAGTTGGAGATGAAACTCTCTCTCTTTTTCTCCCTCTCTCTCTCACTCAGTGATTTACTTCGCATCTCTCACCAGTTTCCAAGCGACACATCAACATGGTCTTCTCACCTTTGCTTTCTCTCTCCCTCCTTTTCTTTAGACAAAACACAGAGGAATCTGTTGTTTTTGCCCAAACCCCCTTCCCCTTAATAACGGAGCTCTATTTTTTTCTTTTTGGGCAACTCTTTGCCTTCTGAAAATAGCTAGTGTCCCTCAGTTTACAAGGGATTGTCATATGACTCAAACTAGACCATAATATTCTATTTTCCTAGGGATCTGAATTTGGAGCAATACTCTAAATGTGATTAAAGCTGATAATTTTTTCTGACAGTATATGTATATGTATATATATATATATGTATATATATATATATATATATATATAAATTTTTTTTTTTGAGAGGAAGAGAGAGAAGAAGGGGACAGAAGGAAAGAGAGACTCTTAAGCAGGCTCCACCCCCAGCACACAGCCTGAAGCAGGGCTTGATCTCACAACCCTGAGATCACGACCTGAGCTGAAATTAAGAGGCAGACGTGTAACTGAATGAGCCAACGAGGCACCCCTCTGACCGTAATGTTATAGGGGGACCTGAGTCCTTATTTAGAGAGACCTCAGAGCTGCTTCAGTTCTTTCTTTTGATTCTGTGAAGTAACCAGTCCCCTTACAACAAATTCTCTTTGGACATTAATTTAGTCAGTTTCTGTGGCTAACACCATAGAATACGTACTGATACTCTGGTTTTTTCTGCTTGCACATGCCAACAACCGGAGTTCATTACCTTCCAAGGCCCTTTGTTCAAGTTCCAATAAGAGCATCTGGTCCCTGGTTATCAGTGTACTGAATGCATGCTTATTTCTGTCCACTGTGGCCAGGTGTGGTGAGGCTTCCTAGGGCTAGTCCTGAAACTAGGGCAATGGACAAGAAGAGATACTCTGAGACAATATGTGTGTATATTTTGGCAAATAGACCTGCTGACTCTCCTTTCCTGCACCCTTTAAAGTCTCTGCACAACCTGAGGGCCACTAGCAAGATAGGTGATAATGTGTGGATGTGCAGAGTTATTTAAAGATTCAGTTTATTTACTTATATTCTGGGGCCAGAATCCCCGAGTTTGAATCTCAGCTCTACCGCTCAAGAGCTGTCTGACCGTTGGAAAGTTATTTAACTCCTTTGAGCCTCAATCCTCTCATCTCTAAAATGAGGATAATAAAACTACTGGGTTGTGTGAGGATCAAATGAGTTAATCAGTATAAACTGTTTAAAACAGTGCCTGATGGGGGTGCCTGGGTGGCTAGGCTGGTTAAGCATCTGCCTTCAGCTCTGGTCATGATCCTGGGGTCCTGGGATCCAGCTCTCCCTAGGGCTTCCTGCTCAGCGGGGAGTCTGCACCTGCCCCTCTGCACCTTCCCCCCACTCCCCGCCCCGCTCGTGCTCTCTCTCTCTCTTAAATAAATAAGTAAAATTTTTAAAAAGCCAATTTTTAATTTATTCATTTGAGAGAGGGCCTGATGGATAATAGTTTCCAAGTGGATGTTACCTAGTATTACTGATTATTTTTGTCATTATGATTATTATGTTTGGGTTGACATCATTGGAAGAAAGAGCAGAAGTGAATTTTGTGCAGTCCTGTGAGCTTCGTATTTGGGGAAAAAGAAGAATTTGAAGGAGTGTTAGTTGAATAATTAATTTGCATGCCGTTTTCTTCATTCATTATAATGTTACAGCATCAGGAAGAATTTTCGTATCTGGGGCAGGAGCACTTTTTCTCAGTCTGTTTTTCATCATTTTTCAGCCCCAAATAAATCAGACTCCAGCTCCTCTCTGCCCTGTTCCATTGTTGTGATTTCAAGAATGTAGGATCTTCAGTTTCTTCTACCATGTTTTACTTGTGTCTTCATATAACTTATACATGATAGCAACATATAGCGTATATAATATTTCTATTAAAATGACAGTTTCCAAAATATAAACCACATATTTTGGCCCATATCATCTTTCAACTCATAGTTTATGTGTTTATTATTAATCATCTATTTTTCCTCATCTAGTTTCATGGAAATAATTAATTCATTATGTAAACTATTGTATGTAGGTAGGTATACAACATGATGATTTGATCTGCATATGCCCAGTAAAATGATTACTGTATTCAAGCTAATTAACATGTCACCTCATGTAGTTACCATTTTTTTGTGATGAGAGCACCCTGAAATCTACTCTTAGCACATTACCAATATTCAATATGGTATTATTAACTGTAGTCACCATGTTGTACAATAGTTCTCTAGACTTTTTCATCCTACATTCCCACCCCACCCCAGCCCCTCTTTATCATTATCATCATTCTACTTTCTGCTTCTATGAGTTTGACTTTGTTTTTCTTTTAAAGATTCTACACACAAGTAAGGTCATACAATATTTGTCTTTCTCTGGCTTTGTCACTTCCCATTATTCCCTCTAGATTCATCCAAGTCGTCACAAATGGCAGGATTTCCTTCTTTCTCATAGCTAAAAACATATTCCATTGTGTATGTATATACCTCATTTTATCTATTCATCCATTGGCAGATACTGAGTTGTTTCCATATCTTGGCTACTATGAATAATGTGATGAACATGGGAGTGAAGATATCTCTTTGAGACACTGATTTCATTTCCTTTGGGTATATACCTAGAAGTGGAATTGCTGAATCATATGATAGTCCTATTTCTGATTTTTTAAAGGAATCTCCATACTCTTCCATAATTTTCATTCTCACCAACAGTAGACAGAGTGTGGAATTTCTTTTTGATCAATACTACTCATTGTGATATTTAGCTAGCTGATGCTTATATAATGAATCTACTTGGAATTTCCCATCATGTTTCTCCTCTCCCTGGTCTAACTACATTAAAATTCATCAAGTCATCGTGCTCTTCCATACTTTTCCACCTTACACGTTTGGTTTCCCCCTCCTGGAATGCTGTATTCCCATCCACTTTCTCCCTGGCCATCCCATGTTTATTCTTTAAGACTAGAATCCAATGCCATTTCTCTCCGGATAGTGAAAGTTGCTCTTCCGAGGCCACACTCCCACTTCTGGAATGAATTTGGTGATTCTGAATCATAGTAAATGATCAAGGTCATCTGCGAGGCATGTTGCTTCAATTATTGTATGAAAATATTGTAATTTGCATATGAAATTTTTAACATAGAAGTCAGACTTTTCACTCTTTGCCCTCTTTTCATCATGGGTAATGGAGGTACCTGCTTTAGTTATCCTTGTACCAGATGGACTCTTTCTACAACCTGGATAGCTGCAAGAACAGAAAAGTGTAGATAAATGCCAAAGCACATGGCCTTACGCGGGTCCTACCATTGGCAAGGGTAATGTCATCCCCTTTCCTAAGACTGAATGCAGATCAGCTCTGCAGGACATTACAGGAAATGCCACTTCTGCCTAATTCTTTGGAACTTAGTATTCCCCATGTTTTTAAAGATCTTTATACAGACCATGCTGTTTACATAAATTCATGGTTTTACTTCTGTTGTTTCCTTTGCTTGGAATGACTTTCTCTCTCTTTGTCCCCTACAAACTCATCTTTGATTCTGTGAAGTACCAGTACTATGAAGTACCCATCTCAGATACCATCTGCAAAAGAAAACCGGTCCCTTATAGGCCAGGTTTGTCTATTTGCTATTCTTTGAACTCTCTTAGCAACTTGGCATATGCTCATAATTAAGGTTACCAATTTACAAAAATAAGAATTCTATTTATTTTTTTGTTTGAGTTTTGTTTATCTTCAAGACCCATTGAAGGAAAGGGGCATTTATAAAGTAAGAGCAGGAAATCTGAAAGGGGTGAACAACGCAAAGGTGAACGCATGGTCCTGGAGAGGAGCCTTCACGTGTGTGCATGCGTTTCCCGATGAGGTTGAGAACTGAGGATGTATGCTGACACCTATCTG
This sequence comes from Ursus arctos, assembly GCF_023065955.2. Lineage (NCBI taxonomy): Eukaryota > Metazoa > Chordata > Mammalia > Carnivora > Ursidae > Ursus > Ursus arctos. The sequence continues at coordinate 10,972,028 of NW_026622974.1, read as the reverse complement.
CCTTCTCTCCAGTGAGAAAAATGGAAGCTGACATCTCAGGGCAATTCTTTGTCAGAAATATACATCTGCATGAAGAGAAGAGAGTTAAAAATTTAATCTGCAAAGCTATTTAGAGAGTGGATAGGCCTTGACAGGCCTCCCAAATGTATTACAAGAACAAGAAGAGTGGAGTTATGGAAAAAAAAAAGCTGTTGCAGCAAACAGAATGAAACTAAGCTTTCTTGACAGAATCAGTTTGCCAAATGACTTTAAAATCGCACTTGTCCTTTTTTTATTCTTATGTATACTCTAATTTAAATGTCTAAGAGAAATTTTTAGAATATGTGTGGTACCGCTAAAGAACTCTAAGGTAAAGATACCACGGTAATGCACATTGTGTTATTTGGAAGAAGGGTGTGTGAAACCAAATTAAAACCTGTCAACCCCCTAACCAGTCACAAAAAAGTAATGAGGATTCTGGAGGCATCTATGATAATCTGACTGATAAATTTTCAAGCTATCACCTTATGTTTAAAATACTGCTTGACATGAATGAATAGAGTAAACCAATGCCAGTGAACTTCCAAAAAATATGACAGTTTGATGTCAGTTTGTGTTCTATGTTCATTTCCTTTTACCTACTGCTGCAGGAAGTTTACCCTTACAGACCAGCCCACATTTCATCATTATTATAGGGAGAAGTACTGTTCTACTTTCTGACTTACACTTAGCATTAACTTTTTTTCTTTTAAATTCATAGTTATCGACCTGAATGCTAAAATAAAGAAACATACACTTTTTTTTTGTTTAATTGGTAATACTTGGGATAGATAGATCACCATTACCAAATAGTTAAGAAAATAAAGGTATAAAATCATGTGATCTTTTCAAAAGTTATAGAAACAACTGTGTAATAAAATTCAAGATTTACTGAATGAGTTTAATGTTTCAACTAAGTTCTGGACTCCATTGCTATTTTTACAGTCCTAATTTTCTTTATCTGACCAGGCCTCAGATTAGGCAAAAGCACACTACTTACTCTAGCAATATCCTGACTATTAATATTGTAGAAATTTTTTTTTCCATTAAAGTCTTAACTATTGAAGCATAACTTTCAAGTCCTAAGATGTAAGTTTATCTTAAAATGTTCCTTTAAATCTTTAATATCTACGGCTTACTGATGGTTACATTTCTACTTTTCTTAACCTCCCATGTTCGTTGTTAGTGGGTTCTGAGGTAACCTGCACTCTGTTCAGATATAGCTAACTTAATGGAGGGATTCAGATTTATCACATTGTAGTAATCATGAGACATATTTATAAATCTATTCTTTCTTCTCCTTTTTTTTTTTTTTAAAGATTTTATTTACTTATTTGACAGAGAGAGACAGCATGAGAGAGCATAAGCAAGGGGAGAAACAGAGGGAGAGGGAGAAGCAGGCTCCCCACTGAGCAGGGAGCCCAATGTGGGGCTCAATCCCAGGGTCCTGGGATCATGACCTGACCCGAAGTCGATGCTTAACCAACAGAGCCACCCAGGTGCCCCTCTACTCCTTCTGAATATATGGTAGCTTTGTATTTCTCCAGAATATTTGAACTGTGGTCACGTGCCTTACTTTGGCCAATATGTGAGCAGAAGTGATGTGTGTCACTTCTGAGAAGAAGCCATATGAGCCAGGACATGATGTTCATGGTTCCCTATACTTCTCTGGAAATGTTGGAAACATATTAAGATGAATCTTCTGTTGGACTTGGCTTTCACTTGGACAAGCACCAAGTGAATATAGTTCTCCTCTGTTCCCCAATCCCTGCTGATGACACCTGTTGGCCATTCAGTATGAACCAAAAATAAATTTTTGCTGTGTTAAGCCACTGAAATTTTGGGCTTTTCTGTTACTAGAGAATAACTTATTCAATCTTAATTGATGTATCATCTTTTTGGTTGCATGGAATCTGGATTAGAGAGACAAATTTTAAAAGATAATTTTAAAATCATTTATTAGATACTGAATTTTGTCATCTATCTTTTGTGAATGTATTTTTTTCTTTTATTTTCTTAATGTGATAAACTATATTGACTGATTTTTTAACAGTTTTATTGGAATATTATTTACATACCATATAATTCACTTCTCTTACGTGTACAATTCAGTGATTTTTAATAAACTTACAGTGTTGGACAATCATCACCACAATCAATTTCAGAACATTCCATCCTCCTAAAAAAAAATCAAATGGTTATTTGCTCTTATTCCCTACTCCTACTTCTAGTCCTAGGCAGCCACTCATCTGTTTTCCGTCTTTGCAGATTTGCCTTTTCTGGACATTTTATATAAGTGAGTCATACAGTATGTTGTATTTTTGTGCCTGGCTTATTTCATTTAGCATCATGTCTTCATGGTTCATCCATATTGCAGGATACATCAGTTCCTTATTCCTTTTCATGGATGAGTAATATTCCACTGTATGGTTATACCACATTTTGTTCATCCCTTCCCTGGCTGATGAGCATTGGATTGTTTCCAGTTTTTGTTTATTACAAACAGTGTAGCTATGACAATATGAATACAAGGCTTTATGTCGATGAACTCATTCATTTCTCTTGGCTGGGTACGTAGGAGTGGAAATTTATGTCAACCCATCCCTGTCACTGTCAGATCCTTTGCATCTTAAAGGCCCTTATGTATCAGTGAAAAAATATTCAGGAAATAAATCAGAATATTCTGTCTTTCCTTTTTAACTCATACATACTCACGTGCACATAGATTCTTCATGGAGAATGAATACCAGTATGTTCTGGCTGGTTAATGATTCCTGGTAGAAGAATAGCCATTAGAATTTCCATTTGTTCCTGAGCATTTCATTTACTGAGTCTTGTATGGGATATAATTCTTAAAGGGATTGAGGTTTCTGTTGGAACAAAGTCTGGCATGCAGTAGGTAACATTGCTTCTCTCAGATTCCTGTTACACATTCTGACTTAGCCGTGATGCTTTAAGTGTTGAAAAATCATCTGTCCTGCATGATTTTATTTTTATCATGTGCATACATGACTGTGCCTAAAACAACAAAGAGCCAGCTTTTAATAGTATGTAAATATAAATGGCTTGGTTATGTTTCTTTCAAGTCATTTAAGGAGAAACCCCACCTGTTTTGTCATCTACTTACTTAATCTTTTCCTTTGTTGTTAATTTTCATTTAAGGTGACCAAAGGTATTTTTTGTTTGTTTCAAATAAATATCCTAAATATTTATATAATTAAATATATAAAAAAATATAAATATTTAATATATAATATATAAAAATATATAAATATAATTAAATATAAAAATAAAATATAAATATTTTATTTATATAAAAATATAAAATATTTTTAACAGAAGATACTAGGACCAAGCCTAAAGCTGAGACCTAAATTGTAATGTTTTCTGTGTAACCCAAACAGGTGGCCATGTACACATTGACTGTGTACAGTCTCTTCTGTTTTCTTTTCTTCTAAGATTTTAATTATTTATTTTATTTTAGAGAGAGAGAGAACATTCACAAACGAGGGGAGGGGCAGAGGGACAGAATCTCAAGCTGACTCCATGCAGAGTACGGAGCTGTATGGGGTCTCAATCTCACAACCCTGAGATCACTACCTGAGCCTAAGCCAAGAGCTAGACCCTCAACTACCTGAGCCACTCAGGCACCCCAGAGTCTTTTCTGTTTTCTTAAAAGTGAAATAGTTACAATTTAAATCTATAAAAACTTCACAAGGACTTAAACTGGATAGAGGATATAGTTAGATCTTACTGAATTTTAACTTTCACAGAAACTATATAAGATTAAAGATCATGGGCCCAAACTGTACTTTTATCTGAGAAGTTTTGATGTCTATAGTCATTTAGAATGATTTCCTAACTGTCTAGTTGTGTTTGAGGGACTAGACAAACTTAGCATCCCCCGACTCGTCCGCCATCTTAACTCCTCCTCCCCGTCTTCAGTCATTTAAACATGCCTTATTTTATAGGACGAGCATGTGATTTATTGTCCAAACTACAACACCTTAGAGGGTGGAAGGAGCTCTACGTATAATTATGCTGGGGAACAAGGGTAAGTTGAGGCAGTCCCAGGCTCACTTAGAGCATGTTGTCACCTGATGTGTAGTGAAAGACCTCACTCTGCACTCACTCATTTGGAAATACGTTTTGCTTGTTTTCTTTTTTAACAGAAGATAAATTTGTATTTATCTCACACTTGTAGGCAAGAATACATGTATATATATATGCTGTTCCAAGTTTTTTTTTTTTATTTCAAGATACTTTATTCTAAAAACAGGTCAGAACCCGAAGCTTGTGGCCCATTCTGCCAGTGTACAAACTACAAATGCTTGCTCAGAAGCTGAGGGGCACTCCTTGGTAGCATGTTTGAAAAGTGAATAAAAATCCATATGAAACAGGGGCGCACGGGTGGCGCAGTCGTTAAGCGTCTGCCTTCGGCTCAGAGCGTGATCCTGGAGTTCCAGGATCGAGCCCCACATCAGGCTCCTCCACTATGAGCCTGCTTCTTCCTCTCCCACTGCCCCTGCTTGTGTTCCCTCTCTCGCTGGCTGTCTCTCTCCGTCACATAGATAGATAAAATCTTTAAAAAAAAATCCATACGAAACAAATATTCAAATAGTTCCCATAGGAACACAGATAAGTGGCCCCATCTCCTCGTGTTCCATATTATTGCATCTGTGCCAACCCTATTTACAAAGACATTTCAAGAAAACTAGCAGTACTTAAATTAAACGGTCCCCCCCAAATTCCGTAATTCAAGCTAACCTGGCGGTTAACAGCTGTAGGAGTGGTACCTACACGGTAATGCTCGCTGAAGCAAGGCAGCAGGGGACACTTCACCCCACTTCATCCCATTCTCCCAGGGCGAGCACAGGATACAGGCAGGGGGCTGCCGTCCTGCTCCTCTCCTTCCAGCAGGAAGTCATGGCCCTGGACCTGCGTGTGAGTTGCCATGTTGGCCCCGCGTGTGAGTTGCCATGTTGGCCCCAACGTCACATAGTAGATCATCAGCCTCTGGAACCCTTTGAAAGTAGAAGCAGCGGCAGCAGTGGAAGCACCCGTGTTTTCAAAGAGCGTCCACTCCCCCACATGCATCTTGGGCAAGTCACCACACTCAACAGTGCAATTGAGGCTGTCACATGTTGGTCCCCATATGCTGGTCAAATAACACTTCTAATCTGGTTTGGGTCTCTTCTGCACGAGGGGCTTCATGTGTACATGATCATAAATGATGCAATTAAATGATCCATATACCCCATCATTCACGTAATACCTAAAGGTTTGTTCACTCGACTGGTCGTCATCATCAGAGCCGGTCTGTTCCTTTACTATGAGGTTTTTTTGGTGGTGCTGTTAACTGCAAGTGTGAAAGCTGATGCAACATATTATCTGCTGGGCTCAGCTATGATTCTCATTCCCAAGTGTGCTGGAAAACACTTGTCCAGTGCTGGGTTGATAACACTGGTGATCTCTTCAAATTTAAGCTTTACGTCTTCAGATCCAAGAAAGCCACCTTTGATATCAAGCAGATACCGTGTTGAAACCCGCCTCAGCTCCCATGACAAAGACACAGCCAGTATCAGAGATGGTGTGCACGAGGGTCTCTGTACAGCCACTTCCCACATGGAAGCTGACACCGATGATATCAATATATAGCTCTTTTGCCGCAAAAAAGAACCCTGCTGGTTTTGAGCGTGGCACCAGATTTAACACTGAGGCAACAAACTGCTTTGAAATCATCAGTGGCAGTCCGCAAAACCAGCTTCGCCTTTGGATGTGCCCTGGCAACTTTGATCAGTTGGACTTCACGATCAGAAGTTATCATCTGGACTGCATTATTGACAGCGTCCTTAATCTGAGACACTTGCTGGGATTTGCATAGATAATCCTTTCTGGAGGCAGCCGTAGACTGGGCACCAATTGTATTTCAGTCTTGCTGGTGAAGTCAAATCCTGTCCCAATGGCAGCTAGGGTCTTCACTGTGCTTTGGTGTTCATTGCATTTGACGGCATCAAAGGGGGTGACCTGAGGAAGGGCTTTGAATCATCTCGGATGTTTCTTTAGAATGTCTCCCCGGTCTGCAACATAGAAGGCATCCTTATCACCAGAAGACGAAACTTCTTTAATTTTTTGGGCCAGGCTGTCCTTGGCAGTAAAGTCTTCAGAGAGGAAATGGCAGTCAAACTCTGTATTAACTAAAGTTGTTCATGGTTTCTTGGTGTTTCCATGGAAAACTAAGAGATGGAAATTAGAGAAATTATGGCCAGCATTTCACAAAGGCATTTCCCGGGAATTCCAGGTCCCACTGAAGATGCGTGTGCCCTCGGTGCAGCAGTGGAGATGTTCTCATGAGCACAGAATCTGCTGTCTTAGAGCACACGGGGCGCCGAGGGCCAGCCCCACGGAGAGTGTGCAGGCAGGCCTGCTGCACCGCCACCCTGGTCAGCTGCCCCCCCTGCGGCCCCGCTCCCTTACCCGGGGGCCGCCAGCTGGAAGATCTGGCTTAGAGGCCAGTGGGCACTGACCTGGTGTTCCCTCAGAACAGAGCCAAGATAACTGATGCACACAAGAAATGAACCCTAGCTGTCCTAGTAGGCTGTGTTGTTTTTCCAGCTAAACTAGAGTGGACTGCATCATGCAATTTACCTTTTATATAAAATGTCTACATTTTAAAGATCTTGTGGTCTCTATATCATGTTTTTGGATTCTTACAGCTCCCTCCCCCAAGAGTGCCTATTACTGTGTTAGGCATATAAATGTTGCCTCCTCCTCCAAGATACATTAAAGAAATAATTCATGCCAGAGTGCTTAGTATCATGGAAATGTGCAAGGGGGTCTGTCTGCCTTTCAGGGCTTGCGGTTTCTAAAACAGATTCTCCCAGGCAAATTCTCTTTTCCGAATCTTTTTTTCACATTCCCTTTCCATTCTGCTTCTCTGCTAACCAGCCAACCACACTGACCCCAACATCCTCGACAGTATTGGCTCTTGAAAACGTAACAACTGTCCTATTAATTGGAATTCTGATTTCAGGGAACATACAGTGTCAATTTAACAACTTAAAAAGCTAGAGTCTTGCAAAGTGTCACCAGGAGAATGACAGAGAGGCACCTGTTCCTGGCCCAGGAGAGAAGTCCTGAATACCACAGTCTTGCCCCACCTCACCCTCTCGGGGAGTTACCTTTGCCAGCAGCACGAACCAAGTCATAGCCATTAAAGAACAAACAACTGTGTGAGAAAAGCAAGCTGAGAGAGAGGAAAACAATGCTATCTACCTTAACCCACAGGAGGGTTCTTCAAGAACATTTGAGTTGCATGGAAGGTTGACCCTCAAACGGTTGCCTAGGTCAGCAGGACCTGAGGCGGTCCCAGGGGTGAAGACTGGTCAGGTAAGTTAAAGCTGCCTTCAGGGCACTTTCAACTTAGGCACCAATTTCCTCAAGACTGAGGATAGGACAGCCACACTGTTGGAGTTCAACTTTCTCCTTCACTCCCCCCCCCCCCCACCCCGGCTCCTGTTTCCTTTGTTCCTGTGAGTCCAGTGTATCCAAGAGTGACTTCCAATGGCAGGGAAAATTCTTTATAAGGATGTTGCCTCCTGGTCTGATCTGGACTTCACTTTTTAGCAGTCCTAACTCATTTTCTAGGCTCCAGGCATGACTGCGCAGAATTTTTTTAAAAGACATTTTTACTTCCAACCCCCTAAGTTCTAGGTTCCCTTTCACCATGAATTCTCCAGACCTTTTCTCAGTACCAAGTTAGGTGTCGGGGCACAGTTGCTGTTTCTCGTTACCATTTTATTTCCCAGCTTTCAGCTTGCCTCTTGTTGGTTTTCTTCCAGATATCCTTGAAACTGCCTTATGTCTCTTTGGGCTGATCTCATTCCTGGCTTGACAAATTCAAAACACGGTGGTTTTTTTTTTTTTTCCCCAGACAGAAATTGTTCTACTTTTATTAATTGTCAAACTAGGATATTAATGGAAATGCTCTTTATTTCATGTATACTACATTATAATATTATATATATCACACTATTTATGTATATATATTTTAATCTCACGTTTCCATCATTGAAGAACAAAAATACTCTGTGGTTTTACTTCTACTACCATTAACAAGGCTAATCAGAACGTTGCCTTGAATAAGATTTGGTGATCTTACGTACTCGCTAGATCTCTGCTGAATTTGAAAGTCATTAATCATTTTTTTTTCCTTAGAAATTTTCCACTTTTTGGCTTTTATGACACTGCCATTTGCTGATTCCCCTCATAACCCTCTGGCTATTTTTCCTGTATCCGATGGCTTCTTTTTCTCAACGTATTTCACAGTCTGTCCTTGGGCCCTGTGCTTCTCACTCTATACAACAGAATAACGTATTCTGCAGCGGTCAGACAAAAACTGCTTCTAGGTCAGTTACCCAGGAAAATCTTCTAAGAAGGTACCACACTGGAAGCCAGTATAGCATATATTATCTTTTCCTCTAATATTGAAACTCCAGTTCCGACTGAGGTTCAGATGTAGTTGTGTCATGGTCAAGGACCATGCCGTATGACACGTAAGTAATTTTAAAGATAAGCATCCTTTCTAACAAGGCAGGATATCTATCACAGCTCAGGAATACGGGGACTGAGACTGAAGGAGGGTATATTTCTTTTGGAATGGCAGGTGGAGTCGTTGCACTTACTGACTTGTGATCTCTCTGTTTTGCAAAGCATGTGCAGTTCAACTTGTAGGAGTGAAATGTGTATGTGATCAAGCTTTGTTACTCTCCTAGGGTGATCCTGTCTGTGCTCACCATTTCATGTGCCATCTCTGTGTATATGTGTGTATATATGTGGAAGCTGTTAGTATTAATATTAGTATTAATTTAATTTTATTTTCCTGACTGACTATGGTAGGTTCCGAGGCCACGAAAACATGGGAATCAGTTATGGCTAACTGCTTCTTGATACATGTAATTTTCCCATTCTTTCAACAATTATTCATTCAACTCACTGTGTAGCAGACTCTATGTTAGGTATTAGTGATACTAGGGCAAATAAGCAAGGAATTCCTGCTTAACAGACTCTTATAAAGAGTGGTGAGTGCATTCATTCATTTTGATTGATTAATTTACTACGTATTAGGTATTGTGTAGCAACCTGTCAATATAAAGAAGCATAGTTCCTGATTTCTGGTGGCTCCCAATTTAGGGTTCGTACAGGAACAGAAAGAAATAGACACATAAGATGGTCATTATGATACAGTAGAGCCATGCTGATAGTTACGCGGTATTAGAGAAGGACAATATTATTGCAATAAACTAACCTGTATCAGGGAGAAGTAAAATGAAATCTTGACCCAAGATTTCTCTTATTTGTGTAATATAACTATTGATATCATTGATTTGTTCTTTCAGGACTGGTCACTTCTAAAAGAAAACCACTGCAGAGGATTTGGTGCCTGGTGGATGACTTTATACAAGAAGTAGCACTTTGTTTGGGGCTTGAATACCATTGTTATTTTAAATGTGGGGACACAGTTAGGAACAGTGGGCACTGTAGCCTGGAGGACGACTACAAGCCAAAACATAAAGTAGAAATCATAAGCCATAACATAAAGCTAAGTAACATGAGTAATGTACGTTATTAATAAGGTGAATCATGGCTTCCCTGACTGCACAGGGGCTGTGTGTGATGGGGAAGGTAAAAACAAGGTGGGGTGGTTGCGATGAGGATAGCTTATGGGATTACTTATAGCGTAAGCTGGTAGAAGAGTATGTACTTGGTGCAATATCCAGTTTTCCATCCATTGCCCCATCCCAGAAGTTTTTACCAAGTGCTTACATTGTACTTATGGTGCGGTGTTCTGAAAATATGTTAAAGAAGAACAAAGAAAGAAAAAAAGACAGGATTTGCTTCCAAATGTATATTTTATTTATTTATTTTTTGAATGTTTTTTAATTATATTATGTTAGTCACCGTACAGTACATCCCTGGTTTTTGATGTAAAGTTCGATGATTCATTAGTTGCGTATAACACCCAGTGCACCATGCAATACGTGCCCTCCTTACTACCCATCACCAGCCTATCGCATTCCCCCACCCCCTCCCCTCTGAAGCCCTCAGTTTGTTTCTTAGAGTCCATAGTCTCTCATGCTTCACTCCCCCCTCTGATTACCCCCCCTTTCTTTATCCCTTTCTTCTCCTACCGATCTTCCCAGTTCTTATGTTCCATAGATGAGAGAAACCATATGATAATTGTCTTTCTCTGCTTGACTTAGCAAATGTATAGTTTAATTTAAAAATGGAGAAGCAAAGTAAGAAATACAACACAATCTTGTAACTGGTATAACATGAAAATATACAAAGAAAAATTTCAGGAATCTGCCTGGGAGAGTCAAGGAAAGCTGTACCCATTTGGTCACCTTGAATCATGTAACGAAAGAGGGGTAAGTAAGATGGTAAGGTTGAGGGCTGCAGACAGAAGGAACAACAAAGACTGAAAGGGATATCAGAGAGTGACTTTCTGGGAGAAACTGTGTATAGTTCTAAAACGTTACAATTTAAAATTTTTTCTCTTTGGAAAGGGAAAGGGATCAGTGCGGGTGGGAAGTGAAAGTGATCAGGGGCTGTTGAGCTTTATCCTCCAGCTTTGCTGTGCTCTGGATGGGATTAACGTGGTGGATTATTCCACTCAAATGTGTACTTTACAGATTTAACTATAGACAAAATGTGGAAGGTATTTTGTAGTGATAACGCTAGAAATGAAGCCTGTCTGCAGGGGGACTAGTTAGGAGGCTCTGTACCAAGTGTGGTAGCAGAAATGGAGATGTAAGAGACATAAAGTAAGTAACCAGACTTGAAGACTGAACATATATCTAGGATTTGGAAGTAGAGGCCACACAAGAAACTCACATAGTTTCTGTCATAGGTAACTAAGTAGATAGTGGCACCACTGGCTAGCCTAACAAGTGATCTAGCCAGGCTGCATCAGGGACTCCAAAGCTATGAAGTTACAGGATACCTCTTCCCCATAAATGCATTTGGTGTGAGTGGATAGGCATAGATAGGGCTATTTCCCTGATTGGAGAGACAAGATCTGGAGCTGTGTCTTCCAAAAAGAGAATAAGAAGTTAAGGGTAGTGACGAAGATGGCATGAAGCTGAGACCACTGGAAGAGATTGCAAGTATTTATGACTATATTCTCCGTGCCTATTACAAATTCAAAAAGACCTAGGAGAGCAATAGTGAGAAGAGATTCAACCACAGATTTGGAAAACCCATTCCTCCCTACAGAAAAAGATAAGCAATAGGTCTTTATATAATTTTTTAAAATATTTATTTATTTGAGAGAGGGAGAGAGAGAGAGAGACAGCGCACGTGAGCACCAGTGGGGGAAGGGGCAGAGGGAGAGAATCCCAGGCAGATTCCCCGCTGAATGGGGAGCCCAACACAGGGTCTCATCTTAGGACCCAAGAGATCATGACCTGAGCTGAAATCGCTAGTTGGACACTCAACTGACTGAGCCACCCACGCACCCCAGGCTTAGTAAATTTTATAAGCATGAATTTTTCAAAATATTTGTTGATATTTAGAGTATACAAATTTTTAATTATTCCATTTTATAAAGAACAGCTGCCTTTTTCCAAACGTGGCTTTGCAACAAGAATTTTCATTCAGATTCTGAAGAGATACTCTGAAATATTCGATATGATTTGATTTTATAGGGAAATTGCAAAAATAGGCAAAAGATGCGGATGTGTACACAAGAAATAATTCATCCCAGTATATTTAAAGAAAAGAACTCCCATGAATCACCGCCATTTGTCTTCTGTTAATAAGAAGTCAAACATGGAGAAAGGCTTTGAATTTGATATGCATTTAAATTGCAAAAAGAATTTGAGCTTGTTTTTATTTGAAATGTAGAAATGTGTCTTTGTTTTTGTAGAGTGAGTTATGTACTTTTTTGATGTTTTCAAGGTTTTATTAAAACACGAAACAAAAACAATCATCAATGCAATTAGGGAAAAGTCTTTGCTCCGAACATCTGTTGGTTTTACCAGTCAGCATCCGTACAACCTTTTTTGGTAAAAATTTCCTTCGGGAAACTGCCCTTCCTTTTACTTTTGACAGTAAGATTGAATGGTACTAAACCACATCTTGCTCCCAGGATGTGTCCTGATTGGAATAATGAAATCAGCAGAACGCATCAGTAGAGCCCTGAATACAGTGATCAATCCGTTCACCAATGAGGAGGCTCCCGCTCCGAAAGTAGAGCAGATCAGCTGGATCTTTGTGACAATGTTGAGTTCCGTTTTCCTGTGTTTCCTAATATGTTAGCTAATTTAGGTAAGAATCAACCTTCTGTTGGTACTTCATGGGAGTCATGGAGACATAAGTAACTTCCAAGTTTAATAACTCATGGTAGTTTATCCACTAATTCAGACATATCATGCCCATAATTATCAGATCACTAAGATTCTGAATATGAAAGAATTATTAGGGGTGCCATCTTAATACTGTAATTGAGGTTATTAATGGGAGTGCTTTTATAGGAAATTTGATTGAATTAAGCTATATTCAGTTTGTAAGAGGGAGGAAGAGTCAGCATGTGTCTTTGAATATATAACTAAAGCCCTGCAACTTTGAAAGCTGATGTACTCTAGAGAATTTCCTGTGTCAGGACACCTGGGTGGCTCGATCGGTTAAGCATCTGCCTTTGGCTCAGGTTGTGATCTTGGGGTCCTGGGATCAAGCCCCACATCAGGCTCCCTGCTCAGTGCGGAGTCTGCTTCTCCTTCTCCCTCTGCCCCTCACCACCTTTCTGTTTGTGCACTCCGTTCCTGCTGTGCTCTCTGTTCTCTCTCATGCTTTCTCACTCTCAAATAAATAAATAAAATCTTAAAAAAAAGAAAAAATTTCCTGTGTCTAATTTTACAATTTTCCCAACTGTCAAGACATAGGAAGTGGAGCAAAAAAGGGTGAATGTCATGACTTTTTATAAAGTCCCTTTCTTGCTCAAAAGAACAAAATAAAGAACTAATCATTTAGAGTCATATGACAGGAGAACTCAGGAAGGGTCAAGAGTAATAGATCCTTATAGAACTTTAGATGAGTGTTCCATCTCATTGGCTCTAAAATGTTTACATAGAGTGAGCATGAGTTTTATCCCAAGTTAGAAAGATACTTGTGACTCATTTCTGGGATATCAGAGGCTTCTGTGTATTTAGACCATTGGGTGGTTATGTTGGGGCAGCTCTGCTGGGCAGTGTACTTGGGTCATAGACAGCAGTAGAATGTGTGGTAATGTCAGGAGGAGAAGTAAGACACAGAATTTTCAGAAACAAATCATTGACTATCATATACCAGGCAGCAAAGATACAAAGTCAATTCCAAAGTCATGTTTCATCTGGAAACTGTACCCAGGTCTATTACCTGAGAACAGTGACTCTTGATCTATCAGACTTAACCTCCCCTTTTCATAATAAATGTTTTGTAATCTTCTCTTTGCTGTCCTTGAATGAAAATCATAGAGAATATAAATTAACTATGCATGTAATTAAAGGATGATGGTGCAACTGTAATATCCAAGAAAAATTATACAAAAATAATATATATATTTTTCAATATATGAAGGCTTAGACTCCACTGCCCTACATGATACAGTGAGGTAGTCAAATGCTACATCTGTACATAGAATCGTGAATACAGAAGCTACAGAGAAAGGTAATGATGTGATTTATTGGTAACTGACATATCAGACTAGTGATGTGCTCTTCAAAACACTGAATAACTCTAGAGAATTTTCAAACCAGACAAAGTTTAATCTTTGCTGGATTTGCATTCTTGGAAAATTTAAGATATTAAAATCCAGGGGCGCCTGGGTGGCACAGCGGTTAAGCGTCTGCCTTTGGCTCAGGGCGTGATCCCGGCGTTATGGGATCGAGCCCCACATCAGGCTCCTCTGCTATGAGCCTGCTTCTTCCTCTCCCACTTCCTCTGCTTGTGTTCCCTCTCTCGCTGGCTGTCTCTCTCTCTGTCAAATAAATAAATAAAATCTTAAAAAAAAAAAAGATTTTAAAATCCAGTATATTAAAGTTGCAAAAATTTTATATTTACAAATGAAAGGGAATTAGGTTCTAGATACACATATTCATAAAATGATTTTACCCTGGTCCATTATATGTGATTTGTAACAGATGCTGGACAAATTATCTTTGTGTAAACGCATTGTACCCGCCCGCTGCCAGTAGCATCCCATAATCATTGTGATAACCCCAAAACACCCCTAACCTGTTTCAAAACTGCCCATAGATAGCTGTAGTGTTCCCTTTGATAATCAGTGCTTTACAAGTTCATAGTGACCCAAACCATAAATCACGATGAAGGGCAAAACTGTACATAAACTGTATTATGCACAAGGCCAAGTGGGAATGCAGAATAAGGATTTTGCTTGGCTAGTTCACAAACATATAATTGTACATGGATACGTATAAACTGTATACGGACAGATATCAATGTATCCATATAATATACCATTTAAATGATTCCCATATAAATATACATACCTTGTCCCTAAAAGAAGTTTTTATTTTCTTACTCCAAAATAAAAGAATCAAATGAGAAGTAAATAGTAAGTACTTAAGGTCATACTTGGCATTTCAAAGAAAAATTTTATTTTGAAACTAAAGTGTCTCTTCTCTTTGCGTGTTTTATGTTTGGTGTAGGGCCTGGAGTATGGTTGGATTCAAACATACAACTCCAGGAATGGCTTTTATTTTGGAAGTGGGTTGTACAGAGTCCATTACTGCCCGTGTGGTATGCCAGCCCGATCAATAGCCTGATGAGGCATGTGTGGCCTGCACTGCCCAGCCCCACTATTTTCAACCTAATTAGCAGCTGCTCAAAGATGGGAAACAGGTGCAGATCCAGGGCCAGACCAGGGAAGTCTGCCTGTAATTAACAAGGAAAAAAGGGTCAGATATTGGGAAGAATATCAAATCGGCCCACTGGGGTTAGCATGCTGGCCTCAAAGGCATAGTCACCTGAGATCTTAAGCATGCTAATGTAAATTATGCAAGCTTTCAAACAACGTGGCTGCATAATCAGTTGGCAGAGAGGAAAATGATTTTTTCTTTCTTTTTTTTTTTTCAATAGAGTAGGGAAAAAGGGCATCTACAAACTTTTTTTCTCACCATGTTGTGGACTTGCCCATCTTGTAGTGACATTTTCTGAGAAGCAATCATGAGTCCTTAAAAGAAGTTGTTAACCAATTACAACTCTTGTAGAAATAGGTGAAGTTTGGAGGAAAATCTAATAAGCAGGTTGTTGAGAGAATTATGGATTAACAGATATTGGGAAGCAGACACCGTATGCACATGTGGTTCTGTCTAGTAAATTGATTTTGGTCGTTGGCAACTTTTTGAATCACTCCATGAAGTGAGGTCCATTTAAGATTCAAAGGACTTGCCAAGGGCCAGGCTAAGTTTGGAGAAGGAGGAAGAGCAAATTTTTGAGCAAAAAATGAAGGACAGGTCGCACGCCTAGTTCACATTCTGGCTTTCATAGTCAAGCTGTCAGTACTAAAGCATTCTTTCTATTCCAATTCATGAAGCTTACAGTTCACTCTAGGCTGAGAAGACTTTACTCCTTACCCTTTTTAGCATTTAGCATTTAGTCTCCCCTAAACTGTCACCTACCTGGTGCCAGATTTCCTAGGCTCGAAGGGAGTTTTATATTTCTGGTTGAGCAATTGGTGGCAGTCCCATTCAACCTAGCCAAATTCACATCATGGTAAAGAAAAATCCCTAAACCTCAATACTTACCAAAGGTTTGTTTCTGGCTCTCAGTGCATGTCTTGTGGATTGACTATGGCTTCGTATTGACTTCGTTACAAATCTTCAGTGGAAGGAACAGAGTCTCTCTGGGGCATGGCCTATCTTTGTGACAGAGAGGATATGACATGGCAGAACCTTGGAAGTGGTTTTCATCCTTTCCACTTACACATCGCTTGATTTCCTATGACATCAATGAGGTGGGATGTATGCTCCTCCCTTGAGGAGGGGTGGTAAGTACTTTGGATAATGATAAAATCAACTACAGTGAGTTGAACTAAATCTATATACATTTTTAGAGAGCTAGTCCTTATTGTGGTGTGAATACAAGTACCAATGTGTCTAAAACAGTGAATATTTTAAAATCAGAGTCATATGAAATGATACTAGCTGCCTTATTTTTGTTTTCAAATATGCACTATGTGCCAGGCACTTTATAATTTTATCTTTCATGCCTTGGAATCTTGGAGTTATCCCCATTTTATCGAAACTGTGGCTCAGAAACTTTCAGTGACTTGCTCAAGTCTCTTTAGCTAAAAAAGTGGTAGCATGGGGGTTCTACCCCAGCCCTGTCATCAAACACACTCTTCTGAACGTACCACGCGGCCTCAGAAGATGTGGCAGGTCTGGCAGGCACCTTATCTCATGGGCTCATAACACAATCTGTTGCATCTGTCGCATTCTGATTGCAAGATGACTGGGGGCATGAGAGGGTGCCTGTGTGGTCTGGAGAGCATCCGGCAGGAGCTCTGGGCTCAGTGCAGTGAGCTTCAGTACTAAGCAGAGGACACACACTTTCAAGATTGAAGTCAAGGTGACTGAAATCTTTTTAGGGTCCCTTCACTCCAGTATCTTTATATTAGGGTTCCTCAATTTTACATTGTTGTATTTTTTTGCACTGGATAGTTTTTTGCTATCTCTCTGTACGTGTATGTGGGGCTGTTCTTAGGATGTTTAGAAGCATGTCCAGCCTCTCCTTACTAGATGTCCCAATGACAACTTTCCCCTAATGGTGAAAAACAAAAATTGCCAGATGTCCTTGGGGGGTGTGTGTGTGTGTATGTGTGTGTATGTGTACAGAAACACCCCTAGTTATAGGAACCACTGCTTTACATCCAAATGATAAGTGTGGCATAGAATTCAAAGTAATATTACTGATACTGAACTCAATTTTATATGAAATCTAATCCTCTTGTATAGTATGATAATTATCCATTCTTTAAACAGCAGTAATTGATCACTTATTACGTTCAGGTACTCTGCTAGCTTGGATGGGGGAAGAGGTAATACGATAATGAGCGAGACCAGTCAGGTCTTCACTAGATGATGTGCTTTGTAATTCTGCATTTATAAAGGAGCTAAGAAAAATAATGAAAAGTTAGATTGAAGTTCTTTACATGGACAAGAAAAGACCGAGGGTTTTTAAATATAGCAAAATACGGTGAAGAATTTTGGGGATTTGATAGGAAAGAATGCAGGAAAGAAAATAATGCAGTTAACCATCCCTCTCTCTCCCCAGGATCAACTCTGACCACCTGTTTTTGAGACACATCTCAGAGCCTAAAATGTCTTTAAATAAATCCCCTGCTCTCAACAGATTCAGGGCTTTATGATGCTAAATTGAGAAAGAACTTTAGCCCCATCTAAACCCTGGGGCTGAGACCTGCCGGGAAAGATGGTAAGATGAATGAAAAAGTCTCTTCTTAGTCTTAGGAAGATAATGAATCTTCTTCATTAGCGTCCTATCATTTGCTTATGATACTAATTATATCTTAAACAGGCGTGCTCTGGAACTTGTTTTAGTTGGAGACCAAGGCCCATGAAACATTAAGAACCATATCTGACTGCATTACCTTGCATGTCGGAGCCGCTTTATGAATACTGGTTGGTTGAGAGATTGATCCTACAGAAATTGAAGTCCCATATATGGTTAAGGTTGCTCTCGTGGTCTAAAATTCCTGTTGTGATGCTTGTTTTTGTTTAAGTCCAAGGCATTATTTTTAACTACAAGACATTCAAATTTAATAGTTGGGTGAGCAAGGAAATAAGCCATTTTATCTCTATTTAACAGATGAAAAAACTTAAGTCTAGACACTACAGTGTTTTATTTAAAGTCACATGGTAAGTAAATTTAAGCTGAGACTCTGTTTCTAGGAAATCATGAATTACCCAACCACAACCACTTTCTTAGCCTTATATCTAACAAACACCAGGCTAAAACATGTCCCCTGTAGATCTAAAATGGCAGCATGGGGCCCTACGTCCTAGTACATATTGTTAAGACTGGGGGAAAATGGCCATATCTTATAAATTAGAAGGAAATAGAGTCGCATCATTAGATATTTCAGTCAAGTTCAACAGCTGGCCTCAATTCTTCTTTTAAAATGCAGAGTCTCAAAATAGACAGGCTAAGATTTATAAAAATAGATTTGTCTGTCACTTCTCATTTTACATTTTGCAAACAAGTTGTGCTTCCATGAAAATTTGCAGATAGATTGAGCATCTGGCAAAAGGAAGATTGTCATGATTTTCATGGTTTGGATTCACACTACAAAAGATAATTGGTAAAGATAATCTTTTGTTTGAATAGCCTAAGTGATTTTACCTCACTAACCCTGACGACAGATGGTGAATATAGTTATTATCAATTCATTTTTGTGAAAGGAAGGGGACTGAAGGACCAAAGCACAGAAACCCTCCTCACTGTAGCATTGTGGAATGAGGTTCTAGCCTAGGTTTGCAAGCCTAGGTTTGTCACTCACTGGCTTTGTGAGTTGGACCTGTCTCTGAATAGCTGGAGTTTTCTGTCCTCAGCTGCAATAGGACAGAGTCGATTAGACCTCCCTCTACTCAAAGTGTGGTCCACGGACCAGCAACGTTGTCACTACCTGGAAGCTCATTAGACTCTCAGGTCTCACCGCAAACCTACGGAATCAGAATGCACATTTGAAATAGATCCCAGTGATTTCTGTGAACACTGCCCCTCCAGAAGCCCTGGGTTTAAGGCGCTTAAGGCTTCCTTCTAGTCGAAACACTTTTATTTTGAGCACAGGGATAGTGGTGACTGGCTACCACCCTAGTAGAGTCCTTGGCATAGGACACAGTATGGGATGAATAGACAACTGAAAGGGAAAGGTATTGTCAACCAGTCAAACTTCAAAGACGAGTCATTTTGACCAACAAGTGCTTGAAATCTCAGAAAGCTCCTTTTGTAAGTTGTGCCAATTGTTTCCCCCACATAGAAGCACGAGAAGCCTGTGTTCTCATATACATTTCTTCCTTTTAAACAAAAGGATTTTACTTTCACATTAAAAAAATAGTTGCTCCTCACCTGGATGGCTCAGTAGGTTAAGCATCTGCTTTTGGCTTGGGTCCTGATCTCAGGGTCCTGGGATCAAGCCCCGGGTCAGGCACCCTGCTCAGTGGGGAGTCTGCTTTTCGCTCTGCCTCTCTCTCTGCCCCTCTCCCCCTGCTCGTGGTCTCTCTGTCTCAAATAAATAAAATCTTTAAAAAAAAATAGTTGCCCCAACCTCTCTCTGAATGTACTGATTCTAACTGGTACAAACACCAAACCAATCTGTCCTTTTCCTTGAAGCTGCTTTCTTTCCCTTTCTCAGCCCACCTGCTCGGGCATCACATTACTGCCAGGCCATTTGCACCATCTGCTCATTTAAGTGTCCGTTGATGGGAGGACAGAGGACACCTGGTGACCATGAAGTCGGCCCAATACACCGAAGGAAGTCAGCAAAGTGGTAAAAAGGCACGAAATGAAACAGACCTTGGGAATCCAGAGGGTTGAGTTTCTGAGGGAGGAGGGACGAGCAAAGCGGGTGGAGCTTCTGAGGCTCTAGGCAGTCTTAATTTCCTGACCTTTTGCTTGCTGAGCACTGCCCTGTGAAAGGAGAGACATTGCTAAGGAAGCAAGAGCACATTCATTTTCTGCCGAGCAGCTGCTTTCTGCAAAGCACATTGTACGTGGTGAGTCTGCTCTGGGTACCTGTTGGAGTAAAGGTTGGTACTTCTCTGGAGGACCACCCGTTGTCCAAGCTGCTAGCTAGGTCATTGCTTCAATTCTGCAAAGCATCCATAGTCAAATGTTCATCATTTCTGAAAGCAGATTCAAATGGGAAAACTAGATATAACCTGCAGAAATATGGCCAGAAGGCTCCTGGAAGATGAGGCCTCAGAGAACCAGGCAAAGGGCCCCAGGCCAAAGTAAGGACACACAATCCTAGACATAACTCCTAGGAGCCTCAACAGTCTGTCACATGGCTCTTTCTCGGCCCAGAGTTACTGAAAACCAACAGTCACACGTTTAGGTCATGGTTTCAATTCTTAACAGAAATCTTTACCCGGCAGTATGCAAGTTCATGAAAAGCATTAGCAGTGGTGGGCGTGAGGGTATTTCTGTCTCTGAACCTTAACAGAATCACTTCAGAATTTTGTAAATGGTTAATCAGAGCCATGTGTACAGAAGAAGTGTAGTGATGAAGAGAGTCGTCTCTGGGAATAGAATCCTGACTTCATAATTTACTTGTATGACGACGGGAGGATTCCTGTTTTTCTGTCTTAGTTTCCTGACCTATAAAATGGGATGGTGGTGGTAACCTACCTCACAGGGCTGTTGTAAAGACCGTGTGTTCCATGGAAAGAACTAGTCTGACACATAGTTAAGTGTTAACACAGTTCGCTGTTATTTGAGAAGAGAGACTGTTCTGACACTTGTTTTTTTTTCTTACCCACAGAAAATAGAAGCTGATTATGGAAACGGTTAGGATCAGTGTTCTGCGTGGATTCCAGGTGATACAACTCTTCCATCCTTCCACTTCCTGTCAGGCCTTGTTTCCCGTTACCTTAGTATTTGACTCCTAGCTCTGTCAGAGAAAATACGAGAAAAGAAATCTATCGAATGATTCTCTCCTATAGTGTCTTCCTTGTCAGCGTCTGCTCCATCACTAGTGAGAAATTGATGTATTGAAGGTTCCCTCAAGCTTGTTCAAACAGGGAATTAACTTTAAATCTCAGTAATGAGAGAGGGCTTAATTGGAGCCAAAGTATCTTGATGCCCTTAGAACTAAGTCCAGGCCCTCACAATGGGGTGAGTCAAGAATCTCAAACTCAAATGCCCACAGGGGCCTGAAAGAGGGAAGTGCCATCAGCCTCTCTTCTGTTGCTCACTTTGGACAAAGATAGGGTGACAGAGAGATATGGCCCTACTTGGAGGCAGATAATTGTGTAAGAGCAGGATCAACAGCCGTACACACTCGCTCTTAGTTTGGGAGAAATTAACAAGGGGTGAGCCCTGTGGAAAAATGGCACCCATTTGAGCTCAAGAGGGAAGTTGCTGCTCGGCTCATTTGAGCCCCAAGGTTCTCTATTTTCTGATCTTTAAAGAGAAGCCTCAAATGTGGAATTTTTTTTTTCCAAGTAAAATCTCCAGATCTTTTATCAGCTGAAAATTTGAGATGTCAGAACATGGAGGAGGACAAATAAAGCATGTTTACCAGGTGAACCTAGTCTGTTGGCTTCAACTTTGGGTTAGGTTACATGCACTTAGATTCCTCTCTGTGCCAGCCAGTAAGGATAAGAAACTGCACGTGCCTAGTAGAGGGCTGGGTGCTGTAGGGAGAGAGAAAATCTTAATTTTGGTCAGGAGATAGGAGTCTCATGCATGAGGGCTTTTCCCCTTTTTTCCTTTAACTTTTTATTTTGAAATAATTGCAGATATACAGAAAATTTGCAAAAGTAGTGCAAAGACTCAATAGATCAGTCACCTAGATTCTCTAAATATGACTAATATTTTATCATATTAACTCTCTGAATCTCTTTGTCTTGTTCTTTCCTTATTGCTCTTTCTCCTTTTTGGGTTTATCTGTGTGTGTGTGTGTGTGTGTGTGTGTGTGTGTGTGTGTGAGTGTGTGCGCGTGCTTCTGGGCACTTGTGCGATTTTCCTGAAAAATTTGATAAGTTGAAGAATCAGCGTCCTTTTATTTCCAAATGGTTTCATGTATTTCCTAAAATAAAAATATCTTCATACATACCACAGTGTAATAGTCAGATGAAGAAATTAACATTAATGCAGTGTTATTATCTGATCTTTAAAGATCATTCAAATTTCATGCCCCAATTTCTTTATAACAAAAGAAGAATTTCGGGTCCAGAATGCAACAGTATCTATGTTGTCTCTTCATAGCCTTGTTGGCGGGGGTGGGGTGGGGAAGCAGTTTCTCTTTGTCGTTCATAAGAAAAGACAAATCTCTTTTGTCTTTTATAACATTAATATTTTAGAAGAGTACAGGCGATTCCTCAATATTTTAGAAGAGAAGAGGTTATCTTTCATTTTGGGTTTGTTTAGTATTTCCTAACAATTAGATTCAGGTCATGCGTTTTTGTCAGGGATACCAAGAAGTGATGTTGAGCTCTTCTCAATGTGAGAAAGACACAATGGGAGTATTTGAGGAAGACCGTCTGTTTTGGGAAGAGAAGCATTAACTGTACAAAATGCTACAACAATAGCATTTTGCTATTTTTTTTTTATTATTTTAGCCTTGTTATTAGATGATCCTATTCAAATTCTTTCAGTCTACATAAAGTTTTCTCCTCTTCTCCCGCTCTATGTTTGTTTTCATCAAGAGATATCCAGATTCTTTGGATCCATTTGGTATTGAGATTATATATAAACCTGTTCAGTGTAATGAATCAGTAGCTAAAATGACAGCAAAATAAACCAGACGGGACTCACTACTGAATTTGGTAGCAGGAGCCTTTCCCCCTCCTTGGGCTCCCAGAAGCTTTAAATACGAAGCAAGAAGCAGACTATGGATTATGTAGAGTGTAGAGATGCCTAATACTTCATCCTCACTTTAATGAAAGAAGTAATTCCTGGCATTTATACCATTTTGAAAAATTCTCAAAACTTTGTCATATTTATTGTTTCTTTTTTATAAGAGAAAATAGTATACAGGTGAAGATTTTAAAATATTGCCTATAAGATCGTCCTGCGCTGGAATCTTAGTTTTGTTCCTTGGAACAATCATTCTGTGGAAATGCTTTGTGAAGTTCCTAAATTTGAGTAGCACCAGAGAGCAGCAGCAAAGCATAGGCTTTTGAACTCTCAGGTTCTAGTTGAAGCTTCAGATCTATCATCCAGTATTCGTGGAATCGTAGACAATTTGCTCTGTGGAGCTCAGTTTCCTCATTTGTGAAATGGAGGATTATCTTGCCAGCCTTTCACAAGGATTAACAAGATAAACAAAAGAAAAACATTTAACTCAGTGCGCTTGGGAGATAGTACAATCCAATAAAGGTGAATTTTCTTCCATATTCCTTTTTATCTAGGCACCTTCAAGGGTTACGAATTCCCACTTTGTTACAAAGTCCATTGGGAGGAATTTCAGTACCTAGTAATACTGAAAAAGATGTGGTAAGAAAGAGGCACAGAATTTAAAAAAAAATTAACAACCTGGCATGATGGACATGTGGACACCCTACGCTCCTAAAATCGTGAAAGCAAATACCAATGATGGGGAAGTTTTTACATGAATGTGGTACGTGTAACCGAAATATTTGCAGAATCAATTTGACAGGCACAAAGAGGAAGCCTCTGGATCTTGGTTCTATGTAGAAATTCCCTTTTGGTAATTTAGGCAGTTCCTTACAATTAGAACTCAAGAATTACTGTGACAAAGTAGGTGACAACATCTTTCATGTGTTGAAAGGACAGAAGGAACACGGTCCCATGTAGAGGATGTCGTCCCTCTCAAGTGGTTTGACTCCCTGGTGGAGTGACGGTGTGCTTGTAAGCCCTGACTTGGGCTTCAGTGGCTCACAGGTCCACTTTTGTTCACTTTAGATTTTTGCAGGCACATGACATCATAGTCCAGGTAAAGATGAAACACTCTTGAATTTCTATTTTCTCACCTTTATAGGAAGTTACTCGTTGTACAGCTGTTTCTGCTTTTCTTCTACGTATGTAAGGGAGTAAGTCATCAGAAATAGGGTAGGGAGGGTGGAAGGTATAGATTGGAGCATTGGGTACTTCTCTGTTGAAGAAGGGAAACAATAGTGTCATCATCCACTTTTATTTTTTTTAAACATTGCTTATATTTGGAATGACCATATGATTGATTACCCAAATGATACTGTCCAGTGATTATCCAATGACCATATGACTGATTATCCACTATTACTTTTGAGAGAGAAAGAGGGTGTTATTAGTAATTTTACTGAGACAAAATAAGTAGACTGAGACTGACCCAGGTAAACCAGGGTATATGCTCATGATCTCCTTGACGACTTATGTAATTAAAATACTAGGCAGGTTAGACTTGAGGAGAATGGTTAAATAAATAAAACTGCCAATGGGCACGAATTGCCCTTACCGCTACCCCCATCTCTGTCCAGGGCCCACCTTCTCCAGGCCGGTTAGGGCTCTCCATATCAGGCATGTCACTATGATTCAGACTTCAACTGGCTTTTCTAGAAGAATGTATGTGGCTGGTGCCCCCATTCTCATGACCCATTTCAGAGAACTGAAGATTTATCTTTGAAACTCCTTCACGTTAAAAGGTCTATTTGTGGTGATCTTAGTGCAGTGGTCTTTTTTGAGCAAAGGAATTCGTGGTCACAAGCAACAGGGGAAATCTGGTGCTAACGTATTTGGAAAGTGACTGCTTTTGTTTTAGGGAGAGGGATTTTGTTTGTTTTTTTTTTGCCATGGAGGCAGAAGCCTTCTTCCTGTTCACTTTACAATCTTGTGCACTTGTGAGGCGCGAGCGCCTGTAGCCTTTTCATGAGCCTTTGCTCAGTTGTCCCTCTCCACAGGCGGAGTGTGCGGTGTCTGTAGGGTGGCTTCATTATGGAGCACAGGCTTCCCGTTCTTTCTTTCTTTCTTTCTTTCTTTCTTTCTTTCTTTCTTTCTTTCTTTCTTTCTTTCTTTCTTTCTTTCTTTTTTTAATAAAGATTTTATTTATTTATTTGCCAGAGAGAGAGAGAGCAAGAGAGCACAAGCAGGGTGAGTGGCCGCAGAGGGAGAGGGAGATGCAGGCCTCCCCTCCCTCCCCAGCAGGGAGCTGGAAGTGGGGCTTCATCCCAGACCCAGAGATCAAGACCTGAGTGGAAGGCAGACATTTAACCCACTGAGCCACCCAGGTGGCCCAGGCTTCCCATTCTAAAGAGCAGTACCAATGAGATCTAGAGAAGCAAAGTGAGATGCTTGCTGTCACAGCAAACATTCATTGTGTGTGTGTATATATTTATATATATATTTGTATATATATATATATAAAAATATTTGTGTATATTTATATATACACACACACACACACACACACGGTTTTTCTGACCTAAATAAATTTGGGTCCAGTTGATGGAGTAGTCACAGGGACTTCTGAATTAATAATAGGGATAATATAATAATAATAATAGCAAAGTCATAATGTGTGTACAATGTCCAAGGCATTGTTCTAAGAGCCTAATGCATGCTACCACTTATACCTAACATTTTAATCCATATTTAAAATTTTTCCCTAATGGTAAGTGCAAAATTTAGACTTTTTTTCCCTTCATGGGGAATAGAATTAATTGTTTGCTGCACGTGAGCCCTGTTTTGTTTATTTGCCAAGAAAGCTTTACATAGATAGTTTTTCTCATGTAACTGAGTGCTTTTAGCTCTTTCCTTGTACGTTAGATGAGTGTTTTTCAGCACGCATCTTGCTGCTTTTGGTTCCACGCTGAATGTGGCTTTGTCTTGCAATGTTTATATTTGTGCTGAAATAGTGTGGACTCGTAAGATTAGGTAAGGTTTGTTGCTGGAGGCAATATTATGCAATTGCTTAAAATCTTACTTAGTTCGGATGGTTAACAGTCTTCAGTGGCATTTAACTCCTCCTTCGTGTTTATTTGTATTCAAGTACTTTAAGACAGGAGTTTAGTTAGCTTCCTGGGGTGACTTTCTGCCTGATATTATTATTTAAGTGACATCTCAAATATGGGGGGGGTGGAAGGAAAAAAGGAAATAGAAGAGAAAAAACATGGGACACATTGTCATTCATTACCCATTAAATGTTTAGAAAGTATTGTTTTCCTCAATACTAACCAGAGATACAATTAGCCTGAAGGGCATCACTTTCTATGTAAATCCAAGGGGAAGTCTCTCTGGGAGTGTTGGAGTTGGGTGTGGTTGGCTATTGGCTTTTCACTGTCCAGTTCAGGTCTCAGTGATTTTTCCAGGAGTCACAGCACGGAGTTGGGCACTTAGTTAATGCTCCATATATAATAAACTGGAGGGATCAAGACTGAAGGAGAGAACTGAAATAGAGTAGAATGTTAGAGGGGGTTATTTTACTGTGTTGAAAGATGCCAGGATGGGCTTTACTGTGGATTATAAAAATGAAAGAAAGGTTGATAATTACTTATGGTAGGTGTTGAGCGGGAAGACCCAAGTACCCTTCCCAAGTGAGGACTCCTGCCCCTGCCGGCGAGCGAAGATCAGAACACAGCCAACCGTTAGCAGTAGGAGCACACAGACCTCCACCCACTGCCTCATGTAGGCTTCAGAGTCCCCGAGGAGAACTCAGCACACGAGGAAGTGGTCAGAAGAGTATGCTACGAAGGGAAAGAAGAAATGCAGCAAGATTAGTGTCTGTAGTATGGCCAACAGGTCCCTCTGATAGCCATTCAGGGGAGTGGACTGAACACAGGACTCTGATGATTCTGGCAAAGACCCGGTTCTCTTCCTCTGGAGGCAGATGGACTGGTGGGGCTGGTTGGCTGTTGCAGGACCCACAGGCTTATGCAATACGGGGACATTCACTTGTGTTGAATTGTATTGGTTGTATTGGGTAGTACTGAGTTGTATTGGGTTGAGTACCCAGAACAGGGGAAAGGTTTCTCCTCACGGGGAAGAATCTGGGGCTCTATGACAACTCCTGCCAAGCTTCCACATAGGTGAAAGTTTCAGGCCCAGAACACGGGTGGGTAACCCTGAGTGCCAAGTTGCAAGGTAGCCGTGTCCACAACATAAGGAAGAGGCAGAGGGGAGTGAAGGCTCCAACTAGAAATGTGCCCCTGGAAAATGAAAACTTTGTATGGTTATCTTCATCCCTCCCTTCAATTTTATGAGCGGCAGACATTACTTATCAGTCATGGAAATTTTTCCAGATAAATTGGGAAACAGAATCCTTTTGCTTTTTATCTTCAGACTCCTTCTTAACAAATCATTTCATGTGGCCACTGTCAACTACAGGGAGTTAGTGTATGATTTAAAATGTAATTATTAGAGGACTGTAGATCTTGTGAAATTAAAGACATGTCAGCTCTGAGGTGGGAAGAGAGCGGAGAACAGGTATCTGTATTGAAACGGGCCTGGGAAAGGGTGTCAGAGGAAGAAGAGAAGATCCCAGTAGGGGAGAAATGGATCTTACAAACTCAACGGGGTTGGCATGGATGGATGAATGAATGAATAAATAATGCGGGGTACATTTGAATTAGTCAGAGTGTCTGTGTTCCCCTCATGGCATTTCCTTCATTTTTAAACAACCCTGGGCAAGCCCCATATGTCGTATATTTCCTAGCAAAACAAAGATTGGAAGTGTGGCAATATCCTGATAATTCAGGCAAAACCTCCACTTCTGCTTGGAGTACAGAAAATACCACTGGGAAAGAGAATAAAAACATGTTTTTCTTTTATAACAGCATGTCATTACCATCTTTGTGAATTTATATGACATCTTTTACTTAGGAAAGTAAATGGAATTCCATTAATGTTTATAAACGACTACTGAAGAACTAAGCAGTGTAGGGTAACATTACGATCCAATACCCGTGTGAGGGGATTGGAGATCTTATTCCTGAGTGATTAGGCTAAACTCTCAATCACTCATATTTTGACTATTCCAATAAGTGAACAATTTTCTAAATTGAATATTGAAGACCAAAACATGCAACCAACAGAGAATACCTTCATTTTGTAGTTTCCTAAAGTTATTTGGAGTTATGTTCCTATAGTTTCAACCACATATCTTGGTGTACTTAATGATGTGGGGCTCAGGGGCGCCTGGGTGGCACAGCGGTTAAGCGTCTGCCTTCGGCTCAGGGCGTGATCCCGGCGTTATGGGATCGAGCCCCACATCAGGCTCCTCCGCTATGAGCCTGCTTCTTCCTCTCCCACTCCCCCTGCTTGTGTTCCCTCTCTCGCTGGCTGT
Organism: Ursus arctos; assembly: GCF_023065955.2. Lineage (NCBI taxonomy): Eukaryota > Metazoa > Chordata > Mammalia > Carnivora > Ursidae > Ursus > Ursus arctos. The sequence goes on along the minus strand of NW_026622974.1, from coordinate 10,943,992 downwards.
CTCTCTCTGTCAAATAAATAAATAAAATCTTTAAAAAAAAAATGATGTGGGGCTCATGATTTTACTTCTCTGCTCTTGCTGTAGATTACCTATATATCTTCACTTCCTTTTGATCTGTTCGATGTAAATTAAGAAGATATTATATTACATGCATTTTAATTGTCAAAAACTAAAAATATGTAAAATTCTACAGCCTAAAGCAACCCCTGTTAATATTTTGGTGATATATACCTTTTAAAAACACACAAGAGATTATTTTTACACATTCTTTTATGAAATGACTTTGTCCTGGGGCACCTGCGTGGCTCAGTCCGTTAAGCATCTGACTCTTGGTTTCAGATCGCATCATGTTCTCAGGGTTGCGAGACTGACCCCCATCTCAGGCTCTGTACTCAGTGCAGAGTCTGCTTGAAATTCTCTCCCTTCCCCTCAAGTCACCCCCTCCCTGCTTGCATGTGCTTTCTCTCTCTATCTCAAACAAATAAATAAAATTTTTAAAAAAATTAAAAATGTAGAATGACTTTGTATTACTTCTAGTATGTTGTGTGATAAATATCTTCTTTCTATATCAATAAATTTATATTTATGTAAGACAGATGTATCATTTTTCATGGTTGCCTAGTGTTCTGTGGGTTTAACACAAGCTACTTAACCAATTCTTATTTTTGGATATAACATTTATTTCTAAATTTTACGATAATGTAAAGAAATAAGATAATATCCCGAAGTTAAGGATGGAAGCTGCTATCCATCCTTAATATTTTATTGGGAATAAACCTTGGACGTGCTATTGCAGGGACAAAGAATGGGCCCGTTGTTAGAACTTCTGCTGTAGCTTGATGATTGTCTTCCAGAAAGGTCATAGGAGTTTTCACTTTGAATGGCTGCATGTGGAAGTCCAAGAAGCCTTGGTATTATCCTTTTTCTTTCTTTTTCATCTCTGCCAGTCTGGTAAATTGTGCTACTGTATCTCATTTTAATTTGATATTTTAAATTTTACTCGTGAGTTTGAACATATGTTTACTGGCCATTTGTATTATTTGATTTATGCATCACATATACAGGCTTTAATTATTATTTTTTCCATATGTATTGTCTTTCTCGTTGATTAAAAAATAACTATGAAGTATGCAAACCCATGGCACTGTCTGAATTTCGTAATTTTAATAGATTTCAAAATATTCTATATCAGGATTTTGAATTATAAGTGAGAATCCACACTCATCCCTGCTTTCTTAAGCTGTTCTCACTGCAATGACCATTAGCAAAAATGTGATATTGAACTTGGCAGAAACTGTTCTGAACCACCCTCTTAATGGTCTTTAATAATAATGAACTAAATTGTAACTGAGCAGAGAATAAAACTTAGTCCGTTCCAAAGTCAAATAGAAAATGGAATCAATTATCTATACTTTTCAGCTAATGGCAAGATCATGTTTTCTTCATTTTCTAAATATTTTAGGCGAAAGTAGATTTTCTCATGGACTTTTTTGGGGGCGCAGAAGGCGGGGGTGCCGATTTGCCAGATAACTTCTTCCTTTCTGCATTGCTTAATAATGCTGGTGTGGACAGAGCCAGAGCGTTAATGATCTGAGGACCTAAACTTCAGATGAAACAAAGATCACAGATCAAAGTGATTTTGCCTTGCGGGGACTTGCATCCAGGGTCAAGTGCAGGCTCTTGGTAGGTGATTCAGGGAGGATGGTCCGAGGAGGAGATAGGGTGGCAGGTTCTCAATCAGCTCGGCTGCAAAGCACTTTCTGAGTGTGACCCCCATGCTTAAGAATCATCACACTACATCGTGAGTCTCCACCAAGCTCAAATCTGAGAGCTTCATCTTTGATTCAGCTGGTACAGTGGGACGGATATTCATATCTTTATAGACACGTTGCCTTCCCACCCCTAATTTTTTTTCCTCGTGGTGTTTGGTGTTAGGGTGAAGGGCGAAGGCCACATTTGAACATAAGTCAGGTTTTTTTTATATTTTATGTGGGGGAAAGCCGGGGGCGTTTGCAGAACTTAAAACAGAAATCAAACCTTTAAAGGTCGACTGTATATGTCCTGCCACTCATATTCTCTTCTGGCTCCTAACTTTCCTTAGGCTTAAAATACATCTGGAGTTGCTGCTTCCTTTGTTCTTCAGAGAGTTCATTTCTTATTCTTTAAAAAAAGCACACACACACACACACCAAAAAACATTTTTTTTAAAAAGGGCAACAAACAAATAAAGTTTCTGTTGATCATAATTTCAAAGACTTGTTGCTGACAATTGAGTAGAACGAAACAGGACCTGCTGTTATTTCACAGAGCGCCATGCTGTACCCTAACTTGGGAGGCTTCTCAGTGGGCAGTTCCTCAGCTGAGTGGTTTACTGACTGTGAAATTAGGAGGAATTGGGGCAGGAGAGACAGCCACTGCATTCTGAAATGAAGACAGGTGAGGAAGTGGATCCGGAAAGAATGCTAATTTAATATGCCCCAATACAAGCGTACCTTGGAGGTACGGCGGGTTTGGTTCCAGACCACGGCAAGAGAGTAAATATTGCAATGAAGTCAGTCACCTGCATTTTTTTGGTTTCCCTGTGCATGGGAAAGTTGTGGTTACACCGTACTGTGGTCTGTTAAAGTGTGCAATACCGTTATGTCTTTAAGAAAAATACATACCTTAATTTAAAAATATTGTTAAAAGACGCTAGCTATCCTATCATCTTAGCTTTGAGCAAGTTGTTATCACTGATCAAAGATCACCACAACAAATAATAATAGTGATGAAGTTTGAAACACTCTAAGAATTATCCAATGTGACACAGAGACACAAAGTGACCAAATGCTGTTGGAAAAATGGCGCCAACAGATTTGCCGGACGCGGGGTTGCCATAAACCTTCAATTTGTAGAAAACATAGTATCTGCGAAGTGCAGTCAAGTACAATAAAACGAAGTAAGACTGTATCTTTAATAAAAAGTTTGGCATCAAATCTGCTTCTAATCATACCTCTTAGTGTTATATCAATATAAATACTATAGGTGCAAGTTTATAGTTCATTAAAACAGTTGGTTGAGTGCCAGGAATGCTGTTTAGGGATTCCAGCCACGTTCAGAATGTATCATGATTGATGAGAATAACTAAATCCTTGACTTGTTTCTTATTGTACAATATACATATAGTCTTATCTTTATCACATGTGTTTTGCTTTAATGTTTAAATAACAAAGATGTCCCAGGCTACTGTGAGGAAAAATATAGGATAACAAGGTGAGTACGTTTTCTGCATTAAATAGACTTTGTGCTTTCATTTTGGTAGCAACTTTTGATGAAGTGAACATGTTGGTATATTCAGTCTTAGAGAAATGTATATTCTTATTTCTGCCCACTTACAGGTTTTTCCTCCCCTGCCTAGAGATTCCCATCTCTCTCTTCTTGTCTGTCCCATATTCCTAATCCTACTCATGGAACTCTTGACCTTTCTCATGAATTCCTTCTCTGTGGTATATTCTGGGAAGAGAACAAGACAAGAACCCTGTTGTCCTTGAGTTTATAATCTAAAGAAATCTTCCTTGATTTTCTCTTTTTGCAGCTGCTTCTGTTCCAGTTAGAACTGCTTGCTTTCCTTTCTATTAGGCTTTGAAGCTTAAACCTTTATCATAGTTATTTCTCTGCTTTACTGAGGTTAAAGGGCTGATCAATTAAATTGTAACCCTTCTTCCCACCTGAGTTCTGAACCAATAAAGATCAAACAGTAAGGTGAATGGGATATAAAATATATTTATTTTGATAAAGCTCAAAATGGGCGGTAGGCAGCTGGGATCCCTGATACTGAACTCCAACATTAGACGATTATTTCATAGAAAAAAAAAAAAACCTAGAAAAAGCAAACACTGCCATGTGTCAACTCTGCTAGGTGTGGTACAATATGAGAACTTCCAGCAAATCCTAAAACTTAAAAGGTGAAGGGACTGGAAACGGGGTGTCTATGCATGCCCAGTTTATCTTCTCAAGCTAGACATGAGTGAATAAAAAGTGTGGATTAGGCCAGTTGTGGGCTCCCTCCACATCTGGATGGGGAAGAAGTGTTCCCATCCCCACATACTCTGCATATTTCCCTACCAGTGGGTCCTTTCTGAATTTATTTTTTAATGCTGTGGAGTGCATTTGCAAAATCGTAAATAAGTTTATTAAAAGATAAACACATTTCATGGATTTACTCCAAAATAGAGAAAAAAATCAATGTTCTTGGACTAAGGAAATTCTAGTATTTACTACCTTGTAAATGGTGTATTCTATCTTATGTGTATTTTCATGATATTTGCACTGTCAAGATAAAACCTTTAATCGTTATATTCAACCATATCCAGTCTTGTATACTTACTGAGGCAAAAACATGAACATGAGTATCTAAAAAAATTCTCAGTGAATATGGTGGCAATAAAAACTTCAGATCACTGTAGACTGAATTCTGTGAAAAAGGTCTGAGAAGACCTCACTGTGATTCAAAGAGCTTTTTAGAAATTTTGAAACTTTACAAAAGCATCTGAAACTGAAATCTGAGATGTGGTAGAAGAGATATTCAGGAGATAGGGACACCTTGGCACTAAGCTTAGGAAAGTCTGATGCTATTTCAGCCATGCATTTTAAATATTAATTAATGTATGTCCCCATCCACCAACCATGTGATGTCAGTCTTTGCTGATAACAGAACATCCGCTGACTTGGTCAGGGAAGCAGCCCTTCATTCTGTTGGGGGATATGGTCTGATTTTCCTAACAGCAAAGTTTGCCTTAGGGTTTATCGTTAATTAATTGTGTCTAAATATTAACTGACATCCATTCTAGGGTGTGAGCAAAACTCCCCTCCAGGGCACATCCTAAAATTTAACATTTCCATTATGAGAGCCAAGAGGATGAAATACTTTTAGAAATGTGGCTGTTGAGTGCAAAGGAGGAGGCAAATATCTCTTACCAGTTGAGGAAAGAGCAAAGAAAGAGAAAGAAGAATGGCTTCAGGGAAGGGGATGGTTAGAGAACTGATTCATGCCAGCTTTCAAAGAAATGGGAATAAAAAGAAGGAAGATGGCAGGTTTGCTGAGGAATCTTCCTGTAGTAGAGCTGTACAGTCCAAGGAGCCAGGGGGTTGTGATGGACAGGAAGAGGAACTCTTATGAGAACTTCACCTTGGAAATTCTTTCCTTCCACAGGGGAGAGGGTTGTCTGCAAGAATAACGAAAAGCTGAAGGTCTTGGGTCATATAGAAGAATTGTATCAAGTCTGTCATCCTTTTATTTCAAGAGAACTGACTTTAGTTTGAGATCAAATTACAAAGTTATGGAAGCTTTTTGCCTCATGTTCAAGAACTAAATAATGTGTTAGATCTGATGCTGCAATTTCTTATTCCTCACAAGAAATGATTTTGTCCTGAGGAAATGATTCAAGCAGGATCTTTTCCCCTTTTGGACATCTCTGAAAACTGAGACCCTCTGTGTCAACATAACTGTTTGTGCTTAAAATTTTTTAGCCAGAATGTTCAGACTGCAGACCAATAAGTAACTTTACTCTTTGCCTCAGGATTTTCTTGTACACCATTTTGTCCAGGAAAATGTCGGCTTATCTGGGAAAATAGCTATGGAAACAGGACGATAGGTTTCTCTCATGGACTAAAAGCAGCACTGAGCTCATCAAGACCTGCTGCAAGATCCTTGCCCACGATGTCACAGACTTTGCCCAGTCCAAGCTATGACCTCTCGAAAGACCCATCTTCAATCATTTGACCCCAGATCCCGAAATTTTACAAAAACCCTTCAATTTCTTCCTTCAATTTGGGAGGCAATTAAGACTCTATACCGAAGTAGCATTTCCCCATCCTGCAGGAAGTTTAATAAACTCAGCTCTGTTTGACCCACAAAATTTGGTGGTCTTCTAGGCAATCGAGGATCTGTCTAGTACGGAGGTAGAAGCATCCACACGGACACTAAACACTCTCAGGATGTCATCCAGATTTTTGACTTGAGTGTAGAAGAAATTAGGTATCAGAGTTGTCAGTGAAATTGGGGAATAAGTGACTTAGTGAAGAGACAAAGGAGGTGCTATACTTGAATAAGAAGAGCCTCAGGGGAGCAGGTTTTGAGACATTAGAAGAAAATTAATAGTCTGTAGAAGTGGAAACCAATAACCAGTCTCTTCTCTTGACTATGAGGTCCACGCTTTGTGGAAGAAATGAGATTCCCCCTCCTTTTTCCAAGGAGACATCCAGGTTTTGTTTAGGATCCAATAGTGGTAAATAATTATCTTATTCTATATCCATGAGGGACCTAGATGTATAGGGGAAAGTTTTCATAGAGCAATTAGTGAGTCCTTAGAAAAGGAGACCTGAATAGGATTTGGCAATAATAACTCAGCCACTGGACCTTTTTAGGACTTGGAACTCTCTTATTTCTGAAGATGTCATACAGACTTCCAATTCTCTGACCACATGCCTCGTATTTGCAGCTGCCTCAATGTCTCTGTCTCGTCATACCTGATATTTTATGTGGTTGATATCTCAGCTCTTTTGTTTGTTTGATCAGCTCTCTACAGTCTTGTATTATTTTATTTTTGGCCTAGGATCCACTGCTTCTAATGCTTACCAAAATTCTCAACTTCATCTCTTTTATCATTCCAACAATCCATTTCTGGATGGATCCTACTGACTGCCTCTCTAGCTTCTTTGTCTGGGGGGCTAATTTTTCCAAGTACTGCTGGGGAATAACCATCACATATAAATCCATGATCTCTAACTGCAGTTGGGCCCTTGCCCCTGCCTAGGAAGTTTCCTACAGCTTCTTGAAGCACTGCCTCACTAATTCCCCACAGCTAAATTTCGCAGTCTTCCCTGTTCTCCAAAGGGCAACTATCCATCTGTCTCCCTTTCACTCTCAACATTAGGAACAAACAAACAAAACCAACACTACCACCGCCAACAAAAATCGCATCAACCACAGCAATAATAAGCAGGTAGGGGAGTTTCTCAACGTCTTCAACTTCCAGTAATTATTTTTTAGAGTTGTATTTGACATACAACATATTGTAAGTTTAAGGTGTACAACATATTGATTGATACATGTATATTGCAATCTGATTGCCATTGTAGCTTTAGCTAACACCTCTGTCGCATCCCATAATTATCCTTCCCTCTAGTGTTGGGAACAGTTAAGATCTAGTCTCTTAGCAAGTGTGATGTTTATAATACAGTTTTGTTGTTTATAATCACTGTACTCTGTAGTAGGTCTCCAGGACTTACTTACCTCCTAGTTGCAAGCATATGCCTTTAAACAGCCTCTCCCATTCCTCCACATTGCCCAGCCCCCGCCCTCATCTAGCCCTGGTGGTTACATTTGTCTTCATCTTCTAAAATAATGGAAATCGTGTGTATTCCTGAGACTGAACCCCCTCGTGAGTGTTCTAGCTCTAATCCATTTCCACCTTTTCAGGTGTTTGGTCCATCTGTGAACTTATGCCTGTCTCTCCAGTTTCTTCTCCGCTGTCTTTTTTGAATTAGTCTTTAACTAGACTCAATTGTTTTCAGTTTTCAAAAAGAAAAGCTCTCCTTCCACAACCTATGCTCTTCTCTAGCTCACACTCACATTTCCTCCCTTCAGTCCTTCATGATGTTTTTGAGCTGTACTTGCATCTTTAGTTTCCGGTCTTTCACTCACTTCTCAACCTGCCTTCTAGCTCTTCCCTCTGAAATGGTACTGAACGGGTCTGGCAGAGGTCACCAGTGAGCTTTTCCTGACTTCATTCTTTAGGAGTTTTTCCATCTCTATTTTTTAAATTTTATCTGCAGGATTTTATGTTATTGAACAAGGAAAGCCTCAGAGAAGAGTGAAGATAGACATTCCAGGCAAGGGATTATGCCATAAATAAGGGAGGGTGTCATAGAACTAAAGGAGACCGTGAAAAGATATTCGGGGCAAGGCACAAGCTTTCTATAGAATAAGGGGAATGGGGAAGAAAGTATGTTGGTATTAGATTGTTGGAAGAGCCCCTAAAGACCGTGTCAAGGAATTCAGTCAGAATTCTACAGTGACCAAGGTTTCTTTTCTCAAACCATTGGAAAAGAGAACAATGCATGGTATGAGGTGTCCGTTATCATTTATCTGTCACTGTGTTTCAAACAAGATGACTCAGGCTTCCTTAGGCTGATGGCATAAGTCATGGGCAATTGAGGTAAGGAAAACATAAGGAATACTTTTGCTCTGAGTTTGCGGCTGGGCAAAAATTTCTGTGAGATCCAGGAAGGCATTTGAAGATGTAGGACTAGCCCTGCAGAAAGGACAGCACAGACATGCAGATGAAGGAGTTATTCCTGGAGAAATGAGCGCTCAAGTATTCATCAAGATCTTTGTTGAGACAAGCAAACCATTCTCAAGATAGTCCCTTCCTTCCCTTCAATTTGATTTTTTTTTTTTTTTGGCACTCAGAAAATTCCTTGCAGTACATTTGTACAGAGTTCCATTTTATCTTACATTTAAAACTGTTGTCATTCATAGATGATACCGTTTTTGTTACACTGATAGGTCCGTTAGTGACTGTTGGGTAAGGCACATTTTTCCTTTTGACAGTTGGCTTGCAATTTTTTTTTCTGTATATGCTGAATTGCTTTCTTGCTCTTACAAATATATTCAACATCACAGTTCTGCCACATGACAGACAGAGAAGGCCCTGGCAGATTCCAACCCCAGGAAGAAATTATGTCTGTTTCTATAGTACTATCAAGAGATCCATGCCTGTATGTCAGGAGACACCTTTGTGCTTGCAGTGTGCTTCCAGGAAGTGAAAGGCAAATGATGTAATATTCTTTGATGTCATTTTAACCAATTGAATCATTGTGTTTTAAATTAATTGTTAGAGTTGATTAAAAATTGGACTCCATGTGCTTTTTATATGATTTCAAAAATATGTTTTAAAGTAAAAGGTAAGGGTTGATGCTTGGATTTGATGTATTTCCTGTGAAGTTTGGGATCTATAAACAGACAGTTGTACAGTTCTAAGTATTAATGACCAAATACCAAGTTTCTGATGATGTAGATATACAAGTAGATAAAAACTAGGATGTTTGAAACAGTCAATAAAGTCTGCAACAGTTTCTGATCTATTTTTGTTGCAATTTATGCAGAGATACTAATCCTCCTTTGGTATTGTGTGACATCTTCAGTTAGAATTCATCATGATTACAGTACACTAGATTTGTCACTGTTTCTTTCTGGGAATGTTGTATTTGTCAAAAACTCTTTCAATGTTCATTCTGAGAAACTTTGCCCAGTGTAATGTGTGTGTACATACCTATACACATATGTAATATACATAATATTATATTCAGCACCTACTTAATATCCTTCAGATGTCAGTTACTGCAGGATTTTTGAGAGTAGGGCTAGGCTTTTCTCAACATCTCACCTCTGCACCACATGCAGTCCTTTGTACGTAGTGGTTATACAATTGTTGTTTGTATTACGGTTTCTATTCCCTATTTACTCCCTCATCTCTATTATCTATTGATGACATTTTGTGTGCATATATCTGTTTGCTAAATTCTATACCAAGACTTTGGATAATGAATATTGCCACAATATAATTGTTATATTATTATTTTAATTTTGGGAGGAAAAAAGGCAGCTCAATGATGTCACCTTTCTTTGCATTCAGACAAATCCTAATGATGCAGTTGGCTCAAAGTCCAAGAAGTTTTCACATTGTGTTGGAAAGCAAATGATCTATAGCTCTTAGCAATCATTTCAGAATAGCCATATCCTACCTGTCTAGTGAAGGGCACTTTGGTTTCTGAATAGATGGAATTGTTCTAGCTATGTGATTATAGGGCCCTACTATCTCGGTATCTCAGATCCTATGTTCTTTTTGCAGCATTGTACCTGGGCATTTCAGGGCAGGGTCCATTTTTTCGTGAGAGGAGATGTGTTGGGGTGGGATGATCTGCCAGACTGAAAGGTCTAGAGCAGTGGTTCTCAGAGTGTGCTCCCCTGACCAGCAGTGTTGGCGTCACCAGGGAGGTCATCAAAATAAAAACTCTTTGGCTTATGGAATGAGAAGGTTTGGGGGTGGAACCAGCAGTATGTGTTTTAATCAGCCCCCCTAGGTGATTCTGATACACAGAAAAGTTAGAGAGTTGCTGGTCTAGAGAGCAGTTGAGCACTTAAAGAGGCCATTCAACTTGGACAATGTATGACTTAGAGGATGTGGTTCCTACTTTCCTTCCTGCACCAGTTGAGTTTGTAACTTTGAGCCATTGGTTTCCCAGTTATAAAATGAGGGGTTATAGTTACAAAGTTATAGTTACTTTATCTTACTAACTCTAAACTCTGATAGTGGGGCCGCCTTCCCAAGGAGGAAGTTGGCTGTAGTTAGTCATGTGGCTACAACGTGGTAAATAATTTCTGCTTCCCCTTTCAGTCACCTGACTTGGTATTCAGAGTAAGATTAAGCTAAATGAAACAAAGTAACTTTGTAACTGAATGCTTGATTGATTCTTACATTTCAATGGCCTTTTATAGTGAGATTCCTACTGTGAGTCTTAGCTCCGCAGTCAGCATACTCGGGTGAGGCTATGGGACCGACTCCTGGTTTCAACCTGCCAATCCAAGATGTTCCAGCAGATAAGATGGTGGGGTATAAGTGTTCCTCATAAAATTTATCTCTTATTTTCCTTTCTCCTATATATTATCAGAGAACAAAGGATGGGAGTGTCTAGAACAAGCTAGGCATTTGCTGTCTTATAAAATTAGCATATTAAGTATTAAAGTTTGTAGTCTAGATGTGATTGCCTAAAATGAGTTTTAATGGATAAATTCAAACTTTTATAACAGCTCTAAAACAAATACAGCTATTCTTGTCATCCGGCTATACAAACTCAAATAATTCATCTCTTTTTTTATACCAATGGTCATTATATACTGTCCTTGCAAATCATTTTTCATTTATGATATTTTGAATTCATAATGTCCTCTAGATTTTCGCTACTGCTGCCATTGACCTCAGAGCCTCTGCGTGAGGTTTTGTAATCATGCCTCCACTACAACAACGGCTTCTTAGTTGGGTTTGGCTACATGGTCCTCAAACCTTAACATGAGACATAAACTTGACATTTCCAATAAACTATTTTCGACAAGTGAGATTTAAGTTTTAAAATAAATGTCATACATTTTCTTGAACAAACAGAAGGAAATGGTTTATTCTTCCTCAGATGCTGTCTATACAGGATGAATCTAATTCCAGGGGTCACTCTAGTGGAGATTTTAATTGACTCTTTCCATTTTGTGCTAATAGCATATATGAATACTTGACTTCAGTGTCTCAGACTGTCTGTCTGTCAGTCTGGCACTTTCTCTAAACAAAATATTATTTTCAGGAAAAGAAAGTCTGAGACCCAAAATAGAATAGGACTGATAAAATTGTGTTCCAGTTTGTGTAAATGATATAACCTCCTTTTAGTCACCTGGGTCTGGAATGGCTGTTTTAGCAAATTTCTTACTCCATCACCTTGTTAAAAATACAGACGGTTGTATAACTTTGTCTAAGCTCATGCATTATTGAGCTGATAAATCATAGTGGCTTTGAAAGAGCCAATATGCCCCAGCTGCCTCTCATGCAAATTAACTGCATGTGCTAAAACTCCTTATGGAAATTTCAATGGCTAAAAATATTACACACAATCAAAACCCAATGTTATTTTTGCTTTTCCTCTACAATATTTTCTCAGTTAGTAGACATTTTAAGAGGTTTTCAATTGTGATAACTTCTGGATTTCGTTTTATTTTAAAGAAAGACCCCCCCCACCACACACACAAATATACATATATATGCATATATATGTGTGTATATATATATACACAACCAAGTCTCATTATTAGCAGTAATTATGTTCTACGAAGTCACCATAAATGCTGAATTAGCAAATGCTGAACCGTTGCTCCTAGGGGCAATAACAGGGTTAGGTTCCTGTGAGCCTCTGCTCACATTTTGGTTAACTAGTCAATACACAACCTTGTTTTATGTGTTTCTGTTTAAAGACATTTTATATAATATCTATCATTGATTTGGTAGCACTGAATATGGCCCAGAGTACTACAGCTTATGTCTGAATGAAGCTTGGCTAATACACAGTTTTCTCTGTTAGGAATATCACAGGCTCCTTGTGCATAGGAACACTAGATAACTAGTTGAGGGCCATTTTAAACAGTGAAATCCCCTTGGGCTTCTAGGTGGCTCAGGCCATTAAGCGTCTGCCTTTGGCTCAGGTCATGATCAGGGTCCTGGGATTGAGTCCTGCCTTGGGCTCCCTGCTTAGCAGAGAGTCTGCTGCTTCCTCCCTCTGCTTCTGTGGGCACTCTGTCTCTCTCAAATAAAGAAATAAAATCTTAAATAAGCAGTGAAATCCCCAACAAAAAGCACAGAAATGCAAAAAATATGGCAGTAAATATACTACTAACAGGACACTTGTTTATAGTCTGAATGCTAAAACAAAAAGGCAGGTTGGGTGTGAGTCAGAAGATTCAAAATTTTTGTCACTGCGCATATGTTTGCAAATGACCATGAAAACAGCTGTGAGTATTGACTGATTGGGGGTTACAAATAAATTTTAGCAAGTAGGCAGATTTGTAAACACAGGATCTGTGAAAAATGAGGATCAATTGTATGATAATTAGATGCGAATGGAATGTGTTAAAAACTTAGAACTCTAAACTCAAAATAACACAATAAATCTACAAGTATGTTCTTAAAAGTTTCAAGGTACCCATTCTGAGAGCTCCTATTCAACGAAATTGAATTTATCTACAAGTATAGTTTCTTCTCTCATATTCTGACCATATTTTGTCTCTGCTACTTTTCTTTCTGTATACATGGCTTATTATTTTGATGACCAGGATTGGTTACTTTTCCTTGGTTCTTTGTTTCTTAGCTAGTGATGTGATTGATTAGTTATATCTGGTTAGACTGGTATTGATTAGTTAATACCTAGTTAGAATGCTAACAGTCAAAAGACATTGCATGATCTCATTGAGCCATAGTTTATGAGTTGCCCGTGAGTTTTTACATGAATTGAATATTTATGTTATGTAAGTAGACTGACTTGTTTTCCTCTTCAACGCATTCACCAGTCCAATGTCCTATTAAAACAAAGTTACTTCTTGTCTGCTTTGAGTTTCCCTTCTTTGTCTCTAAATGCAGCCTTTAAAAGAATATAAACTGGAAAAATAAAGTAACTTTCTAATTCCTTTTATTCATAAGCTGTTTCCCTTTAGATGCGTATTACTTATTATAATTACTATTTTTAATTAAAAGTGTTATCCCTTATTTTGAAGTTCTCCAGGTTTGCTTTGGAAGGATGAAATCTTTGTTTCCTATATATTACTCTAATTTATTGTGATGAAAGTATACAAACATGCTATTTTTAATGTTAATTTCATATCTTCAAATAGGAATACAAGAATAGGAATATAAATGAATTCAACCAAAGTGAATTATATACATACTGAATATCATATACCTTTTTTCCCCACTTGATAGCTTCCAAGTGGATAAAATGTTCAGATATACTAAGAAATTACTAGCATTTCTATATCAGAATATATTTCAAGTTTGGTTGAAACTAGTTTTGTTGTTATGGAAGACTAATTTTGTTGTTTTCTTCAGAAGAAGCTGGATTTTGGTATAGATATACATTTTTCATCAGCAAATGCGGTATCTAGAATGGAACCTATTTAAGAATGTTCCATGTGAATTCGAGAAGAGCATTTTCTGAGCTCCATAGACCAAGCTGGGTATTAACAATGCAGTACTTATGGTGTCATGTTTATTAATGACTCAATAGGAGGGGCAGACGTGAAGCAAGTATAGATGTAATTCACTCCTCATACCATCTTGGTACTGTAACAAACCAACAGGATGAAAATATTTGTATAAAGGATGTGCCCTCTCTGATGTGTACTTTTAAAATTGTCTTGGAAACCTCCAGATTTTTAAAAAATATTTACTATTGTTATATTTTAGGCAAGGCAAACACCTTTTCTATGTTTATGTGATATACTTCCCCTATATTTGCCTAGACCTAGATTCACATGTCAGTATGAAAGCAAAGTCATGGTGTTTATGAATTAAATGAGTTCCTCAGGGATGAAAGAACCACAAGGAATTTATAATAATTATGTTACAAATGGAAGGACGTTCGGGGACATTTCGCCTAACCCGTGTATTTCTCAAAAGAAGAAACAGAGGTACATTTTAATGAGAAATCAGAAAGAACATGTACACCAGCAAAATATTTGCCTCCTCCTTTTCCAGTTTGTGTTTGGGTTGAAACCAAATCGTTCATATTCACATAAGCTAACATCATAAGGAAATCAGGCGACTCTCGATGGTGGTACATCTGTCTCTTCTGAGTATTCACAGTACTCCGGGGGTGGGAAAGAAAGAATAGTATTTCTGATGAGACAAGCCAGGAAGTGATCCTCCTGGGGTTGCTGACTCCCAACAGGAACAGATTAACATTCCAGAGAAGAAAGTGGCTCTGTGGCTCACACAGCAAGAGTGTTAGACTTGGCTCCGAGGCTACAGTCAGAGAGAGAGGGAGAAGAACAATACATTTTAGGATTAATGATACAGTTTTTATAAATATGCTCATTTAGTTTCAGCAAAATGATGTGGGTTTTTTGTTTGTTTGTTTGTTTGGGTCTGTTTTTTAGTTTTGACTCCATATCAGTTAAGTTAATGGTAAAACTGGATAAATTAAATTTTTCCCATGATTGACGATATTCATTTTAAGGATCTGAATGCAGAAAGACACAAAGAAACTTGCCCCCAGTCCTGTGAAATAAGATCATTTATCAGCTCTGCTTTATTTGCAAAAGAAGGTTCAGTTGCCCTTTATATTATTGTTAGAGCTCAAGACAATGTTTCTTTACTTATGAGCAGATGTTTGAAATCCTCCAGGAGGTTTCTGTAAGACTATGGAAATGAACTTGGCATGGGTACTGGGCTCCCAGGTGGAGCGGTGCACATGAGCCTCCTTAGAAGTGTTAGATCAAGGCTAGTCCGGGAGAGCAACAGAGCCTAGCCACCAAAAGCCGAGTGCTTTGGTGAGTGACAGGTACAGGCTCCTTCTGAGGCATGAAAAGGAATGCTAAATGATCTCCCTGACAGAATAAATCTTCTGTTTGTTTGGTCTGGACCAGATGTGCTACAGGCTGATGTGGAAATGTCTGCTCATGCCAATTTCACTTTAAATCACAATTTGGCAGGCCGGGTAGTTTTGAAAGTTGCAGCCCATTTAGCACTTTAAACAGAAATGTTTTCTAATGGTCTTTCCAGTTAATTTGCAAATCCACACCAGGGCCTAAATAGGGCTGTAAGAAGCTGTTCTCTAGAGATGTGGGTCACTTGATCAAAGAAGTCTTTCTTGAGATCGAATGGGAAATATGGCTTTATTTCCTGTGCTCAACGGAGTGATCTCTGTGGATGGATAGAGGAGCTCTGTGTGTCCAGCACTGTGCTGAGTGCAATCCCACAGATTTATTTCTTATTGCTGTTTCAAATGCAAGTTGCTTTACTATTTTAAAAACAGGAGTAAAATGCTGATTACCATCTTCCAACTGTTCTGAACAGTTTTCAAAATCTTGAGTTAGGAAAGGCCCCCAAAGAGTCATTCTTCTCAACGTAAATTACATACTTTGAACCTACGGATACTCTAAGATCCATCACAGATATGGCCTGTCAAGAAATCTATGAGGAATTTAGAATTTTAGGAAAATAAAAGATGCTCCTTTGAGAAGAGCATTCTTTCTTGAATTACTTGAAAATAGAATTATCTTACCTTCATTTTTCTTCGTCGGAGGGATCTTCATAGCTCTAGTTAATGAGCAGAAATTTTCATTAGTACTTTATTCCTGATAACACGAGGATAGGAATCGTGGTCTTTTTATTAATTTCTGTATCCAAATTCCTAGATAGAAGCCTGGTACATAGTAGCTGCTCAATAAAACTCTGTTGAATGAGTTAATTCAGATATGTGAATGTACCTTTATCATTCCATTGGTAATTAGAGAGAGTTTGGTATTAGAACTCCAGAAAGAACATTCATTTCTGTGGATTCAGATGTAAAACTTGATCTCTTACCTATAGTTCTTGATTAAAACATCTCCAAAGACTTCCCATCAATAATGGGAAATGAACATGACATTTGTCATTGGGGCTTGGAACAATGAATCTCTCATTCCATTGTAAAATTTAATTTGGACCCAGCCTTATGAAGAATTATATTAAAAAGTTATCATATGGGGTGCCTGGGTGGCTCAGTCAGTTGAATGTCGGTCTCTTGATTTGGCTCAGGTCGTGATCTCAGGGTTGTGGTATGGAGCCCTGCAGCGGGTTCCATGCTCAGCCGACAGTCTGCTGCTTTCCTTCTCCTTCTGCCCCTCCTCCCCCCTCTCGCTCGCTCTCTAAAAAATAAACAAATCATAAAAATAAAAATTATCATTGTTTTTATCAATCTCCACCATCTCTATGAAGAGTACTCACAGAATACTAATGACTAAAGTAAATTAAACATTTTGCTATAGAGACACTTTACGTAGATATAAAGCCATTCTCATCTTTCAGAGATACAGGAGAGGTTTTTTATTTTTGGTTTTGGTTTTAATATTCACCTCAAATGAAAATACCTTTCGAGGCAAGACCAAAAACCCAGAGACTTTATAAGAAAAGAGCTTAAATTTAAATATAGAAACAATGACTTCTTCCTGTTAAAAAATAAATAAACCAAGTCAAAATATGAATTGCAAAGTCGGGGAAAATTGTAACATATTTGAAAGCTATGGGCCAGTTTCTTTACTATAGAAAAGCTCCCCAAATCAACTAAAAATATACATATAAAGCAAAAGGTGTTCAAGCTCACATTTAACGAGAGGTAGTAAAATCTGTAAGATACCATTTTTTCACTTGCTATACTGATAGACAACAAAATGTTTGATAATACGCTGACTATAAGGAGTGAAGGAGTAGGAACTCTCATGCATTGTTGCTGGGGGTATAAATTGCTGCATTCTCTCCCAAGGGCAATTTTGGAATAGACCTGAAAATTAAAATCACTTTGACCTAACAGTTCCACATCTGAGAATTTATCTTATGAGTATACTTGTACCTATGTCTGAAAGTACACGTTCAAAGATAACCAGGAAAATTTCCTGTAATATTGTTTGTATTAACCACATACTAAAAATATCTAGTGGTCTATCAGTAAGGGTAAACTAGTTAAATACGCTGTGCTACACCCCTATTATGGGATGCTTTGAAGCCATTAAAAAAATGACACTTTTCCATATGTTCTAAAATGAACTAGTTTCATTTCAAAATTAAATGAATGGTGTTTAAAATAGAATGCTGGTTCCTATTCTTTATTAGCTCTGTGCATTTAAAAATATACTTTTTAACATATTTGTAGTATTCAGAGATATTTGAGGATCTGTGTATGTGTCTTTGTATCATGTTAATGTATATCATGGGGGAGTTAGTGATGGCTAATTAAACTTCACTTAACTGTCTCATAAAGCAATCTGTAATAGAGCCCTAACTTTTAGTCACATTTACAGACACGAGAACTGATCTAGAGATTTTCATTGATACGGCGTTTTATTTTCCAGACCATAAGGAGAACATGTAAAAGTTTTTCCCATGTGCGAAACTTTTGGGGCCATTAAAGTGCCATTTTGTAAAATGACTGTTCCAGTGCAATAAATGTTGCCCTGGGAACTTGAGAAAGTTTATTATCCTCCTAAAAAAATGCATATTTTATTTTTTAGTCACTGCAGGAATGAACCTCATAAACTGGATGAGTTTAATGGGCTCACACTGAGCTTCAATGGCGGTACCCGCTTTCTCAGTGCCTTTTCTCTGCCACATTGGAGGGGCAGCCCCCACGTGATTCTCCGCAGTGCTGAGCTCCACTAACTGCTCGGCTGATACAATTACTGTCTGAAGAGAAAGGCTCCCTGCAAAGCTGAGGTGCCATTGAGTACCTTAACAGTTGCGTTGCTGATGTTAAAAAGGTCAATTACTTCAATCGCGAAGACACGAATATTGAAAATGAAATTGCAGATGGAAGAAAATACAATCCTGGAAGCCCTTTTTCTTCAGTTTGTCTATGCAATGAATAACCTCGTGCTGCATACAGATGCTGGGGAAGGGTCATGTTGTGGGCTGTAATTCTAAGAGTGGTCTCTGTGATTAGTTAACACTATGTGACTGAGTCTTCTGGCAGTTGTGGTGGACGCCTTAGTAAATTACTGTAGATGGGTTGGCAAACTGGTGAAAAAGGTGGGAAGGAAGGAAATCAAAAGGAAGGGATGGGGAGAGAGTCTGAAGTTTTAACTGTGGAAATTGGCCAAGTGTTTTGTTTTGAGCGAGTGGGGAAAGATGATGCGGAAGGAGAAATAAAGGTCGCAGAGACCTGTGTATATGTATTTAAAACACGTGTCTGTGTTTAGTGTACCCTTTGGCATAGATAGGGTGTTGGATTTTACTCACTCATTTGCATGGTTTCTCATCCGGGTTTCAAGGATCCCTAGATTTGTAGATAGACTTCAGGATGACAGTGACCTTCTGGAATTGAACAGGAGCTTTTTCTTGTGAGTTCAATTTGTCCCCCATCACAGAACCAGTAGCGTTCATTAGATTCTCAAGGAGACGAATGTAGCTGATGTTCATAGGTCTAGTTGGTTGACCGGCACGTAAATATTCCAGCTAGTATATATGGCGACAAACTCTTCAGAGAAGTCTAACGAATCTGTAGAGAGTGTATAGCTAAGGGGAGTGTGAGAAGAAATAGGCCCCGAAGACTTTAGGAAGTCCCAAAGCTGTGCTTACATCACTTCCTGGTTCTAGAAAGCAAAGGCGATTACTCATCCCTGTAACAGGACATAAGTGAATGCACCCACCTTTCTAAGCTACAAATGCTGCCCTCTAACAGAGTACCCTAAATATATGTAACATATTTACACTTATGGACAGTTCACTGAGTGCTTCCTGGTCTGGAAACATTCTCCATGGGATCTCTTCTTTGAAGCCGCCTCCAAATTTGTGATCATAGAAGTTTCAACATTGTTGTCGTTCTAGTGTTAAAGCTCCCATTTTTGTTGCCTTTCTTTTTCAATAAAAATGAGGGATTGAGTATTTGGTACCTCAAATTCACATCTCAATCATTGCCTTGAAAATGCTCAGAAGAATATATGGGAATTCAAAGCATGCAAGATTCATTATTTGTTCCACAAACATTTGCTGAATTCTTTAGCGTGTATCAGCAACTGGATTTGTTGCTGGGAGTACAAAGATGAACATAATTTCTGTCTCTGTGAAGCTCACAGATTAATGGGACTGGGGGCTGGAAGAGACAGAGAAATAAGCTTTTAGATTGAAAGAACTCACAAGTGTCTACTGTTTTATATCAAACTTTCCTATCAATCCCATATTTGCGATTGGAATGTAAATACTTCTGACAGCTCTGTGTTAAGTTAGTGGGTATTTCAGTGATTTGCAACCATTGGTGCCCAGTGGATCACCTTGCTGCATTTGAAATACAGTTGCCTGGGGCTGCACTCAGACCTTAGGAATCAATAATCCTGGGGATGGGGTTCTGGTATACACATTTGGAAGAGCTCTACAGTGCTTCTGATGTGCCATAGATTGAGACCCTCTGAAGTTTTATTACATTTTTATTATTTGATCAGAAATACGGGTTTATTGGGGCGTCTGGATGGCTCAGTCGGTTAAGCATCTGCCTTCAGCTCCGGTCATGATCTCAGGGTCCTGGGATCGAGGCTCCCGCTGAGGAGGGAGCCTGCTTCTACCTCTCCCTCTGCACTCCCCACCCCCCCCAACTTGTGTGCCCTCTGTCTCTCAAATAAATAAATAAAATCTTAAAAAAAGAAATGTGGGTATATTACAAGAGTATTTAGAAAGAAAGTCAGCCCAGTTACTAGGAATCACATGCCAGTTAGACCTTTGTCCTTTCCCAGTGCCCACAAGTCCTGTTGACATGTTAACCTTCAATATGGAGTCGGCTTGCATTTACGGTTGTTGCGTAGCTAAACTTTGTTTTTCTGAGCTGATTCTATTGCACTTGGTTACCAGAATCCCGTTTATTCCAAAGGGAAGATAAACTATGTCAACTGTTAGAAAGTCATTAAAATATACCTTGAGGAATAGTGCAGTCCTTATGGAAAACCGTGACACCTGTTGTCTTTTACAGCAATCCCAAGTCTACCTCATACATTTTCTTTATTTTTTTCTTTCATTCTTGGGGAGATGATTTCCATGAAAATGAGATCTTTATTTCTTGAGAGTTCATCTGTTCCTGCTGCTCACAGGGAAAAAAGATGCTTAAAATTTAAGCTCGATGAGTTGAATTAGAATGCTTCTCAGCATTTTCCACAAGGATCAGTAGCTTTTTGGGGTCTATCAGGAATTCAAGGCCTGCTGCCTACCAGCTGCTGTTGGGATGAAGGTTTGCTGGTGCTGTTTTCTCCTGGACATGGCGTCTCAGGAACAGCCATGCCAGCGCCCGTGCCTGCAATTAGGGAGAAGGTTGCATCCTCTTTAGTCTGTGTTCTCAAACTTTACCCTCCCTGTAATCTGGTCATGCCTGAGTCTGACAGCAGCTTTTCCTCAGAGCATTAAGTTCCAGATGATGGACATAACACTTTATGAGCTAGACTTTCTTTTCATAATTCTTTTTTATGTGTCACTTTCCCTTTCATTTTATATCCCTCTCTAACTACAAAGTAACTACTAATGCAAGTAAATGTAACAGAACTTTTGTAATTAGGCACTGTCCTAGGTTGGCATTTGCAGATGTATTGACAAATGTTTTCTCAGTTAACTAGCTGTTTTCTTCTTGTTTTGAGTGTAGTAATGGCTAAGAAAAGCTTTGTACTGTTGCTTGAACTTAGAGTGCGATAAGAGGGGAGAAAAAAGAATGCTATGCTTATGGAACATTGAGATTTATTGCTTCCGGATCTGTATGGAATTGGTGATTAATTTCTTTAACAAAGGCTCATGGAATTCTAAGAACTATGTATAGCAAATTGTCTTTTAATAAAATTTTGAGTACTAGAGGGGTTATTGTGCACAGCAAAACAAATAAACAAACAAACCCCAAATGATATAGTCCTATCTTCAACATCCCCTAAATAAGCATTTTCTTGACCTATATGGAAGTAAAAATAAAATATCAAAACTTGAAACCATGCATTCAGATTAATTTATTAATTTTCTCTAATTGGCTATAGAAAATAATACAGGGAAACTATATGTTCTGCTTTATAATTTTATTAGTGAGAAAAAATCCGTTTCTTCAGCACATACAGATAAGGTTCTGAGAGAAGTTGGAAGGAGGCTCATAGGAAGGCTCTTGTTCTTCGGAACACTCCTGAATTGCCTTCTTGCAACATTTATTTTGTTTCTATAGCTGACATTGATGGTTACATTCCCCAAAGCCGTTCTTCTCTGTCTTCTCCCATTGGCCAAACACAACTGGGAGAGAGACGGAAAATACCAGATACTTTCTAAATTTCCTTCCAGCTAAGAAAGATCATGTGAACTAGAACTGGTCTAAGACACATGAAGGAAATTATGCTGGGGGTTTCTGGCAGAATATTCTTCCTTGATAAAAGGAAACAGGTAAGGTATATGCATGGAAGCTCCTGTCTTCCCTTATTAATTTTGTACATGCTTTATATGAAGGGTAATACTTAGAGCAGCTGCATCTATTCTGCAACCGCGAGGAGATATCATCAACTTTTTGAGTAGAGCAGAGCAGAAGGATAGGAACATGCTGGTTATTTGATGACATATGGAGTCACTGAATCCACCCTGGAACTGTCTACCTCAATATTTTTGTTATATGAGGAGGTAATAAACACCAGCTCATATATTGGTATGAGTATTTTTCATTTAGGTTTTCCAGGCTTTTCGATGAGAAGTATTTTAACTGATAACTTGGCAAATGCTACCAGACCTACGAAGGAGGTTAGATCTATCTATTTAAGAGAAGCCTTAGGATTTGGAAATTCTCTAGTTTTATTTCATCAACCGGTAATAAGACTAGGTAAACTACGAAGGAAAACTCAGTTGATAGCTGGCAGCTCTGCAACCAAGGACAGCAATTTATAAAAATAGGTTAGGAGTCAAATCAATCAAATTTGGATAAGAAGAATGTACATCAAGTCATGCATCACCACTGGTGTGGTCAGGAAAGCCAGAATCTCCATACTAAAGATCAGGGGAAGTGACAAGTTGGACACTTAATGGAAAATCTGAATTGAGGCCTATTAGGAAACGAATTCAGCTTCCAGTAATTTTTTTTTTCTAGCTTATTGAAACGGAAAAAGAAAGAAAACCAGGTAAAAACAAGGGACACTTCATATACAGGTGGGCGATGCAATTCAGTTTGAAAAGTTTAAAACTTGGAAACTTTTT
The DNA here is from genome assembly GCF_023065955.2 of Ursus arctos. Classification (NCBI taxonomy): domain Eukaryota; kingdom Metazoa; phylum Chordata; class Mammalia; order Carnivora; family Ursidae; genus Ursus; species Ursus arctos. Next base: position 10,921,481 of record NW_026622974.1, on the reverse strand, counting down.
TCATCAGAATGAATTTAAAGTACATTCAGTTTCAAATAAAAAAAAGTGATTTATCAAAGGCATGATTCTTTAAACATGAGTATGGCAATCAGGGGAAGTATTTGACCAAAATTGAATTGGAAACCTATATAACAATACATGCATCCGGAATATAAGCAAGTCTGTGGATACTGATAGAATTATATGCGGCTCTGTCAATAGACAAGTAGAACTTGACAGTAGACAGAGTAATTCAGGGAAGGAAAACCTACACAAACTGAATGAAATATAAGGCCAGCAGTGAAGGCGAGAGGCACTCGGCAATGTACAGTCCAAGCTGCTATGGAGATAGAAAAATACAGAGGCTTGAACCCTTTAGAAGTGTATTTCTCTCTCACATAACAGAATAGAGTTAGGTGGTCTTAGCCTGGAAGACTCTTTGTCATCCTCAAAATATAGCTTCCATCCCTAGATCCAGTTCTTGCAAAGGGAAGATAAGACAAAGGAAGTTCATTTCTTTCAGGACCACAGCTTGGAGGTGACAAACGTTCACTCTGTTCATATCTCTCTAACAGAACAAAAATCACACAGCCACACCTAGTTGCAAGTGGTGCTGGGAAATATACTCTATAGCCGCAGGGCCTGTCCCTTTACAAAACTCAATAGCACTCTTCTTAAAGGACTGGAGAGGGAACAATGTGGGGCAGTCCTCATTTCTGATCCAGGAGGAGTCCGTGTTGGAAAGGACAGTGTGGCTGTCGAGTCTTAGCTTTTCATCCCTGTGTTCACCTTGTCTTTGGGAAAATTTTTCGGACTACATCTGTGATTTCAGTTAAGTATGCCTTCTTTTCAATGCTCTAGTGCCAATGTAGACCCCAACGTTTCCAGGTTGGAACATTTGTGTCTTTGTTTTAGCAATTAAAAAAGTAAAGTAGCATGAAAAGAATTCCTACACATGGGTACAAAAGATCATAGTGGGTGGACTTCTAAGGAAAAGTGTAAGTTTCCTGCTCCCCAGTGGCCTTCAGAAAAGGGGACATCTTTCAGTTCCTTGACCCATGTCTTCCTGCAGGTATATCCATACCTCAAAACACTGTTATGTCTATGAGCTTTAGCTTATTAATTTTAGATATCATCTGTTGAATCTTAGCTCACTTACCAGTAATGGCATACCTCTCACTCAATATTATTATATTAACATTTTAATCCTTTCCTCATTGTCTCTGTAATTTTAAGTAATATGCTTACATATTCACTTCTTATTTGGTCAATTATAGACAGTATTTCTTGATTCTCTACTTTGAAGGTGAAGATATTAGCACTTCTAAACGTTTCTTTCAGCTTTAATCTTCCATACTAACCCAAACTTCTGTCCTTTTTATTCTTATATGTCAAGGTTGATATTACATTGTATTCATTAACCAAAATTAAGTCTCTTACAATTTGTTATAGGTTGTTTCTGAAAGTTGAAAAATCAATGAATATTGTTTACATCATTATGACTAGTGCGGAGGAAATAGGTTAGCAATGGCTTTGTATGCTATCCTCCCTATCCCGGGGACAGTGGGATGGAGAAGGAAAAAGGTCAGGAGAGAGAAAGGAAGAAGTAACCTATTCTGAAGGAAAACTTAGAATTTATAGGTTTATGAAGCATGGTCTATTTGAGATGTCAGTGTCAGCTGTGTCCTGATCAGAGTATGAGAAAGTGGCAGTTTATGGCTCAAAGGGCTCCCTTTGAGTAAATTTGCATTACTCTAAGATCTTACATGCTACATCTGGGCCGGGTATGTCCTAACATTGTAGGGAAGAAAGCAGGCAATTTTTTTTTTTTTAAAGATTTTATTTATTTATTTATTTGAGAGAGAGAGAGACAGAGACAGAGACAGCGAGGAAGAGCAGAAAGGGGGAGGAGAGGGAGAAGCAGACTCCTCGCTGAGCAGGGAGCCTGTTGCGGGGCTCCATCCCAGGACCCTGGAATCAGGACCTGAGCTGAAGACAGACACTTACCCAACTGAGCCACCCAGGTGCCCCGAAACCAGGCAACTTTTTTGGGGGGTTCCAGACTTTTCCATTTCTCTTACCTCTGTATCTCATAGTTATCTATATTCTTTGAATTAATGCTAAAGTTTAATAGTAGGTAAGATCCCGCTGTTCCTTGAGAGTCTGATTCGACAATCCAACAATATTTATTCTCATCATCTGTTTCTCTATGATCCGCACAAAAGCAAAAAATGTGGGCTGAATGTTTTCTTTTCACTCAGCCCTTTTCTCCTTAGAGTTTCTAGCTGCCTACTTTTTCATTATATTATTATGTTTGAGTGTACATATTTGAATATGATAGTATATATTATTGTATTTCAAATAGTATAATAGTATATATTATTGTATTTCATTACATTTTTATCATAACGTCATTTCTGTGATGTATGTAAGAAATGTTGAATGAAAAGCACATTTTCTGAGTCCTTACATATCTAAAAGGATCTGTATTGATTTTTCACATTTGATTGATCGATCGGCTGCTATAGAAACCTAGTAAAAAATAACTTTCCCTTATTATTATTATGAAGGCATTATTGCAGTCTTTAAATTTGGTAGTGACGAGTCTGAGCACATGTATGCATGTAGCACATCCTTTTAATATATTTCACACATGATCTTATTTAAAAAAACTTTGGTTTCCATGGGTTCTTTCAAAAGTGGCCTGGAATTGCTTGGAGTCCTCTGAAATGAAGCAAATCCTTCGCCTTTAGCGTCTCAGTTTTTTCATCTAAAATTGGGGACTGGAACATTTTCTTCAAGTTTTGTAAATGATGATAATAATAAATACAGTTTTTTTCGGAGAACTTTGGTGTCTCTTTTTTATTGTCCTCACTCACCTTCATGGATATCTGTGTGGTAGGTACGATCATTTTTGTTATTCCCATTTTATTGCTGAAGAAACTGAAGCACAAAACTATTAAATAACGTGTAAAGGTAAAAACAGCTTTGCTTTATTTAAATTATTACTTTAAAAGATGTTCAAAACACAATTTGGCTTAAAACGAAGTGTCCTATGTTAGTACTTTGCCAAAAGTATTCAGTTAAGAACATTTTCCTCTAAGGACTTTTTGCTCATAGCATAAAACAAAAGTCATGCCCTGTATCTACTGAAGGTTTTAAAAATTGTAACCCGTTGCCGGATTTATAAGCATGAACTATGTGACCGACACACAAGCGCATACACGCACTCGTGCACATGCGCACACGCACGCACACGCCACCCGCAAAGATCATGGTTAATGTAGGAAAATAAATCAGAGGTCTTGACAGGATTTTACTGAGCGGTACAGAAAACGGGAAGATCAACATTTTATATCCTTGGTACATGACAGTGGGTTTAAAATTACACTTCAATTTCTGTTGTAGTAAGTTCATGTCATAGGACATTTGAAGAGATATTTGTTTGTGTTTACCTATGCCTAGCTATAGAAGACTAATTATTTGGTGCATAACAAAGAAAAGAGATGATGAAAGACCAGAGCTTTTGTTTTTGTTTTTTAAATGAGCTAACATTTAATTAGATTCCAACATGTACTAGGCACTAAAGAGAACATAGATTTAATCCCTGCATGTGGGCTTAGAAAGAGAAGTAAACAAGCCTCTCAAGAGGAAAAATGAGAATCAGCTTCTATTTAATAATGAACTTTTTCTTGATTTTTGTGGTAATTCATGTGTATTATAGAAAATTTGAGAAAACAAAAAATATAAAGAAGACAAAACAATGTATCACCCAGCAATAAATATAGTTAATATATGGCATGCTTACTTTTATCTTTTGTCAAAATTCACTTTTATTAATAGAAAATAAGCATTTATTCCAGTTTCAAAGTTGTTATAAAGTTGTGAATAAAAAATGAACTTGAAATAACCACTTAATAATCCAGTTTTGGCAAAGACAGTGAAACTGTGGTTTAAAAAAATTATTTGGCTCTATTTGCTCATAGATATTTCAGAATTTATTCTTAAAGGTTTCTGGAACTTTCCTGTCTGTGAAGTATGGGAATCTTTGACCTACGAGAGAAAGCCTCTCTGCGACAGCCAATGAGAAGTGAAGCAGTCCTCATAAAAGGAATCAGTGTATGTTCAACATGGTCACTTGGACTGTACAACAGTCCCCTCCTATCATTTTTCCCCCTCCCACCACTTCAGCTCAGGAGGAGCATGCTTCCAAGCACTGAGAGAAATGAGGAGTCAGGCTGTCATTTGCTATTAGAATTGGTCTTTCCAGCTAGTAACAGTAAATCTGGCACTGATGCTATTGATCCTGTGGTTTTTAGGAAGTTTTGTAAATAGTTTGGATTTAGCTCAACTTACAGAAATTAAACATGTTCAAAAAGGTTCACTCCACTGCCAGGGTTAAGTGTCTCCTGGTTTCGTAGTCTTATAAAATATATATGACATGTGTAGGTAAGTCATAGTCTTAAAGCATACTTAGAATACTGCATTATTTACACACACTTATTTTAACAAAATGTCTATAATGAGAAGTAGCTGATGAAACTAAATCCAAAGTTATGACAAGGGAGATTCACTTTCACTTGAAGCTGTGTTACTTAGAAAACTTTAAAAAGCACATGCTATTAAAACTATTCAGGGAGAACACCATTTTCTCATTTTTTACTGTATGATTCCAGTTGGGCTTGGCCAGACATTTGCATTTCTAAATATTTCAGAAAAGTGCACAGAAGTGTTAAAAAGTCTTTTGTCCAAAAAAAAAAAAATCTGTCTTTTGGCATCAGTGAATAGTAGTGCTCTTCAGAATTTCCTATAACACAGTGACAAAGGTGAGTCCCAATACTCGATCAGATGTCAAAGGAATGGGAAGTAAATTATTAGGTCAATGCTTAGCTTGAATTTCTGTTATCTTTTTACTATATACTGTTCACCAATGTAAGTAATGTGGGCTTTGTAAGAAAATAGTGTTTGGTGGCTATGGGATCCTGTTGGAGGAGGTCATTGAGAGGCTGTGACTTTTATGATTCGGGGGCGGGGGGCAGTTGCCAAGATCTGCTTGTTTTGTGGCCACCCAAGACAAGCCTTCTAAGTGTTTCCTTGCTTGTTACCGATCTGAAGTCATCTGCCTCTTTGTTCATTCTCTCTTGCTCTCTGTGTATGGGGGCCATTTGGGGAACCAGCAGGTCCTCTAGCTGTGGAGAGTGGCTAATAAGATCATTCATAGTTGACACTGTGGACTGCAGCTGTGTTTTCCTGTGCGGCTCCAAAAAGTTCTGGATAGGATTTATGAGATCCTTTTTCTATGTAATTACACTCTTTCATTTACCAAAATTGACTTCTTATTTTATATTTAGGGTTTTCTTTTAAATATAATGTTTTACCGTGAATATTTTTCAATGTCACTAAATGTTCGTTCAAAACATGATTTTATGGGGTGCCTGGGTGGCTCAGTCAGTTAAGCGTCTGCCTTCGGCTCAGGTCATGATCCCAGGGTCCTGGGATTGAGCCCCGTGTCTGATCATTTTCTTAGGTAAATTTATCTGAAAATTGAATTATTGGGTTAAAATAATCGACATTTAAGACATTTGATATTACCACATAAATTTTCAGGAAAGGTATTAGCATTTCCACTTCTATGGGAGGTTCCAGCAATGTGTGGCCAGTTCCGTATTGTCATACTGCCACCAGGGTCAGGCAGTGTGACATCAACAAGAATTTGCCAACTTGACAAACATTAGATTGTATGTGTTTCTTTGGTTATTGAGCTTGCATTGTTTTTCACATGTATTTTTACTGATTGGTTTATTTTTATCTATGAATTGTTCCTTTTCTCCCCCCACTTTTTCAGTTAAGGGTGATTTATAAGCACTATTACACATTGAGGAAATTACCACTTACTTATATTTGTGATAAGCAGTTTTCTGGGATATCATTTGCCTTTCATTTGTTTATGGTGTCTTTTGATATATAGAAGTCTTAAAATTTCAGGTAATTTCAACCACTGATATTTTCCATTGTGGTTTCTTTCATTGCCTTTACATTCAATGATTTTTATCCCTGGAGCCAGGATTACTGGGCTATGTAGACACAGCCTATGAAATAAGACACCCTTGGTGTATGGGGTGCATTTTTCTTTTTTTTAAGATTTTGTTTATTTATTCGACAGAGATAGAGACAGCCAGCGAGAGAGGGAACACAAGCAGGGGGAGTGGGAGAGGAAGAAGCAGGCTCATCGAGGAGGAGGCTGATGTGGGGCTCGATCCCATAACGCCGGGATCACGCCCTGAGCCGAAGGCAGACGCTTAACCGATGTGCCACCCAGGCGCCCCTATGGGGTGCATTCTTGATCTTACAGATAGAAGGATTCTTAAAATGCAATAGTGAGCATGTTACTAGGTAAAATCATTGAAGGGCTTCCCATTGCTATAAATTTGAGTCATAAAATCCTTCCCCTCATTCTCCACAGTCCCATGGTAATGGATTCCAATTTCACCATGGATGACAAATTATCTGGTTGGTGTCTATTGAAGTATCACAGGTGAGAATTTGGGTTTGTAGGAGCTGTTATAAGAATTGCTTATCAGGGACCTCCGCAGCATCTTGTGTATCTGGTAAGTACTGGACAGAAGGTTGCTCTTTTGCTATTACTAAGTGTTTAGAGCCATATAATAGAATGAGGTCTATCCCTCTCTAAGACGCATCAAAACCCGTGTATCATGCCTCATACCTTATTTACTGGGTAGCTGCCAAAGGTTCAGGGTTCCTGTCTGTTTTCATGTACACTCGGTGTAGAGCTTCTATTGACCTGGTAAGTGCTTGTCTGTAAAATATTGAAATACTTCCTTACCTTGCCTCCAGATATCTGTTTTTTAGAGGTTCTTGAATGTCCCACACTGCCCTAGACACCCTGGCCCCTCATTTCTTTCTACCTATGCCCCACTAGCATGCAATTCATAGACTGATGTTTCACAGATGGAACAGCATTATTCTCAAGTATTCTTAATGTCTTAAACTGCTCCTATTCACAAAATTAGAGTTTTTTCAACTCTAATTTTATTTTCCCCTTCATTGGTGCTCACCAATGAATTCCAACTTGAATTGAACCAAATGTTCACCTTCTCTGTTCCTCAAGAAAACTGAAAATTCCTAGAGAGACTCATACATTTGGGCTGATATTTGTTTTATATTAATTTATTTTCAAAAACCTCACGTAAGCATTCAGCAATTTCCTGTAATCCTACTGTTTACCCACTGTTTACTTGCTGCATATACTATTTTGGTCCTTCTTCATTCTCCTTGGTCACCACACATCTCTTCTGATCATTCTTATCACAAACTGCATGCCATACTTAGGGGAAAAAAGACAGCCATTCAATGGGAACCCCTTTATTTTCTACCACAGAACCCACAAATTTCATGTGTCCTCATGCATTTCATCATTCCTCTCTTGTTACGTTAGGGAAGCTTTTCCTTTCAAAGCTAGGTCTCTCCTCTTCGTGCTGCAGTCCATCTGCTTTTAGCTAGTCAAGGATTCTGCAAGCTCAGCTTTTCCTGTCTACTGCATAACTAGTCTCCTGAAGGCTCTGGGATCATTCCCATCAAATGTAAAGCTACTCTGCTAACTTCCATTTTACAAAAACAAAAACGCTACCTTTTCATTTCTACTCCACTTTTCCGTTTCTTGAGATTTTATTTGATTCTTAAATATCAGTCTTTCCTCTTTTCTTACTCACCTGTTTTTCTGGATTTTATTTCTTCCTTTGGCTGTTTGAAGAGTTTAAAGCCCCTTTTAGATTGCACTGGTTATACAGAATCATTTATGTGATTATTCAAGTTCCTTTTTCCTGCCCAAGGCCTATGACGTGACCCAATTCTGAATTGGTTTTATTTCTGTGTCTCAGCTCAGGGTTTCAAGTTCCACACTGTATGAGGACTGCGGGTAGATCCCATGTTCATTCGCAGGCAAACTCCAGATGCTCATCTCTCAAGTCTCTTTCTACTCATGATTTAGGAAAAGTAGTAAAATGCTCTAGGCCTATGCCAGGGAGTGGAGATTTCCTGGTGCCTGTTTTTAGATTGTGCATTCTCAGTAGAAGCACAAAAAAGCAGAGTGAAACAAAATAGACAACATTCTGAGTCCCCACAAATGGGCCCATATTCTTGGTAGGAATGAAGCAATGGTCAAGGATCCGACTTGGTTTTGTTTATCTACGGTCTGCCCATAATGGAAAAATAATCACTCTTCAAGGTGTTGGTTTTTAAGTGCTATCCCTGGAACAGCATAAGAAGGCCCCACTCCAGACCAACTGGATAAGAATCTACATTTTAACAAGATCCCTGGTAATTCATATGCATTTAGAGGCCTCTGAGGCTAAATTCCAAGTAATCCATAAAAAATAAAAACTTCAATTTTCTTGCTCTATTTATCTGATTATAAGTGAAACAGTCTGTAACAGTCACATCAGGATGAAGGCAAGAGATAACAGTATCCTCTCTTTCTGATCTACAATACACAAATTAAATGGGGAGGATGAACTATAATATAGTTCTGACCCAAGAATAAAATGACCTTTTGATATTGCTATGTTCTGTTGAATAACACTCCATTCACTATGTACTTTTTTGGGGTCCTTGAAATTTCCCTACTTTTGGAGGAGTGACTCATGGGAGCTAATCCTATGTAGGTCCTCACTGTTTTTGTGGCAGATCTTATTCTTCGTATCTTTAGAAGTGATTATCTCTACCATGGGATACATATATTTAAAAGGGGTAAAATATCATCAGAATGTGACCAGTCACCTAGGCAAACAGTGTGCCATTTTAGAAAGGGATGCAGTTCTTGAGGCAAATTATAACTAATGTTACAAACGCTAAACCAAAACAAAAATACAGTTGAGTCTTCTCAAGGAAGAAAGTTTGGTGACTGAATCCAGAGTGGTCCCCTCAATGTTTTCCTTTAAGTGAGAAAAAGAAGGCTAAACTGTTTTAAAATCTTAAATAGCAGAAAAAAAGTTTTCTTTAAATCCAAGTTTTTGGGGGGCATATACTATTAAAGCACGAAAAATCCATGCATTAAGAATTTTAACTTTTGGATCTCTTAGACCTGTAATGCAAGGTTATTAGTAATTAATGACAAACATTTATTGAGATTGTTGCACTATGTACTTAATATGAGTATTATGCTTGATTTTCACCTGTAAGGTAGGCACCATTCTTTTCATCATTATACAGAGTCAGAAGCGGAGGCCTAGAGACTAACTCCTGCATTGTCTCTGCTGGTAAGGAGTATAGCTGAAGTCTGAACTCGGCTGTATGGTTTCAGAACTCTGGATTAGAACCCCTGTGTCATACCAGAGATTTTTGTCCTTAAGAGATGTGATACACACTAGGGACATATTTCCCAGACTTGCCTATAGGCATCACCTAGGAATTTCTGGGTCCCTCCCATGAGGTGAATCCTAGTAATCTGTAAGACACTTCTGGGTAATTCTTATCAGGAATGATTGGGAAAAAATGCTTAAAAGATATTGAAAAAAATACAAATATGTGGCCTTACTATGTAACTCAGAATCAACTAAAATCAGGTTCTTTCTCTGTTTCATAATATAAGGAGGGAAGGACGCTCAGAAGACCCACTAGGAAGTTTCCTGAGATTGTGGGGAGAAGGAAGCCATATTTAACTAAAAATAATCATCATGTAAATTAAAATACTAGAGATAGTTTGATAATAGAGGAGAGCCGGGTTGCTGGGATTTTAACTTCTCCTATCCCTCTTATTTATTATCTGCCAAGAGTTTGGGCACTGATCATAGTCAAATAAGGGGTAGATATTCACAGGGTTAAACACTTGTCCAAATAGTCAAGTAGAATATTCTTTTTCCCATGAAAAATTTTTAAGATAATCCATTATATATTCATCAGGGATTATGGATTTTAGAACACTCTGCACCTCATAAAAAGAGCAAATAATACTATGTCAGTAAAGTACAATATTCCTGTAATTCAAATGTACTTTCTACACAGAGAAAATCAATATTGCCCCAGGAAAGGTTTTAGATAGATGGCTCACTGAAATAGCTCAAGGTGAGAATTTTTTTGAAGAGTCAATATTTGAAAGAAATGGAATGCCACAATTAAGCAATCCAAAAATCCAAAAGGTGGAACATTCTACAGGAGAACTATCTTGTGCTCTTGAGTGAGTTAATAACATGAAAACAGACACACCAAAAAGTGTGAGGCTATTGTAGATTATAAGAGACTAAACAAATATAATAAGATGTAGTGTACAGACCCGGACTGGATCCTGGTTCTGGTCAAAAGAAAACAGTTATAAAAAAATTTGGAGTCTTGGAGAAATTAAAATATGGACTAAATATTAAATGTTATTATAGCACAGTTATTCATTTCTTAGGTCATAGTGATATTATGCTTTTGATTCTTATTTTTAGGAGATGTTTGCTAAAATATTTAAGGATAAAGTGCCATGATGTTGCAACTTTCAAATGGTACGGATACATGTATGCACACACACGCACACACACACATATACATGTGTATATACATACACACACACACACACAGAGGTACATATAAGGAGAGGGAGAGGAAATATCGTAGAGTATTCTGTCAGCTATCCTTTTTCCTACTGAAAAGAACAAGAACTCCTTGGAGGTATGGATGATTCTGGTCTGGGGAGAAGTGTGCAAGATGACGCTCAATATTTTATTGTGGCAGATACCAAGGGAACTGTCAAAGACTACTAGGTTTGTGTAAAAAGACTCAGGAGATAACTTGAAAGGCTTCCTCTGGCCAAACGTGAGTATCAATAAAGGTAATAACTTCTATAGATTTAAACGTCAATTATATTTCTATCTATGAGTTCTTAGTATGTATTAAAAAAGAAATGATTGTCAGTAGAGGATGGAGTAATTTGAAAGTTGATAAACAAAGGATAGAATAGAGCATTTATTTTGCCTTTTACACCACTGTACTACTGAACAAGAAAGTGGTAAATGAGGGGACATTTCTCCTTACAGAAGTATATTACCTAATAAATGAAGAAAAAAAATAAAACTAAAATATCAACATTTTCTACTCCTAATGAATTATTATATCTGTGTATTGCACATCAATGGTTGCTAACATCATAACAAGAGAGACAACTAGGTATTGCAAGCCCCCAGTGGAGCATATTACCACCTACTAGGAAATATCTTTCCAAAGATATCATTTCTAAATCGAATCAAGTCTTTAGCTTCAACTAAAAATTCGCAAGAAATATAGAAATCAAGGTAACCTTTAAAAAACAAACGGCAGGGATGCCTGGGTGGCTCAGTTGGTTAAGCATCTGCTTTTGGCTCAGGTCATGATCCCAGGGTGCTGGGATCGAGTCCCACATCAGGCTCCTGGCTAAGCAGGGAGTCTGCTTCTCCCTGTCCCCACTGCTCATGCTCTCTCTCTCTCTAATAAATAAAATCTTAAAAAAAAAGATTTAAAAAACAAACAAACAAACAACAACAACAACAACAAAAACTTCATAGGGATACAATCAGAAAAATCCAGATAATAGAAAAATCTGCAGAGCAAGTACCTATTTTTGTCAATGAATGGAATACAAATAAGATGGAGAAAGAAAGCTATAGATTAAAGGAGGCTTAATAGAAATATTATTTAATTGCTGTATGTGGGCCTTATTTGGATCCTGATTCAAACTAACAAATGATTAAAAAAAACTTTTATAATATGATGGAACATCTGGGTGTTAACGGGATGTTTGAAGGTATTAAGATATTATCGTTTTTAGGTGTTATAACATTTTTGTGGATATGTGGTGTCTGTTTTTGAGCAAAGTTTTTATCTTTTATTTTATTATTTTTTTAAAGATTATTTATTTATTTATTTGACAGAGAGAGAGAGAGCCAGCGAGAGAGGGAACACAAGCAGGGGGAGTGGGAGAGGAAGAAGCAGGCTCCTAGTGGAGAAGCCTGACGCGGGGCTCAATCCCAGAATGCTAGGATCACGCCCTGAGCCGAAGGCAGACACTTAACGACTGAGCCACCCAGGCACCCAAAGTTTTTACCTTGTAAAGAGACAGATGGAAGTAGCTACAGAAGAAGTGATACAATGTCTAGGATATGTTATATAATTATATGGAGAGGAAGTAAAAAGTAGATGCAACAAGATTGTCCATAGTTGATAATATTTAAATCTTTTAAAAGTACAATTTTATTGATATTCTGGTCTATTCTTATATTGAGCAGTTAGAATTTAGCTTGTAATGAGATAACAAAGTCTTCCCGGCCATTCATTTGGCTGAGATAACAGGCACACATAAGGCTAGCTGCAAAGTGGACAGCAAGCAGTTTTTCTCTTAAGGACATACTGTGGCTCCTCTTCTTCGAGAAAAAAAAAATAAAATTGTTGCTATTATGAGCTGCATTTCACGGATGAGGAAACTCAGACAGAGGGAGACAAAGTCAGTTGCCCAAGTTACACACTCTGATTTGCGGTGGAGACAGATGCCGTATGCGGGCACTCTGGGTTCAAGGCCCTGTGCTTAACCATGATGACGTATATACCTGGCCTGAGATTTTTCACTGAGATGCTGTGACCTTCCATGGTTGGCAATGTTTTCTTTATATGGAACTTTTCATGGCTTATTTGATGGGTACAGAGTCAAGATTCAGTGTAGGCCAAGGAAAAAGGCCACATGACAGCGAAGTCAATGGCTTAAGCCTCTAGATTCCTAAGTTAGGAGTTGAATCCTTTCTAATACATGGAAACATGGACCATATGGATATGAGTATGAATTCTGGAGATGGTAGGGATGAATAATCACATTATTGTTCCTTTTATCCATATGCAAAAGAAGGAAGGAAAAATATTTTCTTTGGTGGTTGAGAAATGCTGTTTCTAAGAAGTGAGACTTGAGAAAATATTTTTCCATTGCATTGGCTCTAGTAAAATTGCTATCTTCAAGCAAGATAGCATAAGAATGAATATAAAAAGAACCTCATAAGAATGAAAAGAAACTCATAAGAATGAATATAAAAAGAACCTCAGCATATTAAAAACTTCCCTATGCTAATGTGTTCAGATATTAGAAACAAATTGATTACATCTGTAAAATAGAAAAGAAAGAAAGATGATATCCTCCAGGATGCAACAGGGAGAATTTAATAAGCTGCCTTAAATCACTCAACCTACAACACATCTAAAATGTTAATTAAGCAACTTTTTTTTTTTTTTTTTTTTATCCTCACCTCTGCTCTGCTGGCTTTAGTAAAAGCCTGTCTGCCAGCATAACTCTCTACAGGTAACTCCAATTCTGTTTGAAGTTGGTGATCTGGGCTTGGCTCATAACATTCACAGTAGATTTACCTGAAAGATCAATAAAAGCGTGTTCAAAGCTAGATTGGCTTCATAGAGCCCAGGATTTTTATTAATTCATATAAACTTCCTAAAACTTTCAGTGTAAAGAAAAAAGAAGGAAACTTGAGAATATTCACATCGTAAGAAATTGAATTGGTATCATGGAGTTTTAGAATTGGTTTGGAGCCCATGAATCCCCTCACATGTCAGAATTTGTGGAAGCACCAAATGCTGAGTCTTTCTTAAATCTTCTAGGAGGTCTTAGAGTCGTCAATCACATCAAAAAGGGTCTGATAAGCACCAGCCTCTTTGTCGTGGATGCTGTGCAAGGTTAGTAATGTGGACTTTGCCTTTTGTGAACAGATGCCGCTGATCTCAGTAGACTATGCAGAGCTAGGTGTTAGTTTTACTAATTCTGTAAAGGAGATGGAGAGACTATAAACAGAGAAGAAGTTGAATCAGTTAAAGAAGGTATGCAGGTTCCATGTGGACAATGAGAGGAAGCTGGGAAAAGAGGGTCAGGTAACATTTTAGGAGGCATCTAGTACCGGAGTAAAATAAAGCATGTCTTTTTAGTACCAAATAATAAACTTGGCTGGAATGTTCGGGGCAATTTGCTAATCTCCTTGAACCTCAGCTTTTCTGTTAGTCAAGGATAAGAAAAAAAATAACTTATTTAAAGGAAGTAATTTGTTTTCTTGTTTAGAGAAATAGGATTTTAAAGGAGTATTTTGAAATAATCCCTCCTGAGTTATTATTATATATTTCAAAATGTGGAGTGATAGAAGGGGAGATACTTATTACATACTCTGGGGTTTGGAGAGGCTTTCATGGAAATAGTGTCGTTTTGACAGCTTAGTGTTCAATACAAGGGTTCTGGCAAGTCAAGAAAAGCAGAGAGTTCCAGCCACAGGGCATGGGTGGGATAATTAATGTGTAATTTGACTAACATTTATCATTTACTGGAAGAGTGAGCTCACGTAGGGACAATTATTTTCTTCTTTATGTTGGGAGAGGTAATATTCCTGCCTTTTCAAATTTAGATTTTTTTTTTTTTTAAAGACTGTATGGTTTCACTAAGAGTGTAAAATTAGGACCTAGAAACTAATCAACCGGCAGAGAAGCTTTGATCTTTAAAATGCTGGAATTATCTTTAATCAGAGGAGATTTAAATTGGCTAAATAGTGGGATTAAGGCAAAATTATCATCATTTTGTGCACTAAAATGTTGCTTCTTTTTCTACTAATGGAAACATTTCTATGAATAAGAACTCAGTTCTCTTTTTAAATTAAATGATCCATTGCTTTCTTATGGTTCAGTTTTAAAAATTATTTTACCTTGTAGCACATCTACTAACAGTATCCACAATAGTGAAATGTAAATGCAGATGTAAGATTTTATTATACTTACCAATGTTTTGACTCTTCTATTAATAGAGTACTGCCTGTGAGGAACTTTTTATCACAACTGTTTTTCCCTCTAGAAAAACATCTTGGTGTCTGAGCATGGATTTCACTTTTTATTCTATGGGATCCCTGTAAAGGACTCCATGAAAGATTGATTTGAAATTTACATATATTATTTACATATAATTTTTTACATATATTTTAAAAGCCGTAACAAAAACTATATACTCCACATTGTCATATAACATATTTTACTACCAATATATTGACATGTGTTACCAGATAATTAAATTTTCATGGATCATAGAAATCAGTGTCCTGATAGATACATATATTTGGACATCTCATAAATGTGTCATTGAATTTTATGCATTCATAAACATCACTGATCGGGATTTAGCTAGGCGGACTTACAGGAGCTGGATAGGTGCATTGGTTTCCTTAATTTCAGGGTCGTGTTTGTTCACAAACCGGCCGCTGTACACAGAGGGCAAGCGGGAACAGAAGAGGTGACCCCCTTTAGATTAGTAGGTGGCAATTTTAAGAAGTGTTGGAGGAGGTCATCGAGAGGACGTGACCAGCGGTTGACCCCAGAGCTGGACTTGGGCAATCAGAGGCTCTTCCACCCCCACCGCCACTCCCATCCTTGTAATGTGCATTTCACTTGCTTTTCTTGCTCCCAGAAGCTGCCCCAAGGACACAGCCATGAGGTAGTGATGTGCTGCAGAGACATCTGGGCGGTATATGTGACTGAGCCTGGTTAAAGCCTCTGTGTAAACATGTAAGATTCTAGCAGGAAGGTGTGGAGATGTACTCCTCTTGCAGCGACCCAAGATAAGCCTCATTTGTAAGTTCTCTTGTCTCTTTCTTTTGTCTCTCCCTGTCTTCTGCGCAACAGGGGCCAGTTTCCGGTTATACCTACGAAGCGGCCCGAGGGGATTTCAAACCAACAGCAAGGAAACTTAACTGGGCTCAGTCACCGGTACCACCCAGAAGCGCCCAACACACCACGATCTTCCCGGCTGTGTCGTTGCGGCGGCTTCTCTGGGGGGAAGGCAAACAACACACGTTCGGAGGATGAGGGACGTGTGTGAGGAGCCGTGGATCGCCCAGATCCAGCTCTTGAGTCAGCTGGCAGTTCTAGCCTCTCTGTGGTCTCCTCCAACAGGTAGGAAACCTTTGTCTATTTATTTGTTTAATTTATCCTTTTAAACGAATGTGCGATCCATCTCTCAGGTGATAAACAACTCATTAATTTTTTTTTAATGATTTTATTTATTTATGTCAGAGAGAGAGCACAAGCAGGGGGAGTAGCAGGCACAGGGAGAAGCAGACTCCCTGCTGAGCAGGGACCGGATGCGGGACTAGGTCCTGGAAACCTGGGATCAGGACCTGAGCTGAAGGCAGACGCTTAACTGACTGAGCCACCCAGATGACCCACAACTCATTAATTTATTATTAATTCATTCATTTATTCATCAGACATTTACTGAGAAACTTCTTTGTGCCAGAGTTCTAGAATGGCAGTAGTGTGCAAAACAGTGCCTCTACTCTTAGAGAACTTACAGCTAGCAGGAGAGACTGCAGTGAGCACACCAGCAAATAATTACATGTTGAGGAACCCTTGCTCTAAAGGAAAATAGATTAGTGTTAGAGTATAATGGGCAACTAGAAAGGAGGGTCAGGGAAAATCCTCTTTATAAAGGAGAGTTTAGACTGCAACATGGAGGTCGATGAAGATCTAGGTGATAAAGAGCCTTTGTGCAGAGGCCCTGAGAGGTAATACTCCTGGACCACTGGAGAACCTAAAGAAGGCCAGCATGACTGGGTGAAGTAGGTGAGGGTGATTGGGGAACAAGACAAGGAAAAGAAGTAGTAGGGCCACATGATGAAAGGTCTCAAAGGTAAAGGCAAGGAGGTTAGATTCCATTCAAAATCAGTGAGAATCCATTTAGGAGTTTGAGTAGGAGAATGATAGTGTATTTAAGAGATTACTTTTGTAGTTTTGGAGAATGGATTGGAGGTTGACAGGAATGGTATGAGGGAGACCTGTTATGAGGCCAGTATGAGTCCAGACTGATGGTGAGTTAGACCAGGATGGTGAATCAGGTGGAAGTGGAGAGAACCAGAACGATTAAGATCTAAGTTGAGGATAAAATCGATATAACTTGAGGATGGGTATGAGTGTGCAAAGGGGAGGAAGGTGTCATGTAAGGTTCCTGGGTTTCCGGTGTGAGCACCTGGGTGGTTGAAGATCAGAGATAGAGAACCTTGGAGAAGCTCATTTTGTGGGGAAAGAGGAAAGAATTAAATTTTGAACATGTTAAATTTGAGATACTTGAGAGACATCTGAATGGAAATATCCACATCAGTCTAGATCTCAGAAAGAAGTTTTGATAGGTGCATATAAATTCTGGAGTTATTGGTGGGTGAGGGGTATGTGAAGATGAGGGATGGGTCAGAATTATCTATTGGGCACAGTATTTGTGGTTAAATACCTTATATCTATGTCTCTGCATCAACATGTTCAGGCAAATAGGCTGTGCTACACTGTGTTACTTAGGAAAATGGTTACAGTAATTACTGCTGTCAGAGTCATTTGCCTGAGTCAGATCTGAGTCAGGAAAGACAGATCACTCTGCTGGTTTTCCTATATGCTCCCTGCGGCTTTCGTGTGTATCCAAGATGTAAACATGTTACAGGTGGGGAAACTCCCTGATGCTCCAACGACCAGAAAGGGATTCCTTTAAAGAGTGATATCTATAAATCAGGGGAGAGTAAAAAATATTTTATGAGATTATGTTTTTCTCTTTATTTTTCAAAGCTCCAAGATAGCTTATCCTGGAAGGGCGAGGAAGAGATTAAGCTTTCCACCTCCCTTCTCACTTGTGGTATGGTGCTCGTAGTTTTAGCACTTGCCAGCTTCAGAGAGCATCAAACAAAGCGTTTGCTTTTTTTTTGATTCTCTTCCTAAAACTAATAAGATGCAGGGTTGTCACTTGAAATGCGTTACAAGGGGAGAAACCATGTATCACACATATTTGTAGCTGATCCTTGGCTCAGCAAAGTATCTCACAAAATGTTTTGGAAATAATGTTGGTTTGTTTAACTGGGTTTGTTGTTTTGCTCTGGAGCTCCATGTACGTTATGGGGGATGATGAGAAACTTTTTACAGATAAAAATAACTTTACCTTTTTTTTTTAACTTAAAGTGGTATCTCTCAGGTAAATATTTAATTTCATTTGGGTAACCTTTCAGTCAATCCAAAATGTTCACGCCTACTGAGGGGTTTTCTTTTCTTTTGAAGGGAAACTTCCTTTCCCATCTTCCTCCCGGAACAGTGCCTGGTGCAGGGGGAGGTTAAGTCACCATGGTTCCGTTGGCATGCTCCTATATACATCTTCACTCTCTTTGGTCCTGGTTTAAGGTGCTGCCAGTTTGGAATGGCTGCCTTGGTCTTGTCTCTGGACTTCTGGCAGTGGTATTCAGTGGTGGTGGCTGATGCCATTCATTTCTCTTGGACAAAGCTCCAACTTTTATTGCTTAAGCACCTAGCCACCGTCCTAATCTCTGGTTGCAAGGTTTCTGAGAGCTAGCTTGTGATCTATCTTGATCTCGGACTTGTTCTAGGACTCTGATTCTCCTAGAACCTCCATGCCCCTCTTCAGGCTATTACTTCTACATCACTGTGGAGTTTCAAGCTTCTGCAAGGCTCTAAGCAACTACCTAAGCAATGATGTCATTTATTTGTAAGTTACCACCTGATGCCATGTTGACTAGAGCATCATGCCTCCTGCCTGCCTTCTCAAAGACGTTTGTTGTTGTCCCTGTGCCATGTCGAAGGAGGAAGGGTACCATCATTTATGTCCTCAGATTTTCCTTAGGTCTACTGGGATGTGTTCGTACTCCTAACATCCATTCCCCTTGCAGATGCTCATGACTGATCTCTTACCTTAGCTTTCTTCTTTTTCTCATGTCTCCACGAGAAACAGAATGGCTCTTATCTCTGCTGTGCTACTCTTTCACATTTACTCTCCAGTCCTGTGGTAGTTACATGTTTAGTTTTTTAAGTAATTGCCAAACTGGTTTCCAAAGGGTCTATACCATGTTCCATGCCCATCAGTGAAGTATCCTACTCTCGTTCTACTCCTCTGGTGGTGGCAACCCTGGAGAGACAGTCTACAGAAGTGGGGTTCTTCTCCAAGTTTGTTTATTAACTAATTGTAAGGAATTTCTCAATGCCACCAGTTTTTCCAACTCCAGTTTTCCTCATTTACATAGTGGACATGGAGAGAAGTACTGTCATTTGATTTTTGATAACACAATGAGATGATGTATCTAAAAGAAACACCACTTGGGGACGACTCATGTTTGAATGGGCTTTTATGGTTCAAAAAGCTTTTGAGAGCTTATTATTTCACTTAATCCAAGTAAAAGAGTGATCCACAATTGAGAAGTGTGTATGTATTTTTATGAGTTCTACAACATGAACATCATTGAGAAATGGCATTAAAAATAAAATTGTCAAATTATTTCATTATTTGCTTCATATATCTTAAATCAGCTTCTCATCTTGAGATAATTATAGATTCACATGTACTTGGAAGAAATAATACAGAGATATCCATGTACTCTCGGCCCAGTTTGTCCCTATGGTAACATCCTGTAACAATGTATAGTGTGGTATCACAAATAGTGTATTGACATTGCTATAGTCAGGTAGCAGAACATTCCCATTACCATAAGGATTCCTCTTGTGGTTTTTTTTTTTTTTTTTTTTTATGGTCACACCTACTTTCCCCTCACCAATCCCCCTCCTCATCCTTAAGCCCTGGCAACCACTAATCTGTCTCCTTGTCTATAATTTTGTCATTTCAAGAGTATATACAGATGGACGCCTACAATATGCAATCTTTGGGACTGGCTTTTTCACTCAACGTAATTCTCTAGATATTCACCCAAGTTGTTGCATGTTTCAATAATTCATTCTTTTTTGTTCTAGAAAAATATTCCACGGTATGGATGTGCCACAGTTTGCTTAACTTCACCCACTGAAGGTCATCTTAGTTGTTTCTGGTTTTTTGGCTATTAGGAGAAAACCGACCATGGACATTTGTGTACAGCTTTTTGGAGTAAAGGCCCAGGAGTACGATTCCTGGGTTGTGTGGTAGCTGCACTCTGTGTGTCTGTGTATTTTGAAGAAACTGCCACACTATTTTCCAGAGTCGCTGCATCATTTTAATTTCCACCAGCAATTTATTTTTGATCTGGTTTATTTCTGTCCTCACCACCATTTGGTGTTGTCACTATTTTTTATTTTAGACATTCTGATGGGTGTGTAGTAATAGTCCATATGTTTTAAATTTGCATTTCCCTAGTGGCTAATGAAAACTAATGCCTCTATATCTTCTTCTGTGAAATGTCTGTTCATATCTTTTGCCCATTTCCTAATTATATTTTTATTTTAGATGTGTAAAGTTCTTTGTTGGCTATGTGATTTGCAAGTCTTTTCTGTCAGTTCTGCTCTGTCTTTCATGCTCTTAAAATGGTCTTACAGAACAAAATTTAAAGTTTTGATGAAATCCAGTTTATCAGTATTTTTCCTTATGGATCATGCTTTTGGCACCAAGTCTAAGAAATCCTTGCCTATCCATAGACGCCAGTGACTTTCTTCTATATTTTTCCCCCAACGTTAATAGTTTTAACTTTAAGTATGTGATCCGTTTTGAGCAGTTTTTTGTATAAGATGTGCAGTTTAGGTAGACATTCTCCTTTTCTTTTTCTTTTTTCCCCCTATGAATGTCCAATTGCTCCAGCATTATGAAAAAGATAATCTTCTTATTGTATTGCTCTTGCACCTTTGTCAGACTTTAGTTGGGCACATTTGTGTGGCCCTATTCTGCGTTCTCCATTCTGTTCCATTGATCTGTGTCTCTGTCCCTCCACTGATATCATATTTTTTTTAAAGATTTTATTTATTTATTTGAGAGAGAGCGAGAGCATGAGTGGGGGGAGGGTGGGATGTGTTAGGGGGTGAGGGGCAGAGGGAGAGGGAGAAGCAGACTCCCTGCTGAGCAGGGAGAGCCCGGCTCGGGACTCAATCCCAGGAGCCCCTGGGATCATGACCTGAGCCGAAGGCAGACGCTTAACCAACTGAGCCACCCAAGCGCCCCAATATCACAGTTTTGATTAGAGTAGCTATACAGTAAATCTTGAATTCAGGTAATTTGATTGCTCTTACATTATTATTCTTTTGCAAGGTTCTTTACCATTAAGTTTCCTTTGCCTTTCCATATCCTTTTCTTTAAGACTTAAATTTTTTAGAGCAGTTTAAAGTTCACAGACAGCAACGCTGAGAGGAAGGTACAAAGATTTCCCATGAATGCT
The DNA here is from genome assembly GCF_023065955.2 of Ursus arctos. NCBI lineage: Eukaryota > Metazoa > Chordata > Mammalia > Carnivora > Ursidae > Ursus > Ursus arctos. Next base: position 10,900,341 of record NW_026622974.1, on the reverse strand, counting down.
CTGCTCCACAGATGCGTAGCCTCCTCCATCATCAACATCCCCCATCGGAATGGTCGGTTTGTGACAACGGGCGAGCCGGCATTGACACATCACAGTCACCCAGAGTCCATAGTTTACCTTATGGTTCACTCTTGGTTTGATCAAGAGTATAATAGAGTTGGACAAATGTATGGTGACATGTAACTATCATTATGGTGTCACAGAGGGTACCTCACACTGTCCTTCAATTCCTCTGTGCTTTGCCTGTTCATCTCTCCCCTCTGCCCAAACCCCTGTCAACCACTGATGTTTTCACTGTCTCCCTTATTTTGCCTTTTCTAGAATGTTATTTAGTTAGAATTATAGTATATAACTTTCTCAGCTTGGTTTCTTACATTTAGTAATATATACCACTCCTGTTTTGTTTTGAATAATGTTCACGTAATACATCTTTTCCTATTCTTTTACTTTCAACTTATTTATATCATTATATTTGAAGTGTGCTTTTTGTGTAAGCATAGAGTGGGGTGATGCTTTTAATCCATTCTGCCAAGCTTTGTCTTTTAGTGGGGCTATTCAGGCAATTGACATTTAATACAGTTGTTGATATGCTGGGGCTTAAGTATTGATTTCATCTTCATTCCTGACATTTTCTGTCAATATGAAATTCTGAGTTCACAGTTTTTTTTTCTTATTAGTACTTGAAAAATATGCATTCCTTTCTGGGCTCTGTGGTGTCAGATGAGAAACCTACTGATATTTGAAATGTTTTCCCCCTAAAATTAAGGTGTTATTTCTTTTTCACTGCTTTTAAGATGTTTTCTTTGCCCTGAGTTTTGAGAAGTTGATTATGATGTGTCTTGGTGTGGATTGCTTTGGGCTGATCTCATTTGGGGTTTGCTTAGTTGAATCTGTAAGTTTATGTCTTTTGTCAAATTTTGGAAATTTACAGTCATTATTTCTTTGAGTACTTCACCTACTCTCTTTTGTACTCCATTGACATGAATGTTAGATCTTTTATCATATTCCCCGAAGTGCATAAAGCTCTGTTACTTTTTTTTTTAAGTGTATTTCTCTTTGTTGTTCAATTGGGTTATTTTTATTGTTTTATCTTCAAGATCATTGATTCTTTTCTTTGTCCCTTCTATTCTGCTGTTAAGTCCATCCACTGTGTTGTTTTCTAAAATTTCAGGTATTGTAGGGGTGCCTGGGTGGCTCAGTTGGTTAGGTTCAGGTCATGATCTCAAGGGTCCTGGGATCGAGCCCTGCATCAGGCTCTGTGGGGAGTCTGCTTGAGGTTTCTGTCTCTCTCTCCCTCTGTCCCTCCTCCTGCTCTCCCTCTCTGTCTTTAAAATAAATAAATAAAATTTTTTAAAGAACTATTCAGCAGTTGTATTTTTCCACTCTAAAATTTCCATTTGGTTCTTCTTTATACCTTTTTCTTCTCTCTTGTAAGCTGAGACTTCATATTTTTTGTTTCATACATGTTCATAGTGGCTTGTCAAAGCCTTTTCATGATGGTTGCTTTAAATCTTTATCAAATAAGTCTCATACCTCTTTTATCTTGATTTTGGCATCTATTGATTATCTTTTTCATTCAGGTTGAGATCTCCTTGGTTCTTGATGAATAATTTTTGTTTGAAACATGGACAGTTTGGTTATGATAAGACTCTGGATCTTATTTAAACCTTTTGTTTTAGCTGGCTTCCAATGATACTGCTCTGGCAGGGGAAAGATGGGGGTGCTGCTATGGTATTGACATTTAAGAATGGACATCCAGTTTCCCCACTAGACTTCCTTTGACACAGATGGGGAGGGGCAGGGCAGGGCTCCTCATTGTTCCTGGGTGGGCTGAGAGTTTCTGTCTGCCCCACTAGGCGTCTGCTCTTAACCATCCTGACTGAGAAAGATAGAAATGTCTCTCATCACATATCACAGAGGGTAGTCTCATTACTGCTGGGTTGTGGTGAAAATCTTGACTCTTTACCAGGCCTCTGACACCACTCAGGAAAGGAGGATGGAGTGTCTGATTATTATTGGATGCGAGTGGAAGTCTGGGATCCCCTCTTGGTCTCCACTGAAACTCTGAGGTGGGTGCCTCCTTACTGGCTCAGTGCAGATGACGTTCTGGCTCCCTACTCAGTCTTCTCTGACATCACCCTGTTGGGGTGGTGTGTGTGTGTGCATGCATGATGGTGGGAGCTTTGGTATGCCTCATGTAGCCTTGTGAGGGCAAAAGTCTAGGTTCTCCACTTGTCCTTTGCTGGCATGGATATAAGTGGGGCCACAGTGTTCTTTGTAGCCTTTAGATGCAGTAATATGGTTGATGTCTAGAAGTTTTCTGTTCTGATAGGCTTCCCTTTTCCTGGTCCTTTGGCTAGAGAGAGAACACTTTTTTGTTGTTGTTTTGTTTTGTTGTATTGTTTGTCTGTTTTTTTTGTTTGTTTTGTTTTTTGATGTGCCTCCTTGGATATTTTTCAGGTGTTAGCATCTTCAGCTCTAAGTCTGGTATATAAGAGGTAAAAAGAAAACCGATCTCATCACCTTGTCTTTTTTTGGGTTCTGAGGTTCCCAGCTAGTCTGTCTTCTCCTTCCCATCTTTTAGAGTCTTCTTTTTTATTTTAATATATGTAATATTCAGGGGTTTTAGTTGTACTTAGTAGGAGGAATGTATATATCTACTCTATTTTCTCCACTTTCACAGAAGGAGATGCTTGATTTTTTTTTTTTTTTAAGTAAGAAAACATTGTAATATGGACTCTTCCTGTGAATCTTTTCTGGTCCTATTCCTTTCTCTGGTTTTTAATTTTTCTTTATTTATGTATTTTTATACAGTAATTACACTACAGTGATTTTTGCAACTTGATTTGTTTATTTCCTCAAAAATACTTTTTGAACTCTACCTGTGCTAACATATAGCCTCCAGGTTCATACAGATTGGTGGCTCATTGGGGTTTGGGGTGATAAGAAACTGTTCATAGCTGGATTGACACATACATCTCAGACAAGTGGGTTTTGTGTGTGCCATCTTTTGTGGTCATTAGCTATGACGTTAATGAGCAGGTGTGGCTGGCAGAAAGAGAGGCCATGCCTGGTAGATGTAGGAGACATCTGGACAGTCTCCCAGGACTGACTCCACCACCTGGCACCACCAGGTGTGTAGAACAATTGCGTATCTTCCTTGGCCTTATGAAGTCTTCTAAATGCAGGTTGAAAGACCCTGGCCCGTGGGTGTGCTGAGTAGAGGAGGGCACAGGCTTTCCTCCCTAGGTGGTCTCATCCATTGACTATGGCAGAGTGGCTGGGCTTAGCCCTTCACTTAAATGTCCCGCATTGCAATGGCTCCTTTATAATACTATTAGCAAGTATTTCCTTAAGAATGGTTATATAATATGATTTAAAAATATACCAAATATGCCTAAATGCTGATTAATGTGTGTGACTAGGGTGTCTTGAATTCTTTGACTTTTTTGGGCTTTTTCTTGGTATCCCGGAGGCCAGTTTGGACTGACCTGGAAGATGGCAAGATACTCTTGGCCTTCTGGGACACTCAGTGACATTTAAAGACCACTGGGGCCTAGCTTGTGCATATCTCAACTTATTGAAATCAAACAATAATTGTAGGGCTTTGGTCTACAAGAGAATTCTAATTAGCCTTGAAGCTAATGGACCATTAAAAAATTTCCACATTGAAGCCCTCTTCTCAAGTGAGAATTGTATTTTTCCCATGTGAAGCTTATGCCCAGACCTCTTTGGCATCTTAAGAGGTCATGATTTTGCATGAGAAACTTTCATGGATTGAGGAGATATTACAATAATAATCTTGTTATTATAATCTTATTTGTATTTTTCTACTCCTTATTTCTGTAATATGATGGCTAGGGATTCTTGACTATTTTTCTTCTTCTCTTTCATTTTATATTTTCCTTTTACTAAGATTACATTTATGTACCTTTGAGCAAAAATATTTGAGCCACATGACTGAGCTAACGTTACATTTAGAAGTTATTTTATTAGACTGCATTTTAATTTTATTCCATTTGTCCTCATTAAACAACTGCTTGCCCCCTCAGGCATTTTAGAACTAACTTTCTGACTCTATATTGGTTCCCAGGCTGTAAAAGTTAAAGCTTATTTGAATTTTTTGCCTAGGACTCTTTTAAAAATACACATAAAAAATCAACTTGATAAATTCTAAATGTTTAGTATGTGTACCTACTTTGGTAGCATAATACTTGTTTTATACCCGAAGGATAATACCCATAAATGATAATAGTAGTATCTGAGTAAATAATTTTCTCTAAAGGGAATGGTTGTGTATATGTGTGTGTGTGTATCCCTAAAAAAGATATGTGTGTATATACATTTATATGCATAAACATATAGATATCTATCTATTTATAGTTTAGTTGACTGTGGAATAACATGGGTTTGAACTGCATGGGTGGGTCCACTGTTAGGCAGATTTTTTGGATAAATACACTGCTACAAATGTATTTTCTCTTCCTTATGATTTTCTTAATAATATTTTTTTCTCTAGCTTCATTGTAAGAATACAGTATATAAAAATCTACAGAGATTATATGTTAATCAACTATTTATGTTATTGCTAAGGCTTAGTAGTTAGGCTATTAGTAGTAAAGTTTTGGGTGAGTCAAAAATTATATGTAGATTTTTCTGCTGGGTGAGGGGAATTGGTGCCCCTAACCCTCACGTTGTTCAAAGGTCAACTGTATATATTTATGTATACAGTGTATAAATTTACAGTGAGTAGATTCTGCCTAGGACTACATGAAGCCAATGTGTCCCTGTGGTGTTCAAACTCCATCCTTAAACCGCTCCCCCTTCCTCTGTCACTTCCATTCCCTCTTCTCCTTCTGCAGTACTTCACTGGAGGAACTGGAAAGAACAGCAATAGGGATGAAAAACTGGAGAGGAGATGATGTGTGCCACTGTTAACAATCCTTTCTTGGGGGTCTGTAGTTTCCAACATGCTGGAGGTGTATTTCTCCACTGCTCTTTTCTGCTCTTCTCTGGGAGGCACGGAGAAGAAGATCCAGACACCTGGTCCTTGCCAACTCGAAATTATATTGTTACAAATTCTGATTGTATAGAAGTGATTCAATTCCTGTGGACTTTTTGTTAAGGGATTTAACAATCGCTTTAAATTAAGAGATTGACCTTGCTGTTTCAGGTCATTTTCTAGATTTAAATCTGTAATTTATCTATTCTTTTTTTCTCTTTTTATCATCTTCGAATCTTAACTGCTTTATAATTTCCTTCATCAGGTTTCTTCCTCTCCCCATCTTGTTCTTCCTCTGAAAGTATTGTGGCAAAGATCAAGTTCAGGACTACATACATGGCTGAAAAGAGTTTTTTCAATAGCAAAGGAAAATAATTCCCTTTTAGCTGTTCAAGCTACTCAGAATTCTTACTTTGTTTTCTTTATTAGTGCCATATTCGTGATACGTTAATTTGAATCATTAGTTTTGTACATTTTCTTTTTACTCGTTTTCATTGGAAAGGCAATTTCAGTCAGGGTGGACCACAATTTCATTAACTACATCCACAAATATCAAAACTCCCCCTTCCAATGAAATCAAATACTTGCCAGTCCAAAAAAAAACAAAAAACAACAACAACAAAAAACCCAAAAACATTATGTGATCATGAATTTTATACCTTGTTATAACTTGACTTCAATTTGATGTATTTGTTGGTTGCTATTGAATTTTTATCTTGGCAAATCCTACTCATTAAGAAAATTTTCATAGTATAATACAAAAAATTTCTCGGCTATGTGATCAAGAAAAGGAAAGAATGGAAAGTAACCCTATTGAATATCTGTGTGTCAGACATGCACTAGAAGTTACACAGGTGTGAACTCTTAAGCATAGGTCAGTACTGAAGAATATAAAAAGCTGAATAACTGCTTAATGGTTCTTAAACGGCTAAACTACAGTATTGGCTAGAAATGAAGAGTACCTCAGTCAATGTTTAGGATGTCTGTTGATCGAACACCTTAAACATTTTGGTTTTTAAAGATATGTTTATTTGAGAGGCGGGGGAAGAGTGAGTGCAGGTGGAGCGGGAGAGAGAGAGGGAGAGACACAACCCAAGCAGAGTCCCCACTAAACATGTAGCCCATCATGGGGTTCAATCCCAGGACCCTGAGGTCATGATAGCTGAAATCGAGTTTGCTGCTTAACTAACCGAGCCACCCAGCAGCCCCGAACACCTGAAACATTTTGATCCCCATCAAAGTCAATAATATAATGATAATGGGAAAATGGTAAAAATATTGTGAATTTCATGGACAAGCAGCCTGATTTAATGGAAAGAAGACTCCTCATAGCTTTTTTTCTATTATAATTATGTGGCCTTGGGATCATCTTGAATAAGTTGCAAACTTCTGTTGCTCCTCTGTAAAATGGGGAAGCAGAACACACCGTGAGGTGTGTTGTTGCTTTCTTACCTACATTACAAAGTTGCTTTCTTACCTACATTACATAGTTGCTTTCTTACCTATGTTACAAAGATCATGATCTAAAGTAATTTGGGATATCCTTCAAATTTACTATTATTGCCACCAAATAATCTGGTTTATGTCTCTCTTTTAAGTAGAAGAGGGAGATTTGGCTACTTGATAATTTATTGGAAATGTCCTGATACAGTTCGTATATGGAACAAAAGCCATGACTACATAAAGAAAAAGGCAATAAGAAAGGACTGTGCCTCTATGTTCATGTGCGGGGGGCACCTCTTTATTAAGTTTTAGGAAAAGAGGCTAAGTATATTATTCAACCTGGGTTCAAGTCCTAACTGCCACACAGAGATGACATTTAACCTCACAATTTCTTTTCCTGAAAGCAGTGGTGTTAATACCTGGCCTGCCTAATTCATGGTAACAACAGTAAGATCAGTTTACATTCAGTATTTCTTCTTCTAACCCACACTGGACAAGATCAGTTGGTGGTATAAGAATCTATGGATTACTCTTCTATGGGAAACAATGCTTCCGGTTGGTTGTAGTTTTTACAATTGTATTTATCAGTTACACATTTTTGAAAATTTACTGTATCCTTCACAACACCCTCCTTGCCTTGTTACTTCCAACTCTAGACTCAAGTTCTTTTTCTTAAACAAGTGCCGTGTGCATAAAAAACGTGAGAGTATTTATAGTTTGTTCCGGAATGGTATTTTGATGCATAGTACTAGAAAAATGAGACTGACTTGGTTGGGACTAACAAAATTTCATGCTTTTTCCCCCCTTATCCACGAATGTTAATGACACTTTCAAAAAATGTCAGTTTTCCAAGATAAAAACGGATAGTTTAATGTCATCTTATTCCAATCCTTGTTTTTGAACATTTCAGTATTTGTTACACTGAAGTGTCTGTCAGTAAATAATATTCACTCATGCTCCTTGCTTTTTCTTTTTAATGTTTTGAAAAATTTGACTCTGATGGAAAAATACTGATTAACTATTCCAAAACTATTTTGATCATATTCCAAGACCCAAGTGGTGCATGAATAAGTTCTTTAAGTTTTATATTTTAAAAATAATTGGATCTTTCTAATCCTAGGTGTCCATATCCCATGTGTTAGCTGGCACAGAACTAAGTAAATAACCCTTTTTTGTATTTGCATTTTAATTTCCCTTTAACGGTTTTGCAATCTATGTTTTCATACAGAGAATATGTCTGCATTATAAATAGATGTCACTTGAGCTGTCATTTCAAAGATCTATGGTAGGAATCTGAAAGTCTAGAGACAATGTTTAAAGTGGCAAATTTAGTTAGAGTTTTTGAAACATTTTTTAATGGTGCCCCTTAAGATGAAAAATTATATAACCTTCTAATTGATACCACAACTTGTGGTGTACTGCTTATTAATATGAATTACACACATGCATCAATTTGATTTAAAGTTCACAAGATAGTTTTTAAACAAAATTATACACACAGCATAAAACCGATTGTTAACACACTCCCCTTTGATTATGTGCATACATAATACATACATACATAATGTTTCATAAACACATTCTATCAGTACAGATAGAGTTCTCCCAAAAAGATGTCATTCTTCTAATAAAAGCTAAAGACATTTTATAAAATTCAAAAGATACACCATATAAATGAAATAAGCCTTTGGGATGTTTATTTATCGTAAATGCTTGAATTAACTGTGACTATGGTGAATTTTTCCTATTAATTATGTTTTCAGTGAATCATATCTTTTCATGAATTTTGTTTTTAAGCCGATATTACATTGTTCCTGTTCCTTGCTGAAGTATACTTTGCAGTGAGAAGTATTTTAAACTAAATACTTCCCATCTGGCCCTGCCAGGGTGAATGTTTCCCTCACAGCCTTGACTTGCAGTCGAAGTTGATGTGAGAGTATGTCATGGTTGTTTTGACAGTCCGGTCATTCTAATCCAGGGATCCGATCCCCATGGTTTGTCAATTATCCTGCTCACCCTACAGCGAGAGCAACACTCAAGGCACTGAACTGTCAACCAATAACCAAGAAATAATGTCAGGAGCCAGAGAGGCAGGAATGAGAGAGGGATGCTGTTGACAACAGAAGCCTGTATCATTCAACATTTATTTTATTTGTGGGGGCTCGTAACAAATTAATTACGGGAATCACATGCTGAAATGTCATCCATTGCTTTGGACATTCTTTAGTGTCTAAATTTAAAAAGCAAGGATTTGACGGCTTGTATAAGTTTTCCTAACACAGGATTCTGGAACATAACTCCATGTTGAAAATGGCTAGATCACCTGAACTTAATTTGACTGTTAGCGATTTTTTTTCACCTGCCTCATGTTTACTGTAAGGTCTTTAGGAAAAAAACGAATAATGCACCTGGGACTATGTGTGTGCTCATGGAAATAATTTTGAAAGTTATTAGGAGTCCCATTAATCTGGAAATGAACATAAATATGGGGGGTGAAATTGTGCCTTATGTATGACCAAAAAAAATGCATTCAAAACCAAGAATTTCAAAGGGAAACTTATTTTTGAACAATTCATGATCATTAATAGTTTAAAAGAAGAAATAAAAGGGACTTAAATGACAATGGCATCTGTCTTAAAATGAGAACATGATAATGAGGCTTTAAATCTTCAACTGCTCTTGAATAGAGCTCACTGGAACTCTCAAGTGACATCAGCTAAAATCTACATGGGTTTTTATTCTGCTGTAGTCTTCAATCTGTGTTCTATGTATGTATCAGTTCAAATATCTGCTATATACATAAACTGAATGATAGACCATGATTAATCAACATGAGCCTGGGATCGATTTTCAAATAAATGCTTGATTGCTGTATCCAAATGACACTTTTACCTGCATGTCTTTCCTTAGGAAAATATTGAATGAGTCAAAGTTACTGCTTTGTAAAGTGCAAAAAGTTTGAAATTTAGGCACATTTTGTGAAATTCCAATAAATAGTCACACTGGCTCTTGGGATTTAAGGAATATAGAACATATTTTTCTTGCTTTGAGAAATTATAAAGTAACTTACAAAATAATGCTTATTTACTTTGGGCATTATCCCCAAAATAAGAAGAAAGAGAAATATAAACATAATGCAGACATTAATATATATAATGTAAACTACTTTAAAAAGAAAGATTTTATTTATTTATTTATTTGTGAGAGAGAGAGCAAGAGAGCGAGCATGAGTGGAGGAGAGGGAGAAGCAGACTCCCTGCTGAGCAGGGAACCAGATGTGGGACTCGATCCCAGGCCCCTGGGATCATGACCTGAGCTGAAGGCAGACACTTAACCGACTGAGCCACCCAGGTGCCCCTGTAAATTACTTTTTAGAATATATATATCAGAAAAAATATATAACATTATATAGATATAGATATGTAATGTTTTGTACCCAACGTTTTTTCCCATTTAGTGAATATGTTCCCATGTTATAGCAAATTCTTTGAAAATAGAATTTTTTGATACTGTTTTATTTTAATATATGAATATAGCATAATTCACTCAAGTAGTATGCTAATGTTGGATTTCATATTAGTTAAATGTGAAAAGATGTAAAATGACTGTAAGAGATAACTTTTATTTCTGATTTAGTTTAAACTTATTTCTGATTTTCATTTTAGGATGGATTTTTTTCAGGTAAATGATAAGTCAAAGAATATCAGTAGTTTTGATCATCTGGGAGGACTTTGAGTCTTATTTAAAGGCAATTATTAACTCTTAAAAAAAGAAAAAGTCATCTGGCTAGCTTAGTCGGTTGAATATACAACTTTTAATCTCGGGGTTGTGAGTTCGAGCCCCACATTGGGTGTTGAGATTATGTAAAAATAAAATCTTAAAGAAAAATAAAGTCAGTGATTAGCACTAGAAATTTCCTTATCTCCTTAATATATTGTCAGTTGCTTCTTTTTAGGTGGTTACAGGTGTAGCCAACTTGTAATTATTATCTGTTACATGTTCTAAGAGATAGAAACATGTCATGGCTGAAGTATAACATTGGGGTCATTAGAAGAAATACTTATGTTTGTAATCTAGCTGTTATTTCTCAGTGCTAGTGACTTTATAAGAAACTAACAAGGTGGATGGCAGATTCCACTTTTGTGGGCCCAGGTTCCACTTTTTTACTGCATGCTAGCTGTATTCTCAGCCAGATTACTTAACCTCTGTGCTTTAATTTCTCCTTCCATAAGATGAACGTGATATTATTGTCCACATCTTTGAGTTGTAGAGAGGATTAAATTAGGTAATATGCATCATCTACTTCACACAGTGCCTGGCACATAGAGAGCCTCCAGTGAACGTAAGCTGCTGGCGATTACTGGAATATAGCCATTAGCAAATAAAAATGTATTCGGATTTAACAAGCATTGCATTTCTTGTGCGGAAATCAGGAATAGCAAATATTTTCATTACGTACATAATACCTGGTTAAAAAAAGCTTATATTTGTAGCAATAGAAACTTTTTTGAAAAGTACAGTGCAATATAGTAGCAATTATTCCTGCCTGCTGGGGACAGCAGAGAGGAAAGATCCTAGTAAGTATCGTTGGGTTATGTGTTATGTGTTATTAGCTCTACTAGTAAGGATGCTATGTTGGTATTATGTGATGCAGCTCAGAACTGCTTAAAATTTAATGAGTCATTTGGGGATCTTACTAAAAGGCAGATTCTGTAAGTCTGGGGTGGGTCCTGAGATTCTCTATTTCTGGCAGATCTCAGGTGTTACTGATGGTCCAGTGGCTATGTTAAGTAGCAAAGATTTAGAATAAAAAATCAAATTAGTGAAGTTTAATAGTGAGTTTTAAAATTTTTTAAAAAGATTTTATTTATTTATTTTAGAGAGAATGAGAGAGAGAGAGCACTAGAGCGAAGGGCGGAGCAGAGGGTGAGGGGGAGAGAATCCTGTGGGGCTCAATTCCAGGACCCTGGGATCATGACCTGAGCTGAAGGCAGATGCTTAACCAACTGAGCCACCCAGGTGCCCCAATCCTCACCTGATTATTACAGAGTAGGTATGCAGCCAGGAGGCTATAAAATATTGGACAGCTTTTCCTAATCTTCTTAGAGTATCCATTTTACTCAAAGACATGGAAAATTCTGTTAACACAAATACAGATCATTTATACCATAGAATTTGTATGCATTAAAAAACAGTATGAGAGATTATGGTAGACCACATCTATCTATGTTCCTATACCCCAGGGATATTGTTCCACATTATTTTGCCATTAAGTCTAATTTCAAGGAGAAAATATGAATGCTATTGGAAGTGAAAAGAACAAGAGAAGAAACCCAGGGAGGCATCATGATAAGAAAATTGATATAAGTCAAAATACTTAGTTTCTAATCCTTGCTCTGCCATTCACATCCTTGGCAAAGCTTTATCTCTGTGGGCCTTGTCAGTTTTCTCATTTGCAAAATGAAACAGACTGATTTTGCAGTCCCTCCAAACTCTGGCTTTCTATGATTTTATGATTGAATTATTCTTTTCTACTGAGAATTTTACCCGAATTCATAGGCGGCCAGTTGACTCTTTTGTATGGTAGAGCCTTTCCCAGCCCTGGCTCCTATGGTAGTCTCCATCTGTGACCAGGACTGTCAGTCATTCTGTGATTATTTTCACTGTTGTGCAGAGTCAAAGGCCTACCCTAGAGATGGAGTTTCATTTGAAATACATTTGAGTACACATGATGCTAAAAAAATGTGTTACCCCACCTGCAATGGGGCAAGTCTGTAAGAGAATTTACCCCCTAAATGTAGGGTATCAAGGAGGCAATGTAAACCACCAGGACAGCTACTTGACAATTTGTCACTCAACTTCTGCAAAACTATAGAGGAACAGCACAATGAATTAATGAATAGCAACAAATCCCCATGACAACATGTTAGTTCATTAAAATTTTATCAGCATTCTTCCTAAGGAAAGTGTGCCTTCTGTTCTATGTTGAGTTTCTTCAACATTGTTTTACAGCCAATTCACAGCATTCTGGTGCTTCAAAATTAGTTCCTGTGGAGAGTGAGATACACATAGACTCTATATTGTGTCACACATGGGTCTCCTGGGTGTCACGATGAAATATTGCCTGCATTTTTTTGTGTATCTTATGGCTTAAACATTAACAAGCATTTCCCTACCGCCTTTTTTGAGAGTAGGTTAATTAGCTGAAAATCCATCTCTGGGTTAATTTTTAGCAAATGCATTAAATTGCATTTTGTAAGTATCTTTCTAATATTCACCCAAAAAAGGCATCAAATGGGGGGGGGTCGTGGCAGAATATTTTGCTTGCTGCCGCAGTGGCTTTTTCCCTCTGGCTTTGGAACACACAAAGTAACACACAAGCCTCGATAATTTCCTTGGATTCTTTTTCTCTCCTTGAAATTTTTGGTATGTGTAATGCAGATGCCAGGGATCCGGGTGTTCCCAAATCTTCCACCGTAATAGGGATATACTTCCCTTTTATAATTAAAAAAAGTCTCATAATCCCATCCTATAAACAATAGGAAATGCAACACAGTTCCCAATATTTTCTAGGGTTTTGGAAAGGATGACATTCTTTCTATTTAATTTTTACTATGAGTTCTATGGAATTCTTGATTTCACTCATGTGTCTGCTGTTATAAAAGTATCTAAATAGACATATATATGAAGTCAGCCGTTTTTACTGTATTGACAACAGATTGAGGATCACAGTAATTTAGCACCCTCTTTATATTTACTTCCCCAAATTGAAGATTGTGTATTGTTGAAGAACATGGGTTTAGACCATTCACCCATATATACATATGGCCATCATGAGATCTTTTTTTTTTGGCACAGAAATTGAAGGAATGATTTTTTCACATCACCAAATGTGTTTACAATGGACTTTGGAATTTGTAGATCTGTGTAACCTTTGTATTATGAAGTTTAGCAAAGTGTATCCAATAAAATCACACATTTCCCTTGACTTAAACACTTTTTTCTAAGGAGTGCCTGGGTGGCTCAGTCAGTTAAGCATCTGACTTTGGCTCAGGTCATGATCCCAGGATCTTGGGATCGAGCCCCCCATCCGGATCCCCGGTCAGCGGGGAGTTTGCTTCTCCCTCTGCCCCTCCCCCTTTAAAAATTGTTTTTTCTTTTTAAAAAATTATTTATTTATTTGTCGGAGAGAGAGAGAGAGAGAGCACAAGCAAGGGGAGTGGCAGAGGGAGAGGGAGAAGCAGGCTCCCCCATAAACAAGGAGCCCGATGTTGGACTCCATCACAGGACCCTGGGATCATGACCTGAGCCGAAGGCAGACACTTAACTGACTGAATCACCCAGCTGTCCTTAAATATGTTTTTCTAAGATACACTAAAAATAAACACATTTATGCCAAAATTTATCTATAAGAATATTTATGACAATATTGCTTATAACAAGAAAAATGGAGTTAATCTAAATATCTGATAAGGTTGGTTAATATGATTTGTTACATCCCTAAATTGAATACTAGTCAGTCATTAAAAATAATGAAGTAAATCACGATTTCCTGACACAGTGGATTATTCACAATATATCAGTAAATTATAGGGAATTATAACATGATTGTATATTTGTCCAGAGTGTCTGTAAATATGTATTTGTGAGAGATGAAGTCTACAAGAAGACACCAGAAAGTATTTGTCACTAGGTTGTGGGATTTAAGGTGACTTGATTTTTTTTCATTTTCTGATTTTTCTATCATGACCATGTTATATTTAGTAATGTCTTAAAAAAGAAAAATAGTTTTTAATCATAAACTTTAGAAAAACCAATTGCAAGAATTACTTTTATAGGATAATTAAATGCATCAGAATCGAATTGTTTGCATTATGTATGGAAGGATTTCTCAACAGCCTCCCTACAGACATTTTAGGTCAAATCATTCATTGTTGTGGGAGATGTCCTGTGTATTGTGGGATATTTAATAGCATTCCTGGCCTCTACCTACCTGATGCAGGTAGCAGCCCCCAGTTGTGACAACCACAAATGTCTCTGGACATTGTCAAATGTCCCCTGAGTGTGAAGAGGGATGAAACAACCTCCAGTTGAGAATCACTGATTTACAAGTATTGACTGATTGATTTATACCTTGTATCATGATTCTTAATTCGAATGTGAAACAATTATCTTCTCTCACATGTTCACTCCTCTAGTAATATTTCCTTATTTCATGCCTTCATCTTGAAGGAGAAGTTGTATTTTCCTTTTTTCAGAGAAAGCCTGAATTCAGAGACACAACTAGAATAATTGACAAGGTGGGGCTGGCTTAGATCATTGATCTGAAAGGATTATCTGTGAAGGTCACCATGGCTAATTGCACAAATCACAGCTATCAAGGGGGCTTGTGCTCCAAACTCATGGACTCCACACTTACATTTAGCTTTACAACAAAAGAATGTCCAGCCAGCTTATTCCATAAGTCACATATTTTAAAAATATTTGCTGTAAATATAGATACATTCTTATTTCCAATAATTAGGCTGACTCTGGAAAATGTATGATTCTTATGATCATTAGACATGGCTTTGAGTTCTGAGCCCGCTACGTTCCTGTTAACATGACCCTGGACAAGTCTTTTAACCTCTTCAAGCTGAAGTTTTGTTATTTGGAAATAAGGATAATATTAACAGCCCCACTTAACTACATGATTGTAATAAATAATGAGTGCATTTATAGCTTGAAAGTGCTGTGTAAACTGCCAAGGACTCCATACCCATTGGGAATTCATTTCTCATGGAGGTTGGTGGTGGTTGAGGTTGCTATGGCAACTTTCTGGCTTGTAGTGTTCCAAAAGCAATGCCTGATATATACATGCCATCTATTTACACCTAGAAAGCAAATAGGGATAATTAAGGAATTTAACTTGAATTGTTTAACTTTAGTTGTTTAATGTTTCAGTACTCACAGTAGAAATTAAATAAATCTCAGATGCTGGTGGATATGGAATATAAAACTAGAGCAGATAAGAAAGGAAGAGAAAGTAAAATAAAGGTGAATTCTTAAAAAAAAATAACATCACAGAAATTAGGAAACATATGTTTGAGCTCATTTCAAGAATTACCAGTGTGAGATTTCCTCTGATAGTTGTTTTCCCTGCTTTATTCAACCCTGTTAAAATGAATCAACCAATGGGGCTTCTTCCATATCCCCCAGGAGCCTCTGCTACACTGTAATATAACTAAACATCAGAATATCTTTTTCTGATTAGCTGTCTCACAGCTTCTCTCCAAAACATCCCCTGTGGATTTTGGAAAATTATTGCAAGCTAGCATCTGAACAAGAATGGAAGATACACCAACTCCTTTGCCTGATAACTACTATGCCTGCTAAGTTCAAGATTGTACATCGACAACTTTAAGAAAGCAATAATAAAATGGATTTAAAAACATACACCAACCAAATACTTGCTTTGGCTTTCATTTATTCTTACTTTTCAGTCCTTCAAAGTTAAAATATAAGGTCAGCCTTATATATGATACCCCAACAGAAGATAATATAAATATGTGAGTGAAATGTGGGGTATGTCCATGTGCGTGTGTGTGTGTGTGCATGTGTGTGTGTGTGTGTGTGTGTGTATTTAAATGACCACTGGAAAAGGACAAAGTAATGTTAGAGCCCTAGCATGACAAACACATGCACACTAATATTAGTTTGCTGTCCACTGTGTGCAAAGATGATACAACAAGTCCTCTGATTAGCAAGAAAAATATTTTCAGATTAGATTCCGAGGAGGGGGAGTGGATTTGGGATTAACTTCCTTCAGTTTCGTTCAGTCTTCACGGGGAGTAGCACATGTTTGAGAAATGATTGCCTAACAGTACTCAGATCAAGGAACAGCTTAAAGAAAGTTAATAGCCACAAACTTATATATATATATACAGACCTGGAAGGGAGTTAATATAATTAACTGAGATGAGAGAAATGGCATGCCAGTACTCAATTTGTCTGGAGAAATGGCTGGATCTGTTTTTGATAGCTGTGATATTTGCAGAATATGTACATACCTATCAAGTCATTCAGCAAGCATTTGGAATTGACAATGTCATGACCCGGAAAGAAATACATGGGAAAAATAGATGTGAACTTGACTGCTTATGCTAATTGGAAGTTTCAAGAGTGGGTGAGATGACCAAGGCCAAAAAAGCAAGCATATGAAATTGTCAAACTTGTCACTACTGTCATTTGTTATTACTTTTTACATTTATTTTCTGTCTTTCAGACTAGACATTAAGCTCTATTGTGGAGCCTCCAGTAGTCTTGTGTTCTAGAGCCTAGCATCGTGCCTGGGACAAAATGGCAGAGATTATTCCTAAATTAGTACAGAAATTAACTTGTGTTTTGTCACTGTTGGTACCGATTTTAAGTGGCGCAATCTCATCAACGAAAGGATGTAAAGGTTATTTTGCCTCTCCCATCAGATAGGCTTTTATATTCTTTATTTGCAGATTTGTGAGTGGCATGGGGTCAGGAGGAAGGAATTATGTTTGTTTCAGGCTAGGTGGAGATTGACTGTCCTGAAAACACCCTTCTTATTTTGGGTGAAGGGTCTGCGCACCACAGGCGATCGTACAGATAGGATTGATTTAGAAGAAAAGGGCTTGGCGCTTTGGGGCGTCTGTGCAGGGTTCATCTAGATTCAGCAGGAGTCTCTCTAGACCAGGAGGAACTGTGAAGGCTGACTGCTCCTTGGCCTGTTGCAGGGAGGTCTTGGAGACCATGGGTGGATTCATCAGGGCAAGATAACCGTTGTTAGTGTTACTGCTTTTTAAGTTAAATGATCACTTTGACAAAGTATAAGAATGGAAACTGTGGCAGAGATGAGCTGTCCTCTTTCTGATTAACTGCTGGCCTAATTCGCAGCCCCTCAGATCTAAGCGGGGCCATATGACTGTGTTCCAGTGATTGGAATGTGGGAGGAACTGCTGTGTGCCTCTGCCAGACCAGGCTAGACTGCTGCACCTTCTGGCAGCATCCTTCATACTTGTTCTTCCCCGACTGCTGGCCAGATGCAAAGAATCTGTGAGGAAGCTGGGATCCCACAAATGTCAAAGACACAGAGTGATGACAGACTGGAAAAGAGTTCCGTTCCTACAAAACCACATGGAGCCGTGACATGAGTAGGACATACATCCTTACTCTATTGAAAGCACTAGTAAGTGGGGCACCTGGGTGGCTCGGTCAGTAAAGCAACGACTCGATTTCAGCTCAGGTCATGATCTCAGAGTCATTTGGTGGAGCCCTGACTTGGGCTCTGCACTGGGTGTGGAGCCTGTCTAATATTCTCTCTCTCTCTGTCCCTCTGCCCCTCCCCACAAACCCCACCCCCTCTTGCCCTACTGCACTCATGCTCTCTCTCAAAAAATAATTAAAAAAAAAAAAGGTACTAGTAAGTTAAATGGTTAACATGGAAGTGGGATTAGTGCCTAGTGCGTCTCAAGTTTTAGAACATGAATTTTTTTTATATTGAAGTGATTCCTCCTCCCATCATCTTTTGTCTCAAAATGATCCCTGAATACATAGTACAATGAAAGTGAAAAGTATGGAAGAACTCTTTTCTGTGTGTTCAACTAGTATATGTTTATGCATTACATGTTCTGTGGACGAGGAATAAAACTCTAGATATGCTGTTTTATCTCTCAGGTTGCCTCTGAGTCCTAGAGGGAGGTAAAGGCAACTATTTTCCCCAGCAGTCTTCATATATTAGACATTAAGTAGCTGTAAATTAATAAATGAAATCTGTATCCACCAATTAATTTGGAACTTATCTCCTTGTATGGTCTTCAGTTATTTGGTGAGGAATTTTCTGCTAGCTAAGGACTTCTCCCTAATTTTAACACTTGTTTGACTTATTCAGGAACATTTTTCTCCTTGAAGAAGAGAGGAGAGAAAGGTGTAGTTTGTGGAAAGAGCAAATTTGACTTCATTAAGGCTCATTTTTATTAATGTTGCACTTGGTTATGACTGTAGCTTTAGAATGACACCCAAAGTGCATCTTGAGTTCTTAAAATAGGACCCTTATTGACTTAAATACAATTAACTTATTTTTTGTTTATTTTTTTCTCCTTATGGTATGCTGAAACTCTTCTTTCCCCTTCTATCTTTCCTTTTACCCATTTTCTCAAGTTTCTGATGGAAATCTTATTTTATTCAGTGACATTTATCCTTCTCTGTTTTCTTCCGTGATCATATAGTTTTTAAATAGATTGTACCTTGCCGTTATTCATGTCTTATGTGTTCTTTTCTTCTTCTTTTCCTTGTCCTTACTATATTTTCTTCAGTCCCTAATCTTGACACCTCCTGATTAATCCATTTAAACCTACATTTGGTATTAGTCAGGAATCTTTTGGTTGAAATATATGGAAAGTTAATCCAAGCCGACCTAAATAAGAAAGAGAATGTTATAGACTAAATAATGGTCCTTCAAAGATTTCTGTATCTCAATCCCCAGAACATGTGAATTATATTACCATATGTGGTAAAAGGGATTTTGCAAATGTGATGAAGTTAAAGACCTTGAGATGGGGGATTACCCTAGGTTATTAAGGTGGGCCTGGTGTAATCACAACAGTCCTTATAAGAGGGAAGAAGACAGACCAGAGCCAGACATAGGAAATGTGATGATGAAAACAAGTAGTTGAGTGACGTGGGGAAAGGGCCACAAGCCAAGGAGTGTAGATGACTTCTAGAAACTGAGAAAGACAAGGAAACTGATTCTTCCCTCAAGGTGCTAAAGAAATATAATCCTACCAGCTGAGGACCCCAACCTGATTTAGACTTCTGACCTCCAAGAAAGAATAAATTTGTATTGTTTTAAGCCCCAAGTTGTGATAATTATTTACAACAACAATAAGAAACCAATACATGGCATCTATTTGCTTATATCTGGTTTAGGTGGGACTGAATGCACTTTTTTTTGCACTTTTTTTTTTTCAGTTCCTGATTAGAGCTCCATGTTTTCATTCTTTCATAAATCTTATAATGAAACAGCTATGATTTCAGTGTAAGTGTATTTAAAGTGAAGCATAAACTTGTGATGGAGCTGGGTCACAGAAACTTTATGGATTTATATAATTTCCCCCATGACTTGTTGATGGTGTCGCACCCATCTGTAATTCTATAGGATTTTCTTTGATTTAGTCTTTCTTTCCAAAGCATTCAACTTCTCATAAAAATAACACCTACCTTTCTTTTGAGAAGAAATATTGATGACTTCATAATAATATTGGTAAACTAGACAGACCACATTCAGTGTGCATGGTTGCCAGTTCACTATGTTTTTTTGAAGGCATGAAGGGTATTAGTTCAAACAGAGAATGGGTTAAATACAGATCAGTTAAGGGAACTCATATCATAGTTCCATTGGCCTGGCTTGGCTTACACAACCATCCTTGACATTATCACCCCAGCCAAAGGAAGATATTGCAGATAACATCACATGGTTCCCCAAAAGTGTTTCCCTTGAGCTCTTCACCTTCCTTCCACTATAAAAGCTGAATAAGCCAGATACTTGAATTTCTATTCTTTATTGTAACTAAAGATGGCTACATGACCCAGTTGTAACTACTGAGATGCGAACTGTCTTCTGGAGGATTTCTGGGAAAGGGCTCTCTCCCTGATAAAAGGTGAGATGAGTGTGAAAAGAGTGTGTTTCTCATTCCACCCCGGCATGTCCCCTTCCCTACTTCTTGTAGGGAAGCTATGGTTGTGGGACTACGAGGGAAAAGCTAAGAGTCTTAAGGACATCTCCACAGGTTATAATTATAAGGCTGCTGTAATAACCTGGAATTGGTTATTTAGTTATGATTTGTCACTTTCTGTTGGTTTCCTCTTACAGGCAGATAAATGCTTCCCTGCTGAGCGAGAACAGGATAAACTGATAGACTATATGAGGATTATGTTCTCATTCCCAGACACAGGGTGTGTATTCGTTAACAGTCATGGGCTGAGGATGGAGGAGAGTCATTTACCCAAATGAAAACAAACGTGCTGCTATTAAAAGAAAACAGGAAATGGATCTTAGACAAAAATAACAGCAGTCAACCTCACATGGGCATTAAAACTCCACTTCTATGTGGATCCAAAGTGGAAATGCAAGCCTTAGGTGTTGTTTCCAGAGAAAACTGATGCACTGAACTCAAAGACTCTGCTTTCCTCAGCCCTGCTTATGTTTCTTTTCCTCTCCCTTCTTTTCCTAAGACGCGAGGCACTTGTAAATTAGAAACCTGTGTGGAGTAGGAAGATAAGTTGACTTGAGCTAGAGTCAAATGAAACTGTCAAAAGAGGAATGCCAGTCACTTTAAGCTGCTGTCTGAAGTGTGCCTGCCTGTCTCCTTCCTGTAGTCTCTGTAAGACAGCTCTTGTTAAAGGCATATGTCATGTCAGTCAAACACCATAGGTGGTGTTTGGAGTTTGAGGTATTGACAATAGGTATTTGCTTTTGTCTCACATCATTCCATCTCAAAGGTATGTGGTAGGTACAGATGCCTCTTGAAAGAAAGGGGACACAAATGATGGATGAAAAATTGTCAATGGTAGCCAGGACTACTTATTATTTCCTGACTTACCAAATGGAATACTAGATGTCACAAAAATGTTCCCCTTTATTTGAGCACAAGATCATTTTCATGACTGATTTTATAAAAAATATGTAGTTCTGCAGGTTGGTTGAAAATTGTAGAGTTTGCATAAGTTTCAGTTCAATGAAGGTTACTGAGAATCTACTGATTTAAGTGCATAATTTAAGACCTGGTGAAGGGTAATATAAAAATCAGAAGACACAAGTTCCTGCCTTGAAGTGATTTACAATAGGGGGGCAGTGTGGGGAAGAGGAAGGCAAGATAATTCCATAATTATAGTTCAAGGAAATTAATTAAGCAACAGAGCAGAGGTACAAAATATGATGAGTTCTGAATTAATATCTGGTCATAGAGTCAGGGAATGTTCAAGATGAAGATGTTACTTAATATTATATTTTGGGGGGAATGTGAAAATGAACTCTCTGTTAAGATGGGAAGGTCCAACCTTTAATAAACTAGAAAAAAATTATCTCTATTAATTTTGGGAAAATTAATACCTGAAAAATTTACCTTTACTAACTCAGATTCATCTGTAAGATGGGCAGTGTTTTATTAGTGATGATATTAGCCTGAAGTGTTTTTGTTTCCTTTTTATCTAGGGAAGTGATTAAATTATTACGTGATGTGTATTTAAGTATAAGATTTTGAGTTGAAAAACGGGGTTGCTGGGGGACGTAGACAGGGAGATGGGTTAAATGGGGGATGGGCATTAAGGAGGGCACTTCTGATGAACACTGGGTGTATACGTAAGTGATGAATCACTAGATTCTACTCCTGAAACTAATGTTACACTGTATGTTAGTTAACGGGAATTTAAACAAAAACTTGAAAAAAAAAAAAAAACCTTTAAGTGGAATACAAAAGGGGAAAGGAGTGGTAAAGACTTTTATAATTGATTATGTATAGTAGTATGTATTTTTTACATAAGAGTGCTCTTATAAGATTATATTCCTTTTTGCCCCTGCTTTATTTAAAAAATGAGCTAGACACTTAACAAAAAGAAAGCATAGCAATGTTTTTAAGAGTAAATTTAGGGATGCCTGGGTGGCTCATTTGGCTAAGTGTCTGCCTTTGGCTCAAGTCATGATCTCAGGGTCCTGGGATCAAGCCCCACATTGGGCTCCCTGCTCAGGGGGAGCCTGCTTCTACCTCCCCCTCTCCCTCTGCCCCTCTCACCATTCATGTGAGTTTTTCTTCTCTCTGTCTCTCAAATAAATAAATAAAATCTTAAAAAAAAGTAAATTTAACTTCTTGATATGTATGAAATTTAAAAAATTAAAACATTCTAAAAATGCAAGTTACTATGTCATGAAATATGCAAAAAGCAAGTAAAAAGAAAGAGGTAGTTTTTATTGAACTTTTTCACATCGTTGTCCACAGGTTAAGTCAAGATATTTTGGGGTATTCATTCAGCAGACCCCCATTTTGTGTTTCATGACAGCAGGAAGTGTGAGACTGAGAAAATAAGGGGGAAGTGTTGGTCTGTTGAGGACCAATCAACTGACATATAAACAATATATATACTGACTGAAAGAATTAATTTGGCACTGAATGCATTTTCAGTGTTATACTCGGGAATAATAAATGGGATATATTTAAGTGAACTCATAACTGCTTTGAGAATTGGGCAAGACTGTCGGTATCTTTTTTTTCTTTTGAAGGGATAGTAGTCCAAACACGGATGTACAGATCTCTTTTGAGAGAACTAATCTTTCTCAAAAGGCAACAACGTTTCAGGTTTTTTTTTTTTTTTTCAATACTCTGATGAAAGCAAGCAAAACAAAACAAAACCAACAACCTGAAGCTGCTTAGCAGACCAGGGAGAAAAGATAAAGCATATACCAATTTTGGAATATTTTTTGAAACCTGTTTTTCAAAAAATAGAAAAAAGAGAAGTCGTTTACAAAGCCTGCTTTGAAAACTTATTTACTCATGATCTCTTCCTTAGCCTATTTTCTTTCCTTTCCCTTGGGTACACTGAATTGTTGACCTCACTCAGACACAGATGAGGAGAGAAGGGCTGAACTTAGTTCCGACAGTAATTAAAAAATACGACAAGGAGGGGCGCCTGGGTGGCGCGGCTGGTTAAGCGACTGACTCTTGATTTCAGCTCAGGTCATGATCTCAGGGTCATGAGATTCAGCTAGCATTGGACTCCGTCAGCAGGGAGTCTGCTTAAGTGGCTCTGTGCCTCCCTTCCACTCTCTCTCAAATAAATAAATAAATCTTTAAAAAAAATGTAACAAGCGCAATGACATATAACTATATTCCCAGGACCACATACACAATCAATGAGTGCTTACTTTGTGCTAGGCATTATGTTTGATGCGAACACACACACACACACACACACACACACACACATACACTTAATCCCTATGCTGATCTTACAGGGCAGATACTATCATTCCCGTCTGACAAAGGAGAAAGCTGATGTAGACAGAGGCTTAGTAATGAGATGCTGCCGTGGCAGCTTCAGTTTAGATGCTGAAGTGATATGTACCCTATCAAAGGGAGTTTTGAGACATCCTCCATGCAGGTGGTCTTAAATCCCCTGTGAATCTTAAATCTGTTCTAAATAGAGGGTGTACAAAGGGTTGGGTCATTGGAGATGGAGTGGGGAGGGCTTTTGAAGATTTTCTCAGAGCTGTGAGTCCATCCCCTGCTCATAGGGTTAGAGTTGGACGTGTTTCTTCCTTGGAACGGAAAGAGAATTGATGATTGAGGTGGAGAGGAGGCTGGAGAGATGGCTAGGGGCCAGATCTTGCAAACATTCTATTTGTCTTCTAAGGACAGTGGAAAATTGTGAAGTATATGCAGCAGGATGGCATACTTACAAGTTCACTTCTGCTACTCTGTGCAGAATGTTATTCTCCGCAGCCAAGAATGGGAGGAAGGGGGTCAGTTGGTGGTGGTAGCTGTGGACCTGCTGAGAGCTGATGGCCTGGACCAGGAGAGGGGCAGCTGTAGTGATGGACTCAATGCATATTTTGTGAAAGAATCAACAGAATGAGTTAATGGAGTAGATGTGGAAGTGAGACTAGAAGCTGATTTTTATGGAGCAAATTTACTTTAGAAGAGTAGACAGTCACTCTGGGTTCTCGGAAGCAACAGCATCCTTAGGTTCAGTCAATCACTGAAATCGACTCAAAGATATTTAATGGCCACTTTTTAGGAAGTTAAAAGAGGAATTTTAAAGGAAAGCAGTTGCCTTATAATTCCGAAAATGCATATATAATTCAGTTCCTGCTATTCACCACTAGCGGCACATGATTTTCTTTAGGGAAATTTGTTGATTGTTGGAATTGCCCACCAAACATGACATCCTTACCTTTGGAAAGATTAGAAATGGAATTTAAAGAGAATATTTTCATGTGTGTCTTTTATAAATAAGAAAAACTGAGACAAGACCAATCACACATACATAGTTCACCGGTTGTCAAAGAGCTCAGGGATCCAGATCCCATTAGATCTTTTTCTATCATCATCAAAGCACAAGATGACATTGACAAAACTTGTCAGATGTCAACGTCAAGATGCCTGACGTGGTGTTAAGCCAAGATCAAGAGTGCTGCAGGTCAAAATTATGAGAGAAAGAAAGAGAACGTTCAGGTTCATAGGTTAGAATAAAGTACAGTCAGAAACATAAGAATACCTATTTGTACCATTGCACAATAAATTTTGGCTGCTGGAGTTAACCAGTTGGGTCCAGCTCGTTTGCTCTTTGAATATAACTCTTAAGCATTTGTTCTGCTGCTAATTTGTCTCCAATCACCTTTCTCCTTTTTTACTTTCTTGTTCATATAACTTGCACTGATTTGCTTTTGGTAGTAACTAACTCAGTGCTCTGAGCCCTTGCTGAAATAATTATTTCTTCACAATGAGACATTGCCAGAGTGCCTTTTTGAGGGGAGAGCTGGAGGGTCCCTTTACTCTGCATAATCAGACTTCTACTCATAGGTCCCCTTACGTATATATAGTAGGGTACATTCTCATTGTTACCTTCACATAAAGTAATGTATATATTACTTTATAATATTGTATGTAGTAGTATGTAATTATATATAATGTATATATTATAATTATGTCTTAATTCAATTATATTAATCATATGATTGATTATATGATTAATTTATCATGACCCCCACAGCTTCTCATTCTCAGACTTGATTTTAATTAAGATTTGGTTATTACAAATTACTGGTGTGCCTCAGTTCAAGAAAACCCTTTCTTCTTTCCTACCTCCCTCTCTGCCTATCTTCCTGTCTTCTTGTCCCCCCTGCCTTGTTGCCTAACTTCTGTATTCCATCCATGCATTCAACAAATGTTGAGTGCACTCTGTGTGCTAGGCATTGGGCTGGGTGCTTGTGATTTAATAGTGAAAAAGACAGCGTTCTTTTCTTATAGTTCTTAAAAGTAGTAGAAAAAGATCTATTAAGCAAAGTAATTTCAGATATTGATTAAGTTTAGGAGGAAAGTTACCGTTAAGCTGTGTGAGAGAATGATGGAACATGATTCTGCATAGAGTTCCCAGGGACAGCCTCTCGGAGGAAATGATGTACTCATCGAAAGCTGAAGGCTAAAAAGGAAATAATCAAATGTACTTCAGGGGAAGTGTTTCCATCAGAAAGAACAGCAAGTGTGAAGGCAGCTGTAGCCCAAATGGTCTTTTGTGTAATCTAGAAAATGATGTCCCTTCCTCAAGACAGTGCTGGATAAATAGACAAATATGTGAAGAAACCAAATGTGAGTTAAGCCTTTTATAATATCAATATATACCTTGTACAATTTTATATTGCTGCCTAACAATAGCCCTGACCAAAGGTAGGAAAGGAATTCATATATTCATGGGAGTAAAAGATGCCTCATGATTCTGGATTCAATTTAACAGGATTGAGAGAGAGACAGGAGTCATGGTCAGGAAGGTTTGTTGTTGTTGTTGTTGTTTATTTGTTTTGTTTTTCCAAGCAACCCAATGTCAGAGCATTGAAAGTATATTTCTGCCATTCTGCTCACTTTACCTTCATGGTTGCAGGGGGGCTGCCATGTCTTCCTGTGTAACATTTGTACACATTTGATTTCAGAAGCAAGAAATAGCAGTCAGGGAAAAGAATTTTCTGTTTGACTGCTTTTCTCTCCTCCCCCTCCTCCCATTACATTCTTCTTCTCCTGCTCCTCTTCCTTCTTCAATTCAGGGAGGAGAAGATTTCCCAGAAACCCTCTAGCAGACCTCATCTTATGCTTATTGGCCAGAATTGGTCACTCGAATATACCTCTGATAGGGATCACCTCTCTAACGTCAAGGGATACCCACCTCAACCTCCTACCTCCAAGGCTTACCATTACATTTAAAAGGGAGATGTGCAGAAGAGTGCCTGCTAAATTCTTAAGGCCTTAGAAAGGAGTCTGGAGCAATCAGAAGGTTCCAGGAGAAGTTCCTAAGGCAAGTTACACCATATAATGTGTGTTTTAAGGAGATACTGCTGAGTACTGGATGGTGAACGTATCAAAAGGCACAAAAGTAGTCGCAGAAAGACAGATTGGGAGGCATTTTCAGAAGTTCGGTGAGAATTCAAGGTCACCTACCTTGAGATGGCAATAGGAGAAATGAGGAAAAGAGGTAATGTAACCCTAGGAAGACAGCAAGGCTATACCTCTGTTTATCTTGCCTCTCTGTCTAAATTAGAGATGGAGGGGCTTCTGGGTGGCTCAGTCTGTTGAGCCTCCAGCTCTCAATTTTGGCTCAGGTCATGATCTCAGGGATCTGGGATCAAGCCCCACATTGGGCTCCCCACTGAGCGGGGAGTCTGCTTGTCTCCTTCTCTGCCCTTCACCTGACTTGCGCACACTCTCTCTCAAATAAATAAGTAAATCTTTTTTTTTTCTTTTAAGATTTTATTTATTTATTTGACAGAGAGAGAGACAGCCAGTGAGAGAGGGAACACAGGCAGGGGGAGTGGGAGAGGAAGAAGCAGGCTCATAGTGGAGGAGCCTGATGTGGGGCTTGATCCCAGGACCCTGGGATCATGCCCTGAGCTGAAGGCAGATGCCTAAGGACTGAGCCACCCAGGTGCCCCTAAATAAGTAAATCTTAAAAAGAGAGAGAGAGAGAGAGAGAGAGAGAGATGGACACAGATTGCTGAACTCTATTATTATTAGAAGAGAGGGTTGGGCTATTATTTATACCTTATTTTCCTTTTATTTTATGTAAAGAGATGCTGTAAAATCAAATCAAACCATTTTTCCTTTGCATCAGAGATAGTTTTCAAGTTTTTAAGAAAATTTTTCTAAATCTTTGACTTAACCGAAGCTCATGAGTTACCACCAAATCTTATGACTTGTCTGCTCTCTTATCTTTTCTTCGTCCTTTTTCTTCCCTTTCCTCTCTCTTGCATGTGGCACCTCAGAAAGCCTCTCAAAGTCTCCCCACTCAGTTTCTGGAGGTGACGCAGTTGAAACTCTGGCTGTAACTGCTATGACAGTGTGCAAAAGTCCAGGTCCTCAGGGAGCGTGCTCCTATCACTCTCCCGTCGCCCTTGGAGGGGTAAGAGAAACTCCGTGTAAAAATGGCAGCATGCTGTAAATCTCCACTCCCTGTGTGTCCTAAACATCCATGTCAAGCGTGCTGAATTTATTGACAAAACCCACACTGTTCTTCCTGACGGCAGTACAGAAACTTGAGAGCTACAGATGGACAAGCTGTGCTTGGTTCTGTCTTATACATTGGCGACAGAATTGCCTTTTGGTTCATCTTCATAATCTTTATAGTTGATGGTAAAAAAAAAGCTTGGTTTCAGCTCCTAAGTTGAAGCCCCAAGCATCAGCAATGTAAGCATTTTATTTAATGGCATTTACTTAGAAGATGAGATAGCCACATGGTTATGTAATTCTTTAAGGGTTACTTCTTTAACTATTTGTGAAAATAGTTGGAAAGTTTTATGCTATCTTTTAGAAGGTGCAAGAAGCAGTGCAGAACTTCAAAGCTAGATAAAGCTTCCAGAGAGCACTCAGACTGGTCCTTTGGCTGGAGTGGGACCAGAAAAATTATTTCAGAGTAATAGATATTTATTTATTCTTGCTGATAAGATTTTAAAATATCTGCCCTTAATATTTTATTACTCACAGTTCTAATGCTTTGTTCTGGTGTTTTGTTTTACTTTGGTTAGAATTCACAAACAGTATTTTAAGCCAACAATGTGGTGTGTTTTGTCCGATGTGTATTCTAATGTAACCCCAACTTTCCAGTTAGGTGTAGAACATTTTCCTTACCCAGTAAGTCCTCTAGCGCTCCTTGACAGTTCCTACCCCACCCCACATGCAGAGGCAACCATTGTTGTGTTTTCTATCACTATAAATTAGTTTTGCCAGTTTTTGAACTTCATATATGAATTCATATTTACTCTTTGATGTCTATTTTCTTTCAACATAATATTTTCAGTCATGCCTGTTATTGTATCTGCAGTTTACTCATTTTTATGAGCTGAATGGTATTCCAGTGTATACATATAACCCAATTTGTTTATCCATTTGCCTGCTGTCGAACATTTGCGTTGTTTGCACATATTTACTATTAGAAATAAAGCTCTAAGGAACATTTTTGTATTGATCTTTTGGTGGATATGTTTTCCTGTCTCTTGAGTAAATG
Organism: Ursus arctos; assembly: GCF_023065955.2. Classification (NCBI taxonomy): domain Eukaryota; kingdom Metazoa; phylum Chordata; class Mammalia; order Carnivora; family Ursidae; genus Ursus; species Ursus arctos. Next base: position 10,871,630 of record NW_026622974.1, on the reverse strand, counting down.
GGATTACTCAGTCATAAGGTAGATACACAGTTAATATATAAGAAAATACTAAGCCGTTTCCAAAGTGGTTATAACATTCACACTTCCAGCCAAAGTTTTGGAGAGTTTCTATTAATTCTTCCTTTTTTTTTTTTTTTAAAGATTTTATTTATTTGACAGAGATAGAGACAGCCAGCGAGAGAGGGAACACAAGCAGGGGGAGTGGGAGAGGAAGAAGCAGGCTCATAGCAGAGGAGCCTGATGTGGGGCTCGATCCCAGAACGCTGGGATCACGCCCTGAGCCGAAGGCAGGCGCTTAACCGCTGTGCCACCCAGGCGCCCCCCCTTAATTCTTCCTTCTTAACAACATTTGGTGGTGGTCTCGGTGTTTGAGTTTTAACCAATCTAGTAGGAATGAAGTGATATCTAGTGGTGGATTTAATTTTCATTTCTCTGAGGAATAATGATGTTGAGCCCTTTTTGTGTGCCTAATAACCATTCATGTATTTTCTTTTGTGAAGTATGTATTCCTGCCTTTCCCCCATTTTTATTCTAATTTTTAAAAGTATTTTGTAAGAAATTTTTATATATTCTGAATATAAGCTCTTTGTCAGATATATGCAGTGAGTATATCTTCTCCCAGCATGCGGTTTGCTTTTCATTTTCTTAATATCGTCTTTGGATAGGGTGCATGGGTGCCAGTGAAGCACCTGAGTCTTGATTTCAGCTCAGGTCTTGATCTCAGGGTTGTGGGTTCAAGCCCCACTTTGGGCTTCATGACCAGTGTGAAGCCTACTTTTAAAAAAATTGGGGTGCCTGGGTGGTACAGTTGGTTAAGTCCTTGACTCTTGGTTTTGGCTCAGGTCATGATCTCAGGGTTGTGAAATCGAGCCTGGGGTCAGGCTCCTTGGTTAGCGTGGAGTTTACTTGAGATTCTCTCTACCTCTCCCTGTGCCTCTCCAGCTTGTGCTTTCTCTCTCTAAAATTAGCGATAAATCTTTATAAGTCTTTAAAAAATTGTCTTTAGATGGACAGAAGGTTCACATTTTGATTAAGTCCAATTTATCATTTTTTTCTGTTATGGTTAGTTAACACATAAAATTCAATATATCAACTTACTGGATCCATGTTTACCTCTAATTGTTAATCAGAATAAAATTCCAAATTATGTGTAATTCACCTAACCAAAAACCTTTATTAGCCAAAACTTTTATTATACTTCACTAATTGGAAAAAGAGGACAAAGTTTTTTTTTTTTTAGTATCATATAGCCTCTGTTCATATAGAGCTACTTCCAACTACAAACACATAGCAATGATGTATAAAACATAACCAAAACATTAATTTCCCTGAAAATTTAAAAGAAAAGAAGGAAAATTCCTACTACCAAGGAGAAAAGATAACAACCAAAACCTCAAAGCCCAAACAGTAAGAATGCAAGTTGATGCTTAGCAGGTTTTGTTCAGAAGGTTAGGGATGAGTGCGGTGGGCAGGGATACTGGCTTTAATAGCTACAGGCTGGGCCACGGAAGCTCTGTTTGGGAGTCTGATCGGGAACAAATCTACCACAAGGAGAAAGAAAACAGCATAGAACCTAAAGCATGAACAATGCAAAAAACAAAAAACAAAACCCAATGCATATTGAAATCCAAGCTGAGAAATTAACATAAAAACTGGCCTTTTACTTGAGATGCTCCTGAACATTTGCTGAAAGTAAAGCCAGAATGTCTCTGTAGGGGGCACTTTCCTGGATCAGAGCAAGCAGTACTTCCCACCCTCAGCAAAAACAACAATAGCAAAAATGAAAGAAAAGTAAAAAAGAAACTTTATTGCAGATTATCTCATGCCAAAAAATTATCAAATACTTTAGGAAATATTCCGCAGGAGAAAGAGTAAATGGACATACTAAACAGGAGTTACATTTTTCTCAAGATTAAGAAGGTGAAACAATAGAAAACTATAAGTATACACTGTGTATTTAAAATGATAAGAAGTATAAAGAACATATAAGCGACACACATATGCCACAATGAAATAATAGAACACTATAAATAAGGAAGTAGCAGATTAAAAACAAATCTAGAGGGGCACCTGGGTGGCACAGCGGTTAAGCGTCTGCCTTTGGCTCAGGGCGTGATCCCGGCGTTATGGGATCGAGCCCCACGTCGGGCTCCTCTGCTATGAGCCTGCTTCTTCCTCTCCCACTCCCCCTGCTTGTGTTCCCTCTCTAGCTGGCTGTCTCTATCTCTGTCAAATAAATAAATAAAATTAAAAAAAAAATCTAGAGATGAAATATGTAGGATAGATAGATAATCAGATTAATCTGAAGTGTCTACTAATGAACTGAAAACAGATTTGAGTAAGTCCTTGGGATCATAGCAAAAAAAAAAAAAAAAGATTAAGAAATGGGGAATAGGAGAAAAAGATGAAGTAACAGTGGGCAAAATAACAAATTCCTACACATACCTAATAGGTTTTCCAGAACATGAACATAGAAAATGGGGGAGGGCCAATGTTAAGAGATACTATCTGAAAATTTCCATGAATTACTGCAAATTCAGATCTCAGGACAAAGAAGCACATCAAATCTAAAGCAATGTATTTACAGACCACTGCATGTGTCACTGGAAATTTGAAAAACACCAAAACACCAAAGACAGCAGAAAGTTACAAGGGCCAATAGAAAAGATGACTTACTGACCAAAAAATAAAAAATAAAAAAATAAAAAAAATCTTAAGCTAAATGTAATTTTCTCTCTTACAAAACTAATGACCAGAACATGAGAGAATAGTATATTTAAAATACACAGAGAAAATAACTGATAGTATGGAAATTTTTACTCCGCAACGCTGTCATTTAGCACAGAAGTGAAGGAACGATATTCCAAACAAGAACTAAGACAATTTACTGTGTATTGAATCTCAGTAAAAGAAGTAGAAAAAAATGCACTCCTGTAGGAAGGATGGTAATGATGCTGGGTAACTTCAAGTCAGTTATACCTATTAAGAATAGAAATTCTAAATATATTTTCTAAATTGTTAGGAAAAAGCGGCAATAAAGAAAATTTAATTAATCTCATATAAGGCAGGAAGAAGGAAAAATAGGCAAAGAAAAATCATAGAAAAGAGAAAGCATAAAATAAAATGGTGAGTAAAAATCCAAGTGCATCCCAAATCATAAGAAATAAACAGATGAAACACATACTTAAAAGCAGATTGCCAGTTAAATAAAAAGCCCCAAATACCATTTTTGTAACTTTAGAATATACAAAAAATTATATGATTTATGATTACCAAAAATGTGGTAGAAATAAAGACATGATTTGCAGGGAAACACATGATCTTCCAACTATTAATTATATCTGAGGAGAGATAAGCTGCTTCAACGAACCCTGCGATGTTTTATTTCCTAAAAAAAAAAAAAGTCCAAATCAAATATAGCAAAGTATTCACATTTTTAACCCAGAGTATGCAAAACCCTAGGCATTTCAGAAATAATCTGTTCTGTCTATTCTCTTCTTACCTCAATGGAAAATTGAACTGTTTTAGGAAAACTTTTGTCAGGTGCTCAAACAAAATAAATTTTCTTGTTAATCTGGAATTAAATAGAAGTTAAATTAACCATAACTTTGCATTTCTTGAAGATTCAGGCTTTTGGAAATTTTTCTGTAAATATAAGTGGGTTAGACACATCTGGGTCTCTCTCATCCAATGTATTTAGTTCTGCCAATAAAAATTCCTGTGAAATGCAATATTAAGATAAAATATACAGGAGAGAATATATTTTTTCTGTAAGTGTAAATGTCCAATTCACATTTGCCATTTTTAAAATTTCTTTTAAGTCTTCAGAATTTTCAGTATGACAGTGATTTCATATTTTTAATGGTAATATGACTTTGCACAGAGACCCTTGAAAAGAAAGTTCCACTGCATTTCTTCTTTTGACAAATTATCCCCATGGCCAATATAGCTGTGAGCTATATTCTTGGATTTCGAGGGGCTGTTTGAGTAATCATTCTGTTGATTGAAGCTTTGATGATTTCCCATGTACTGCACAGCAGGTCATATAAGAGTGATATAAGGTGTTAAAATTTTACCTTGTGCTACACATTTGTTTTTTCTGTACTATCGACTTTGGTTTTCAGTACTACTGACTGGTTTTTAGTGAGATTTCTCCAAGAAAGTCAGGCACTGGGAAAACTGATTCACCACCACAAAACCCACTAAAGACCACGTATCGGTAACAACAGAACAGAACCCTACCTTATAGGTGAACAGTAGGAAAGTAGGAAACCCTGGAAACCTACTCTCTTCCCAAAAAAAAAAAAAAAAAAAAGAAAGAAAGAAAGAAAGAAAGAAATTCACTTGAGAGAGGAGGCTGCTTAATGAGTATGTGAGATTAGATCTGGAAAGGAGGGAGGGAGGGAAGGAGGAAGAGAGGGTGTGTGTGTGAGAGAGAGGGCCATCATGTATCAAGTACATCAAGTACTTACCTGATTTGGGTGCTTATGCAACCTGTGCTGGAAATAGGACTATCCTCCTTTCACTTGTTTTATTATCTTATCTGTGCCAAAATTTATCATTGCTGATGTATTACAAGGAGTTTGGATTTGGAATATGGAAAAAAGTCTGGGCTCAGGATAAGGGTGTCTGAGGAGTGTATATAGGGGTATAAAGGAAAGTTGTGGAAATGAGAAGACAATGAAAGAAAAATTGAAAAGCAGACTTAGAAGAGTTGATATAGGAAGGAGTCTGGATAGAGTCTGAATTATTTCTGATCAAGAAATGGGTGCCTCTTTCTTCTTGTATGATGCATGCTTCATAGCCTGTAGCCATGCTGAAGGTGAAGACCTCCTGTTGAGTCCCATTGGAAGGTTATTGTTAGTACTTCCTAAAACGATAAATTAGCTATTATTAAAAATAATTCTAGTTGCTACAACAGACAACCCCCTAGATAGTTGGGGCTTAAACAATAAAAGTTCCTTTCTCTCATATGAAGTCCAACACTGACTTTATGGTCAATGGTGGGTTTTTTCTGAACAGTGATTGAGGAGTCTGGGCTCAACTTCTGGCTTTCGAGACCACTCTGCTGATCTGCTTCATGTCAGAGGGTGGAGGAGGGGACCACGCATGAGAAGACTCTTCCTATGGTTGCATAAAAAATGCACAGTAATAACGTCAGTAGTTTATTACACTTTTCATACAAGGTAGTAGTTCAGGTGGACTTGGGCAATAAAATGAATCTATCCTATTTCACTGTTTTGCTTGGGGTTGTACAGGGTGAGCAAAAGGATAGTAAGTTCAGTATAATCTGAATTTTCTTTTTCCTGTAAATAACAGTAACAGGGTAGGATATTTGTGAGACAGCCCCAGAAATGATCACGTCTCTACCCAGGCTAAGGATGAGTCGGTGGCAGAATTACAAACTTAATTCTCAATCTGTTTGCCTTCTGTCAGTTTTAGACAGATAACTTTTTTTTTTAATCGTTGTTTCAAGAAGTATCAATATCCATGCATAGTATCAGTCCTGTCATCTAAAGTTCTTTATGTAAGCAGGTGGTTTTGGACCTTGCCTGCGGCAATAGCCTTTGATCATTTAGGGGCTACTGATGTACCCTAGGCAGCTCCAGTTAAACAGTTATTTGTAGTTATTTAGATATACACCTTTATACTGTATCTTTAATCTTGTTGCACTTATAATAGGCTCACAGTATGAGAATATTTGAAAAGATTTTTCCCCCACAGTTATACTTCACCTTTTTCTTTCTGGGGACATACGTAGTGGGTTTTTTTTTTTTTTTTTCCTGTGTGAGTGTAATTGAGATTATACATAAGCATGAATATTTGATAAATACAGTTATAGACAAACCTAGTAAAATCATTTGAGATGGTTTCTAGCTTAATGAAGCTGTTTCTATTTGGATTTAACTTTTGAACCTAAAATCTGGAGTTCTTCAGGCATCCCAGAATGATAAAGATCTCTGTTTTCTTCCATACATGGTTTATGAAAGATGGAGTATAGTGTAGGAAGTGGTTAAGAAGGAGGAGAACACAAAACCAAGGCCTGGTTGGTTTGGTCCCCACTCTGTTTTCGCATTAAGGCTCATATAGTCCCAATTTGTGGAGATGAACAGTTGCAGACCCAGTGATGTCACAACAAATTCCCATGTATTATCTGAGTGTGTGGCAGGTCTCAGGCACACCACGGATTCTGGTGCGGGATGCAGGATGAGTTCCCCGAGAAACTTCTAGTCTGGTGGCTGCATGATTTAGGAGAAAAAAGTATCAGTTTTGGACACAAAGAAAACCATTATTGAATCCTGGCTCTGCCCTTTATTTTAGCTACAACTGTAGGATAATTATTTAGCTTTTCTACAAATTAATTTTCTTCCTTGTAAAACCAGAATGATAATACTTTATCAGTCAGGAATGTTTTATTGTCACTGACAGGTAAAAATACATATTAATCAATGGTCTGTAACACACATGTTTCCTGCTGGCACTGTATAACATAGACTCCTTGACTTGAGAGTAAATTCTCAATCAACCAGTCTGGTTCTTCTATAGCCCCTGGGAGGTATCTCCCTGATGCATTGTCACCTTGATCACGTCTTGGGTGGGATTTGGGTGGTATTTACCTTTAGGACTTCACACAGCACACTTTCTCTGGGTGTAGGCCTGAGAATTGCCTTGAGGATAGAGCCATCAAAATCCTTGATTTCTCCCTAATTGGTTGAAGGTTTTGTCCTCAAACTATTTCCTTAATACTTTAATTGAATTTTAAGCAGACTTTAAACTCCTTTTATTGAACTTCAAAGGATAGTAAACAAAACCAAGGAAGTTCCTGGAGAATGGTCTTTGAGTGTATAACTGGATCTGAGAAATTTATTTCCCAGCAATAGGTGTTGGTTAATGGCCTCTGCCTTGTTCTCTTTTGGGGAGCAATTCAGAGCAATAGGCTGATGTTTAGGGGATTGGGGAGTCACTCATTTGCATCTTTAGAATGAGAAGGGCTGGTCCCCTTTGCATGTAGTAATAAACAAGAGTTTTCTTGGGAGATGCATAGGCAGTAAGATTTACCTCAGTTCCCAGTCTTATCTCTTGGTAATATCTCTTCCCCATAATTTTTATTGCCACTGACTTTAGCAATGGGCTGATAATTCAGTTTTTTTTTCCCCCTACCTGTGCAAGATCAACTTCCAGTTAATTTTGATTGCTTGGAGCAGACCAAAAGGATCACTTCAGAGAACATGATCTCTTTATTTGGACCAGATTATTCTCTTTTCTGTGGGTCCTTATAGAAGAGTACTTTGGTCTCCTCATCAATGCAATAGGGATAAAAATTGTAGCTGTGTTGTTAGGTAGGATGTAATGGGAAGTTTCTTGTATCAGAGGGCTGAAAGCTATCAGCGGAAGGGAGGAGGGGGAAGGGACAAGAGCAGGGAAGGAGTAGGTTTTGTTTTGCAGAACCAGCAGTTTCGGCCACAAAGGCCTCTAGGTGTTTGATTTGATAGCCTCTTGTGTGAGCCAGTTTTAGCTGGTTTGGAGCTGAGGACCTGCACAGAAGCCCCTTGAGTGGTCCTGAAGTTACCTTTAGCTCAGAATCATACGAAGGTCAGGGCTTTCCACCAGTTTTGAACATACAATATATGCACTAGCATGTTGACATCCTAGGCATGCACAATTGAACAAAGTACCTAAGTAACAGAGTATGTGTAAGTTCCTTAATATGTATACGAGTTCTTGGGGTGCCTGGGTAGCTCAGTCATTGAGCATCCGACTCTTTATTTCCGTTCAGTTTGTGATCTTGGGGTCCTGAGATGGAGCCCCCATCAGGCTCCGTGCTCAGTGGGGAGTCTGCTTAAGATCCTCTTCCTCTCCCTCTGCCCCTCCCCTTGCTCGTTCTCTCTCTGCTCTCTCTCAAATGAATAAATAAATCTTAAAAAAAAAAATGTATGCAAACTCCCTGTCCTCAATCCCAATACGCTGGATAAAAGCCTCCTGTACCAACCCCAGGGGGAGATGGTGTTTTGAGAGCTAGCTCCCTGTCGCTTTACTTGTAACAAGTAATAAAAAGTTCTTTGCTTTTAACACTCCTTGGGTTGTGTTCAATTTAATGCACTCCAAGAAGTGAACCCCTTGAATTTGGTTACAGTGTCATCAGTTATTATGAGTGTTAAATGAGCGAATACAAGTAAAATGTTAGAAGAATGCCTGGTGCATGATAAATAGGTGCTATATGAGGTCAAACCCCCCCCCAAAAACAAACATTGTAAGGTGGGAAGAAGAAGCCAGTCTCCTCTTTTGGCTTCAGCTAGTTCTGTAGATAAGCGTAATTGTGGAGATTTGGTTTTGTTTTTGTTTCTTCCCAGTGTCCCGTTTTTGCCTCACGAGTGTTAAGAGGCATGGAAATGGGGCTTGAATTGTAGCTGAGGCGATGTGATCTTGGGGCCAACAGCCTGGATTGTGGAGGAAACAATATGATACCGGAGCTAGTGGTTCAACGAGCCACTTTCTGATCACCCAGGGTTCGGGTAACAGGGAAAGCAGCTGCCTTACTAGGGCCATTCTTCTGTGGTGTTCTGGGAATCATTTCTAAAGACTTGAGACTTCGTCTGGCTTCTTCAGCTCCTCCAATGATTTTGTAAGCACCCTGCACTAAAAGCCTTTCTGCTTAAGCTGTCTAGAGCAGTTTCTGTTGTCTGCGTCTGAATCAGTGCCCTGCTATATTCTAAGTGCCTAGAACAATAATTGGCATGTTGTATATAAACAAAAATTATTCATTACCTGGCTGATATTTCCCCCAGATACGTCTACCCCCAAATTTCTTGTTTTTTATTGAGTGAAATTAGTCCCGATAAGATACCAGTTATAGACTGATTAGGACCAGGGTGTTGGGCTACACTGAACAATGGAATTGAGGGTGGAGTATAGTAAATCATATGGCTGAAACTGAAGGAACAAAAATTCCCTAAAACAATCTAGTTATTTTTGGAGAGCAGGAAATAGCACCTGGGGAGGAAAACAATGAATATGTAGTAGAGAGGCCTACTTTTAAAGAATTATGTGCATTCTGGAATATGATGCTTATTTATTGCAGCTAATTTTTTAAAAAAGATTTTATTCATTTGAGAGAGAGACAAAGACAGAGAGAGCACAAGCAGGGGGAGAGTCAGAGGGAGAGGGAGAAGCAGACTCCCCTCTGAGCTGGGAACCCGACATGGGGCTCGATCCCAGGACTTGGAGATCATGACCTGAGCCATAGGCAGATGCTCAACCATCTGAGCCACCCAGGTGCCCCTATTGTAGCTAATTTTATTTGTGGAACAAAGATACCACATATGGGATACTGGGAGCAAGAGTAAAAAGGAAATGTTTGAGACAATGCTATATATACCCTCTCTTTTCCCATTAGCCACTTGCCCCTTCCTCGGTAGTATCAGAATCTCAATTTTTAGTCTGGGGATATTGCTGTCCAAGTTAAAGATATATTTTCTAACTCTCTAGCAGCTAGGTATAAATAGGTGACTAAGTTATAGCCAATGAAGTATAAGCAAGTCTTGTGTGTGACTTCTAAGAGAGTTCCTTACCAGGAAAGAGGCAAATATCATTCTGGCCCTTCCACTTTTTCACTTTGCTGGCCTATAACACAGATGTGATGGTTGGAGTTCTGGCAGCTACTTTGGACCATGAGGTGACCTTGATGGTGTAATGAAAGAAGAGGGTCTTGATCTCATTATAACTAATGAGCCAGCATAGCAATTTTGGGTAGCTGATTTCCAAAATCATTTTGTGAGGGATAGGAAAACTATTTTGTTGAAACCAGTGCTGTTTTAAAGGCTTTCTGTCTTACACAGATGAATCTAATCATATCTAATACAGATATAGTCAAGTCCTAAGGGATAGGGATGTGACTTTAAATTCTGTAAGACATGGCACCTTATAGACTTATTAAAGAAAATAGAAAAGGAAAAATTGGACAAAATCAGACAATAAGAGGCAAAGAATGCAGGGCAGTTTTATCACAGTGTCAAACATTAATATCATCTTGTTGCTAATATTTATCTTCAAAACATTCTATACAGCATCTGAATATTCCTCCATTTTGTGAATGTAATATATTGTGATCTAGGCTACTAGAACAATCAGACCACTCAGTAATCAGACCACTCACTTTGGATCTTAAATCAAAAGCAAATGATGCCAGGCAGGGAGAGCAGTAGAAACTCCTGGAATGGGGGGCTCCGGGTGGCTCAGTCGTTTAAGCGCCTACCTTCAGCTCCAGTCATAAGCCTCTACCTTCAGCTGTGGTTATGATCTTGGAATCCTGGAATCGAGCCCTATGTGGGGCTCCTTGCTCGTCTGGGAGTGTGCTTCTCCCTCTCCCTCTGCCCCTCTTTCCTCCTTGTGTGAGCACGCATGCTCTCTCTTTCTCAAATAAATAAAATCTTAAACAAAAACAAAAACAAAACCCCTCCTTGGATGTGTGAGTGAAAAGTGGTGTCACACAGCATCCAGTGTCTACAATGTGGGAGAGTGAAATGTGGGACTGAGAAATTAGTGGTGGCAGCAACAGTGTTCCTTTTTTGCAGAAGTTCTCTGGTTGGGTTTTGGCTGTAGCTCTGCGAACATGAACAAAAAGAAACCTCATTTAAAATGCAGTTGGGAGGTCAGCAGGGGCGCTCTCGTGCCCCACCACTTTGTGGTCAATTGCAGATGCGACAGAAAGAGACCATACCTTGCTAGTTGAGAATACTTCAGCTACCACTTTACTATTCCAGCAGGAGGAAGAAGTTTTCTCTTTCCCTGGCAACAGCCCAGCCAGTAAGAAACTATCGCAACTCAGCAAAAAACCAGTTTACTCCAACGGACTTTTTGTTTTAACAGCTTCCCCACTCTCCGCCCCTTTCCTCTTTAGAAGAGCCTTCCTCTCCTTTGTTCTCTGAACTTGCCTGTTGGTCTGCCTTAGCTTGGTTTTCCCATGTTGCAATTCTTTGGTCTTCCCAGTAAACCCATTTTTTTGCTGGTAATTTAGCTGGGGGTTTTACTTTTCAGATTAACAGTTCTGGCTATGTTGTTGGTACTTGATTCTTTGTCTTCTCCAGTCTTCCCTGCAGTTTGGCTTTCCATGGTTTCCGTTACCCGCAGTCAAGTGCAGGCTGGAAGCAGATGACCCTCCTTCTGATGTATTGTCAAAAGGTCAGTTGTAGTCTAATGCTGTGTCACAATGCCTAGGTCACTCACCTCACTTCATCTCATCATGTGGGGATTTTATTTGTTTATTTAATTTTGTTTTTTAAAGATTTTATTTATTCATTAGAGAGAGAGAGCGGGGAGAGGGACAGAGGGACAAGCCAACTCCCGGCTGGGCAGGGAGCCTGATGCAAGGCTCAATCCCAGGACCCCCTGATCATGACTTGAGCCAAAGTGAGATGCTCAACTGACTAAGCCACCCAGGCGCCCCTCATATGGGCATTTTATCATCTCACATCAACATAAGAAGAAGGGTGAGTACAGTCCAATAAGATATTTTCAGAGACAGAGACTGCATTCTCATAACTTTTACTGATTATATGTAACCGTTGTCCTATTTTATTATTCATTATTGTCATTGATCTCTTCATTAATCTCTTACTGTGTCTAATTTATAAGTTAAACTTTATCATAGGCATGTATGTGTAGGAAAACACAGTATATACAGAGTCCAGTACTATCTGCAGTTTCAGGCATCCACTGGGGGTCTGGGACGTATCCCCCATGGATAAGGGGAGACTATTGTAATTCAAATCTGGGAGCTCCCCAACATTGTTTTAAAAATCCTTTTATTTGCTTACATTAGCCCGAGTCACTTTGTGTTGATTGCTAAAGTGAACTCCATCTGATACTCATCTTCTAATAATCATGCAGTGTGTAATATTGCAAAGACAAGCTTTGATTTAAATAAGAAATTTCAACCTGTCTTTTTTCTGAATTGATTTTAAATAACATCCATATGTTTCTCCAGGGGCGAGAAGTCTTAGGAGCCTCTTTGATTAGTCTTTTTGCCTTTCTAAATTCATGTTTCAAAACCAATTCATTTAAACTTGAAAAAGATGAATTTGGATTGAAATAATGAACCCATATGTTTCAAATGGATTTTGAATTTACCAAGAATACGACTCCTTAAACCCACACTTGATAAATACTCATCTGAACCTGTTACAAATGTGATTTTATTTAATGCGTGTTAAAGTAATGCAGAATGAATGGGACATAGTTTCTGTGTTCAGTGAGGTCAATCTTTCCAAGATTTTGTCTGTTTTTCAAGGAAGCTTCTATTAAGTGCCTGGCTCTTAGTAGGTCCTTAATAAACATATTAATAATTGAATTTGGTAAGAATAGGTTGACTTTCATGGGATTCTGTTTATGTAAGATTCTTGCACCTTAGAAAGATAGAAATAATTTAGCAGCAGGAGGGTTGATAGTAGTGGAAAATGATATATGAGCTTTATAATTTTATTATGCTGATTCAATGAGGACTAGTAGATACTTTAAACAAAGCACAATTCTGCTTTCTATTTGCACTTTAACTTCTCAGTGTTCGTTTCCAAGCACACCACAGTTTCTTTTCACTGCTGTAATCAATGAGCATTTTCTTTTTCTTTTTTTTTTTTTAAAGATTTTATTTATTTATTCGACAGAGATAGAGACAGCCAGCGAGAGAGGGAACACAAGCAGGGGGAGTGGGAGAGGAAGAAGCAGGCTCACAGCGGAGGAGCCTGGTGTGGGGCTCGATCCCACAACGCCGGGATCACGCCCTGAGCCAAAGGCAGACGCCTAACCGCCGTGCCACCCAGGTGCCCCCAATGAGCATTTTCTAAATAGGCATATGGACAAATTACCTTCTCAGATGTGCATTCAGAATTAGTACCAAACATACTGTATTTCATCCCTTGAAGTACAATGCTTCCTGACAGGGTAACAGAGGACATATCATTATTTATTGAATTTTATGCTTAATATCCCTCTGCCACTGATGGTTTGCTCTGTGGATTAAAATTTGTCTTTCTTTTCTTTGAGAGATGCAGGTTGTCCATGGGTATAATAAAATGTCCTAAGATATAACAAAATAAAATTGGGGAATTACTGGCTTCAGAGTTTTGTTACTGAGCAATCACCTTTTTACATGTTTTTGTTTTACCTTTTATTCTTTTTAACAAAACTTCCTTCATTCCCTCCTCTCCCCCATTGTCGAGGAAAAATCTGCAGTTTTTGCTGTGTTTACTTGTTTACTTGTCCATGTTAGACTGGGAGCTTCTCAAGGTCAGGGCTGATGGCATTTCTTTCTTTCAGTAACACTATCACCTTGTCTGGGGTATATGTGTAACATAATAGCCACTCAATGAAAGTCTACTGTGAAAATATAACAGACGGAGATGGACTTGAACTTTTTTACTTAAAGTGTGAGATAGTGCACTTAAGTGGAAAAAGCACAAACTTTGGGGTCAGAAGCATAGTTTCAAATTATTCCTCTATTCCTTATGCAATAAATTATACTACTTTATCACTTGCGAAATGAGTAATGTTACTGGTTCTTACACTTTCTGTGTCCCCAGAAAGAAAAAGATGGGTTATTGAGAAGATTAAGAGGAGTAATCGTATAACTGATTTCATTCAGTGCCACCTGTATGATAGGGCAGAAGTAATGTTGCCCCCCCTCCCTTTTTTTTTTTTTTTTACTGGCATTGATACTAGGGAGTGTAAAGCATATCACTTTACTTTAGTAGTGAAAGCACTGGGTAAATAGTTGCGAAAACTGAGTTCTGGTGTTCATTTTGATTTTGAGGAAGTTTGTATAAGATCCCTAAACTCTCTGGGTCTTAGTTTCTTCCATCTTAAAATGAAAATAACCTCTATCAAAGGATAGAAGGTAATAAAATAAACCAGAAAAAAGCCCTTAAAATTTTAAATAAATATACACTCAATGTTGCTACTAGTTTTTGTTTCTTATAATTGTACATAGTACAATATATTGTCATTTGTTACAATTAAAAAATATATTTGTTATTAGGTACAGGTACTTCTTCTGAGGCTAAGATGATGTTAATAGAATGTCCCCATGGCTCACAGCAAATGTTGACTTAGACATAACGATTACATTGAAAAGTAATCTGAAGAAAGTACTGTGATTAAAGAAGAAATTTTAAAGATGATTTGAACTAGAAGAATTTGGACAGATTGAAAAGAGAGCGAAGACAGGTGGTGAGGAATGGGTTTTGGAATATCAGATGTGAAATGACAAGGACAGGAACAGAGATTTAACTGTGGGGGGAAAAGTACTAGAAACATATAACTAATTTTCCAAAGGAAAACTGTTCAACTCGTCTTTGTGTGTAGAATTTTGCAATATGGTCTTTTATACTCAGCTAACCCCTGACTAATAAAGCAGGGAGCAACTTGTTTATTATTTTTTCTTCATCTGGTAAGAAACCTGTTATCTTATTTTGCTCCATTGCAGTCAAGCTCTCAAAGTTCTACCAATTCTTCAGTGCCACTCTGCAAGAAATTTTTTTTACTTGTGTTTTTTATTTGTGTTTCAAACAAGAAAAAAATACGTAAATGTTTGAAGAGGAATTTTATCTGCAAGAAGATTATTAGCAACCCTTCGTTAGATTTTACATTTAGAAATAAAATTTCAGGCAGAGAAACATTCAAGGCTAACTACAAGTTCCAATTTGTGGGGTCTACACCCTCAGCACATAAAAATCTGCCATCCGCATTGCCTTTTTTTTAAGAGGAAAATGCAGGCTATTAGGATTTTCAGTAAGCATTCTCGTTAAATCATATGGATCATTTTGAAAAATGGACGGTAGCTTCTTGGTTTCTGCACTGGGAACTCCTTCTGCCCACCTCTTCCTGGTTGGACTTGTCAGGGGTTTTTCTAAAACCCTGAATTTCCTGGTCATGATCTCTCTGAGACATACTGGCCATTCTTACTCCCCTAAGCTTTACTGAAGACTGCCAAAACATTGATGTGAATCTGAACTTTTACAGTTTCATCTCCTATTCATCTGCCAGCAAGATATCTCTACCTGGATGCCTATGGGCACGTCAATCTCAGCATTCCTAAGTTGTTTCCCCTTAAAACCTTTCCGTCCACCTATAGGCTATCTTATTTGATAGTATTACTTTCTATCTACCAGCCAAACAGGAAATCAGGAAGATGCTACAGATCCCACCCTTCTTATATACCATACCATAGGTGTCATGAAATCTTACCAGTTTCCCCACCTGAACAGCTCTGGATAGGTTCTCTTCTCTTAATCTTTATAACGCTCTTTGGGTTAACCCTCCTACTCTCGTCCAGTAGATTCCTATATCATCTGCCCATCTCCAGGCTAATCCTGCTGTGATTAATTCTTCATCCTGCCACCAGAGTGATCTCTTCAAAGCTCCAATTTGACTGTGTCACCTACTAGTATATAACCCTTCAAAGGAGTCCCAACTCTTACCGGGTAAAATATCAAACTCTTTAATGTAGCATGTAAGCAACTCTGTAATTTCGCACCTGCCAACTTCACCCCCCATCTTTCTCCTATTGTCCCTTGTCTGGAATGCAATTACTACCCTCTTTTTTTAATGAATTATGTATATTTTTATTTTATTACTTATCTACACATTAGCAGCCAATCAACAGAATATCCAATTACTACCCTCTTACCCCACCTGCCTTTGAGGAATTCCTGCTAATGATACGAGAGTCAGTTCAGGTCCCCTTCTTTAGGAAGTCTTTCTGGACTCTCCTACTTGCTCTCATTGTGATCCTCAGAGAGTGCCTTGCTCTGAGCTTTTGACATAGTTTTGTGTCTGTCCGTCGTTGTCCTCACTGTGTTGCATTTTGTTTTTGTTCTTTTTTAAAGATTTTATTTATTTATTTGACAGGGAGAGAGACAGCCAGCGAGAGAGGGAACACAAGCAGGGGGAGTGGGAGAAGAAGAAGCAGGCTCCTAGCGGAGAAGCCTGATGTGGGGCTCGATCCCAGGGTCCTGGGATCACGCCCTGACCCGAAGGCAGACCCTTAATGACTGCGCCACCCAGGCGCCCCACTGTGTTGCATTTTGATTCTCTCTCTGTAACAGCTTCTAGGCTATATTGTGGGTGACTTGAGGACAGGAACCATGGCTTTTTCTTCTTTGTATTCAACATGCTTAACACAGAGAGTTTGTACAGAATAGTAACAAAAAATATTTTTTCGATGAATGAATGAATGGATATATAGAAGTGCAATGACATTATAAAAAGAGGAATAGCATCTTTAAAAACATTTCATCTACATTTTACTATTTGTTCTTCCTCAGTTTTACTATTATTGTGACTGATAAATCACAGGGAACAAAATTATAGGCTAAAAGGGAAAGGAAAGCTACTGGGCCTTCTAAGTTGAAGAGTCATTTCCTCACTTCCTTCATTTCTCTCTATTTCTAGATCTAAGATCCAGTTAGATCTCTAAAATTTAAGCCTAAATCAGAATAATTTGAAAGATAATGTATGTTTTTCTTAACTTCCCATTTTAATAATTTTACTACTATTTATTTTATTTTTTTAAGGATTTTATTTATTTATATGAGAGAGAGAGAGAGCACAAGCAGGGAGAGCAGTGGAGAGGGAGAAGAAGGCTCCCTGCTGAGCAGGGAGCCCTACTCTGGACTTGATCCCAGGACCCCAGGATCATGACCCCAGCTGAAGGCAGCTGTTTAACCGACTGAGACCCCTGGAGCCCCATTTTACTACCATTTAAACATTCGAAATCACTGTAAAAATCTATATGAAAATATTTAGGTCATAATCATTTGAAGACCATTCTGATCTACTCTGTGGGTGTGAGGATGGATGGCCTTAGCCTTTCCATATTTTTTGCTTTGGTTTATTTATTTTTTTCCTCCAGAGAGTTAATTTGTTGTAATTAATCCCATGCTTAATAATAAAACTAAGTTTAAGTCCTCTAAGCATAATATATATATTTTTAAAGATTATTTATTTATTTATTTGACAGAGACAGCCAGCAAGAGAGGGAACACAAGCAGGGGAGTGGGAGAGGAAGAAGCAGGCTCCCATCAGAGGAGCCCGATGTGGGGCTCGATCCCAGAACGCTGGGATCACGCCCTGAGCCGAAGGCAGACGCTTAACGACTGCGCCACTCAGGCGCCCCTAAGCATAGTATATTTTAATGAAATAAACTCAAATATGAAAATAAGTAGTCAGATGCCACCTTCTGGCTCTTGAAGAAAAGGAGAAAGAAAATGAATAGTTGTACACAAATTGGTATATTGAAGGTGACTGTCCGTTGCTTCAGGTTGCTTTGTTTCCCGCCCTTAAACACATATGGTGTATCAGGCTCTATCTTCGGGCTGTGTCGGCCACACAGAGTATAGCGATGGTAAGGAAGAAACACAAAATGCATGACTTTGATCTTCAAAGGTACCTAATTTCCCTTTGCTCAAAAGCAGTTGTTAGAGCTACAGAGTTAAAAAGTCTTCTAAAGAAATGTAAATGGCCGTCTGTGCAACTTCAGACTCAGGCACAAATCTAGAGACCCAGGAAATATTGTCGCCATAAATCCAAGTAGCAACAAAGTCCACCGAGAGAGGAGAGAATCCTGTTCTTTTGGTGACTACCAATTAAGCTGGTGGATTCCCCCAACTTCCGAGGGGTGGAAAGACTCTTTTACTTTCCTTCTGCTTTTCTAACTCTGGGTTCCACAAGCCCCTAGCTTCCTGAGGGTGATCAAAAGTGAATCTATAAGGCAATAGAAGAGTTCCTCTTTTAAACTGTGCTTTATGTATTCTCATCAGATTGATAATATGGCTGAACCATTAATAGACTTTGTTAGTAAAATGGGTTTTTGATGATTGGGGAACAACTGTGATATCAGGGTTTTGTGTTTGTGTGTGTGTGTGTGTGTGTGTGTGTGTGTGTGTGTGTGTGTTTTTATTGCCTGTGTCTGCAGTTGTTGTAAGTTGATTTTCTGGAAAAATAAAATAAAACTCAGGACACATAGGATCTTGCTAGAGACAGCTGGCGGGAACCTTCCTAAGAATTTGGAAACCGATTTCAAATAGCCCTCAGGTGCTAACTATTGAATGGTGGAAATATAAAGTCAACATCTCTTTGTTTAGCAAATCATCTTCATGAATTTCTGAGTATGCAGACCTGAGCCCAAACATTTTTTGGGGTGGGGGATGGAGAGCTGAACCGCTCTTCACAAGCACTGAACACAGTGAGTTGGAGGCTATCTTGTAGAAATAGGAGAAGGACATAGAAAGTTACGTCCAAAGTGGGCCATGATCAGTGAGAAATTATTCATGGTAGCAAATGCCCAGTAGAGTGTAGAATTGTATCTGATAACTAACGTTAAGATTTTTAAAATATTGGGGCGCTTGGGTAGCACAGTCGTTAGGCGTCTGCCTTTGGCTCAGGGCGTGATCCCGGCGTTATGGGATCGAGCCCCACATCAGGCTCCCCCACCGGGAGCCTGCTTCTTTCTCTCCCACTCCCCCTGCTTGTGTTCCCTCTCTGGCTGGCTGTCTCTCTGTCAAATAAATAAATAAAATCTTTAAAAAAAAAAGATTTTAAAAATATTGTTTCTGCAATTTTCACCTTAGTTGCCAAAAACCGTCACTAAATTAGGCTCTACAGGCACAGTCTTGTATTGGGCATACTTGAGAAAAATGAAAGAAACCAGGAGAATGTATGTGATTTGAAGTAATGCAGAAGAGTAAAGTGAAACTAAACTTCTGACTGACACAAGAAAAAGAAGCCAGTGGTAGCTAGAAAAAGGGAAATCAAGAATGCCCTTAGAAATTAGCAGGTTGGGTTAAAGTCTCTCTCTCTCTCTCTTTTTTTTTTAATTTAAGATTTTATTCATTTATTTGACAGAGAGAGAAAGTCGAGCAGGGGGAGCGGCAGGCAGAGGGAGAGAGAGAAGAAGACTCACTGCTAAGCTGAGAGCCCAATGATCAGTGTGGGGCTTGATGCGGGACTCCATCCCAGGACCCTGGGATCATGACCTGAGCCAAAGGCAGACGCTTAACCTACTGAGCCACCCAGGCGTCCCTGGGTTAAAGTCTTTTTATTGAAAAGTTAAATGACAGGTTAAGCTCAGAAGGTGGGAGAACTTTCAGTTTTGGTTAACTTTATGTAAGCCTATTGTTTAAACAAATCCTTAAAAACATTTCATGTAATGAGTGAATTCTATGGCATTCGTAATAGTAACATTGATTGAAGCCTAGACAAATGAAAAATATTATCCACTTTGTAGTTTCTTCTGTGTAGTATAAATTCTTTGAGCATAATTATTTTACTTTTAAATTTTAAAATCCTGCATTTTTGTTTCTGACATTACTTTTGAATGGAATATAATGGGGTTATGCATCGATGCAAATCAACGGCTTACAAACATTTTCATTTGCAGAATTAGTTTTCTCACAGAACCTTAAATGGGAAAAAATAAGTTAAAAAATAAGATAAGCAAATAGAAATACAGGGGCGTCTGGGTGGCCCAGTCGTTAAGCGTCTGCCTTGGGCTCAGGGCATGATCCCGGCGTTGCGGGATCGAGCCCCACATCAGGCTCCTCCGCTATGAGCCTGCTTCTTCCTCTCCCACTCCCCCCGCTTGTGTTCCCTCTCTCGCTGGCTGTCTCAATCTCTGTCGAATAAATAAATAAAATCTTTTAAAAAATAAGATAAGCAAATAGAAATACAATAGCTGAAGTAAAGGGTAGGTATCAAGTTATGGGTGAAATTGCATCAAGTAGTCCTGCAGGGTGAGAGGAAAGAATTACTGGTAACTTCTGGTGTGTCCTGGTCCTCTCCAAGCCCACGTTGTCATCCTATGGTTTTAAATGTGCTCAGGATAATAACCTCATCAGACAACTTTTGACATAATTAGCCATGATCTTGTATCTCTTTCACATTTGCTTTCTGGAATGTTAAATTATTTTGCCACTTGTTTGTCTTTCTCTTAACAGAATTTCTTTACTCAATTTACTTTGTACCCTTGGTCTTTATTGCTCCTGTCAGGGAGGAAGACCTTCTCCTGCCCTTCCAGGTCCTTCTAGCTGGACTTAGAATCAAATTGTCATGAGACAGCTTAACAGGAGAAAATAAAATTTAATAGTGTATATATGGGGAATCCACACAGACATGAAAATTTAAAGACAATGAGGCAACATGAAGCTTATATGAGCTAAGGAGAGGAGGCGGGTCTAAGGATACAAAGGGGAGGAAGGCCATTGGTAGAAGGGGAAAGGAGATGTTTTGAAAAACAAAGGCTGCCCTATTGTGCAGTTAAATTTCTTAGTCAAAGGGAGTCTCTGTTAATAGCCCTCTTCCTGATACAGGCTCTCCTTTCCAATGGAAATTTAGGCAGTTGAGGACTGGGATGAGAGCTTTTCCTGCATCTGCTGGGTTCTGAATACTTTTAACTCAAAATAACATTCACACCCAAGTAGCCCATCTTGCGGCAGCCTGCTCTTGGCCCCATACCTTCCACCCAACCTTTAATGGTTCCCAAGCTGTAACTGAACCAGCATTGTCTGTCTTCCCCTATTCTCTTTTGAATCTTCCCCTTGTTTCTTTCTGTATGTTCTTCAGTTTGTCTGTGCCATGTCCCCCATTCTCATTTTACTCTGCTTCCTCAATTCCTAGAACTTACTCAAAATTCCTTTGCCATTTGCTTCTCCTATAATGACAAACTAACCTCCCATCGCTGCTCCATGAAGGAACTTATTCATTTAATGAGCACTTTTGAAGAGCTTCTTAGGTGCTCAATCCAGTTTCAAGCAATGCAGAAGTTACCTGAAAAATCACGTCATGGAAATAAATGACATGAGTTAAATCTAAATATAGAAAAAGAAAATCAGAGTTACGCTTCCAACATAGAACCCTTCACTGAAGCCTATAGGTTGCAGAAATTCAAGGTAAACTACATGCCAGAGCAGACCAGAGTTAGATTAGGAAGGAATCACAGAGTTAGAAAGAAGAGTACTTGCCCAAGGAATCAGCGTAATTTACCGCGAGCAAAATGTGGTAGTCGATCTCATTACAAGTTTTTGTCAGGGTTCTGGAATGAGGAGTCTAAAAAATAATGGAGGCATAGTTTACTTGGAATTTTGAAAGTATTTTATAAAATACCTGACAATTTTCGTATAGATTAGATAAAATATAAAATGTATATGATTACAACTAGGTGGACTTATTGAATGACAGAAGCCAAGGGATATGGATAATGGGTTTATATAACACAAAGGGAAAATTCCACGGCTAGACCCTAACATTCTCCCCTCTTCTCTTTTGTATTTAGCATTTTAGTTATTGACTCAGATGGACATATGTAAAGCAAGCTTATTAGATATGAAGATAATACAAAGCTAGGAAGTTCTCTCTACCCCAAAGGTATGAAAATCCTGGAGTAATGGGTCAGATGCAAAAAAAAAAAAGAAAAAAGAAAAAAAAAAGAATATTGATTATTATAGTGGTCTACACTATTAACTTGAGGGCCACTGCCCAAATAAAGGATGAGAGTGAGGGGCTCAGCGGCAGCAAAGTGTAAAAAGACATGGGGCTTCCACATTCCTTTGAGTTCAGGATGAGTCAGCAGTGTAATGGGGCTGCCAAAACATAGTTAATTCTGCTTATTGCTATGGACTGAGTTGTGTCCCCTAAAATTCATATGATGAAACCCTAACTTCCAGTGTGATGATATTTGGAGATGTGACCTTTGGGAAATTAGGTTCAGATGAGGTCATGAGGGTGGGGCTCTCATGATAGGGTTAGTACCCTTATAAGAAGAGATACCAGAATGCTTGCTCTTTCTTTCTGCCTGCCACCTGAGGACAGAGAGAAGTGCCATCTGCAAGGCAGGAAGATAGCACTCACCAGAACCCGACTATTGTTGGCACCCTGATCTTGGCTTTCCAGCCTCCAGAACTATGAGAAAGTGAACTTCTGTTATTTCAGCCACCAGTCTGTGTTTTTTTTTTTTCATGGCACTCTGAACTGATAAATACATGTATCTTGCATGAATAGGATTCCTTGATCTTTTAAAAAATATATTTTCTGAAAGCCTCTGATTACATTCAATCCATTCATTTTATTTTAAATATAATTTCAGTTGTTCTTGGCACATAATGTCCTTTTGAGATTGAGCCCCTCAGAAGACTATAAGTGGTTACTAATTCTATGGCAAGCTTGCCCTCAAACTTACTCTTCAGAGAGGAGAACATATATTTTGAGGAGAACATATATTTTTAAAGGGCCACAAGTCAAATCAAAAAAATTTGATCTATATAGACAGGTCTAATATGTCCTGGAAAACACAATTATGCTATTTATAGTTAATGAAACTTGTATTCTAAACCATGAAAATGAACATAGACATAACTTAAGAGCCACAATAAAATAGGTATTGGGAGCCGGAAGTTGAGGATAGAGTTGCATATGGAAACATTAGGGAGGTTTCCATGGATACAGAGTCAATAATATGGTTCGAGTTTGGGACCTACATGTTAAAAATTCAAATTTTTTGTTTGATATACACACTTGGACTATGACTAATTTATAACACCCAGTGAACTAAATAAGTTGAAGAACTTCGTCTGAAATCTATTATCATATTCATTTCTTTAACACTTGTGAAAATGTCGCTGATGGCACTCCATGAATTTCTGTGAATTCCCTTTTTTAGTACTTTCGTAAGGAAGTGTGAAAGAAACCATGATCAAATTAACGCTAAAACATTTCCATAGGCTAGAAAAAAATCTGCCTAGAAACCAGGCCTGGAGGAGGAACAAGTAGTCCAATGTGAACTTTTGGTTACTGTTGAGTGTTTTTGTTTTTCTGAATGTGGGCCTGTGAAGGAGAGGTGAGAAACAGTGCTGAGCCGTGGTCTCTCAGGAAATCCTATGCCTCCCGCTATCTTGGAGCCAGAGTGTGGTAAATCGCTAGAGGTGATGTACAACATATGGAAGAGGAATGGATGTGATGAGACAGACATAATTTATCTGTCTTTCTCATTTCTCTGCTATTTTCCCACTCCTTCCTATTTATAAATATTGTCAAATTTCATCGACTTCCCTCTCTTTCCTTCTGTATTTGATAACATTGACTTCTAATCTTTATTAATTCTGATTTGATTTTCAAACTTAGTTTGCTTTTGTGGAAAGAGGAAAGGAAACCAACTGGCTCACTAAAACCCATGAAAATGGTACAAAGAGGAATGCAATGGACTGGTAGGATTTAGACGGCGCTTGAGTAAGCTGAAGAGAGCAACGGATAAATGGAAAGGGAAGGAAAAGCATCAAGGTGGTGGGCTTTCTCATCAGACTTAATCTCCAGCTGTGTTTTGCAGTTCCCATTCAAGATTCTAAGAGTAAATGTATAAGTGGGCATTTTATGGTATGTGAAGACATGCACAAAAAGGTATCCTTTGGCACATTCTCTGAAACCTCTATTTCACCATAGGGAATTTGATCCGAAGAGCATCTGACCCAAAGGATAGGGGACCTATCGGGATTTCTGCAAAGAATCAAGTAGAGAGTGGAGGTTAATATCCCCAGTACTTTAGAGAAACTCTGGTCATTGGCCACATAAAACCAATAGTTTAGGCAATGTTGGATCTCCTTACCCTAAATTCAAAATATTTCTGTGCCTTACTCATTTTATACTTAAAAAACATGTGCCATATATTCTTTAAGGAAAGCCAAGATATGAAAAACATTTAGTTTTTATGTAATAGGTACATAGGGGCTAAATTCTTAAAGGATAGTTTTAGACTTGCAGAAAAATTGCATAGAATTCCTAAATATGCTTTACTGAGATTTCCCAAATGAAAAAATTTTACCAGACATTTTACCACATTTGCTTTATTATTTTCTTTCTCCCTACACACATGCGCGCGTGTGCGCACGTGCGCGCACACACACACACACACACACACACACACACACACCTTCCCTCAAGTGTTTTAAGAGTATTTTGCAGACAGCTTACTGTCTGCAATGTGGGAGCCTCTTAACTTATTAGGATGTAACTTTTGCTCAGGTTTATTCACATGACAAGGTTATTTAACGTACATTGACAAATTGACAAATGGAAATTATAAGCAATTATTTTGTAAATAAGCTTTCAGGAACATTTCTATTGTGAAGTCCAAGTGTACTTTATGTTACGGTTTTATTCTAAATAAGCAAATACATCTAACTATGTTTGCATGTGAAGAAATTTAGAAGGTACGAAATGTGATTTAATACCATTTCTTGAATGCTTAGCTAAGTGAGGCATTTTACAAGAGGTGTGTGTGTGTATCAACAATGTGTCTCGACAGTAAATGTCTTTTTTTTCTTAATGACAATGCCTTAAGGAAGGTATTATTATCCTCATTTTGCTTTTAAAGAAACTGTACCTCGAAAAAATTAAGTAACTTGCACATAGTTACACAATGAGTAAATGCTGGGACTGTAATTTCCAGAAAGCATCTTTTTTTTTAATAAAGTAAATTTTTTAAAAAACAAAGCTTAGTTTATTGTTAATCTTCATCTCCCAAAAAATGAAGCCAGCCAATAGCAAAATTCCACACAAGTCTCTTCTTGAAGATGGCTTGGGATGAACTTTAATTTCCATCAGTAATTCATTACTAAGTTATATCAACTGATGCTTGGGGAAGTTAAGTAAATGTCTCAAGGTCACACACTATCTGGGTGCTGGAGTTGGTAGAATATTCTGGAGAAATGGTCTCGGCTCATCATGTTTCTGGAGCAGTTAAAAAAATGGCTTTCTCATTTTGCATAATAAATGTGTATTCATGATTTTGAAATCATATTTGTAAAAAGATTTAATTTATTTGAGAGAGAGCCGAGAGCACGTGCATGCACAGAAAAGAAGAGGGAGGAGGTAGGAGGAAGGAGGAAGGCGGAAGGAGGGAGGAGGGGCAGAGGGAGAGGGAAAAGCAGACTCCCTGCTAAGCAGGGAGCCTGACACAGGGCTCGATCCCAGGACCCTGAGATCATGACCTGAGCCAAAGGTAGACACTTAGCCGATTGAACCACCCAGGCGCCCCATTAAAATCACATTTTGAGTCAGCTCTGAAAATTTGTATTTTTTTTTCTGGAAAATTTAACTGCGATTTTGGTTTTTTAAATTTCATTTAGCTTAATAGTTTTATATTTTATTAGAACAATTAGAGAAATTTAAATTATTTCTCTGGGTCTGTTGTATATTCTTTTCCTTCATTCCTTTTGTTTATGAACTTAGATCTTTTACTTTAAAAACAATCTATGTTGTTGGTCTTTTCTAAGAAACATCTCTTGAATTTATTTATCACTCTACATTTTTTCTTTTCCTAATTAATTTTTTTTCTGCTTTTATTTTTATAGCTTCTTGAATCGAACTTCACCAATTAGGGTTTTAACTGCCAAAACTAATGTGTGTTCCTTAGTTCCCATGCTACACGATCTCTCTGTAGTATTTAATGTTTTCGGACAGAACTTTCCTCTTGAAGTAATCTTCTCCCATAGATTTTTAAAAACTCCATGGTTCTTTTTTTCCCCTTAACTTCTCAGTCTACTTTTTATTTTCATCGTTAGCTCATCTTCTTATTTTTCAAATGAAAATCCCTCCAAACGTAGATCTTGGTGCTGGACTCTTACCTCTGCTCTTGAGATTACAACAACTTCTTGGACTTCAACCACCATTTTCAAGAAAATGATTTTTTTTTTCAAGAAAATGATTGCTAACAATTTTATTGAAATATAATTTACACATCCTAAGATTCATTCATTGTCAATGTCCAATTCGGTGATTTTTAGTAAATTGATTGAATTGTGCAACCATGGCCACAGTCAGATTTAGAACATGTCCATCACCCCAGAAATGCTCTCTTGCCCACCCAGGGTTAATTCCTGCTCCCACCCACAGTTCAAGGCAAAAACTGACCTGTTTTCTATTTCTATAAACTTACCTTTTTTGGACACTTCATGTAAATGGAATCAGGCAATCAGGTAGTCTGCTGTGTTTGGCTTCGGTCACTCAGCGTAATGTTTTCAAGGTTCGTCCATGTATGATAGTTTATTCTTTTTTCTTATTGAGTAGTACTACATTATGTAGGTACCCCATATTTTGTTTATCCACTAATAGTTGATGGACATTGCGATTTTTCCAATTTTGGCTTATTGTGAATAAAGCAGCTATGAACATTGAAATCTTTCTGTGGGGGTACGTTTTCATTTTTCTTGGAATGCTTTCTAAGTGCGGAATGGTAAGTTTTTGCTGTGCTTTCAAAGAAACCTCCGAACTGTTCCCCAGAGTGGCTGTTCCACTCTACATTCCCACCAGCAGCGTAGGGGACATCCAGTTCGTCCACAGCTTTGCCGATACAGAGTTTTTTATGTCTTTTTTATTGTAGTCATCCCAGTGGGTGTGAAGTATCTTATTTTGCTCTTATGTATATAATCTCTTAACTTAGTACCCTCCGTCCTGGCCTGCTCTTAATAGTCTAGGTACATATTTCCAACAACTTTCCGCTATTTCCATTTGGATATTTCAGTCACATTCATGTTAACATGGGAGAAACCAAACCTGTCTTCCCTCCTCATATTGGTTTACTTTTAGAAGTTCCTATTCTTTAAAAATAGTAGCATTGTTTTCTTGCCCAGTGGTAAACATTTCAAATCATCCTCTATGGTTCTTCTCTTAAGCTCTTCATATTTAATCAGCCAGCAAATTCTACAGATTATATCTTTTCTTTTTTTTTTTTTGAGAGAAAGTGAGAGAGCCGGGGGCCGGTGGGGATGGGTGGGGGGTGCGAAGATCTTAGCTGGCTCTATGCCCAGCGCGGAGCCTGATGTAGGACTTCATCTCACTACCCTGAGATCATGACCTGAGCTGAAATCAAAAGTCAGATACTTAACTGACTGAGCCACCCGGGCACCCCTACAAATTATTTGTTAATATCATATAACATTTTCTCTTTATTTTCATTACCTTAATTCCAGTCTAAACTATTTCTAAATAGTTATGTAAAATGTTTTGCTCATTGTATGTCCACTGCTATTTTGGAACTATCAAGATATAGTAGTTTTTATTTTATTGTATTTTTTGGTCACATCCCCTTAGGTACTCAAAATTATTTAATGTCCTTGTACTCTCTTTTGTAGTGTGTTACTTCTTTTTTTTTTTTTTTAAGATTTTATTTATTTTTTTGACACAGAGAGAGACAGCCAGCGAGAGAGGGAACACAAGCAGGGGGAGTGGGAGAGGAAGAAGCAGGCTCCCAGCGGAGCAGGGAGCCTGATGTGGGGCTCGATCCCACCTGGGATCACGCCCTGAGCCGAAGGCAGACGCTTAATGACTGAGCTACCCAGGCACCCGGTAGTGTGTTACTTCTTAGTGTTAACTCCTTAGGGCTCCAACCCAGCTTTTTCATCCGAAGAAATTCCTCAGCTCCAGTTATACGGAGCCTCCTCTGAATATGCCTGTGCATTTCAACCTGGACATTTAGTAACAACTGCATCCCACCCATCTCACTTGTAATTACCTTCTTTTGCCTGTCTGCCTTTTCACCAATCCTTAGCAACAAAATTGAAGTCTCGTTTTCTGACTGAAGGGCTTACCAACTGCCTGTGCTAAAATAAGCTAATTCACTATAGTCTTCCATTTATTTATTTATTTTTTGAATACTTTGAGAACTTACTGGGAGCCAGGCTTTGTGCTACGTGCTGAAATGCAAAGTGGATATATTACTTTTTCTCAAGGAGATTAATTCAGTGTGATGAGGCAGTATATAAAGAGGCAATTACAAGTAATACGTTGCTATAGCAATTGAGCTGTGGACAGGATATTTTAATCAAAAACAAGGAGAGGCACAAAGCCCGTCTTAAGTTAGGCTGAGTGTGGGTGAGAGTTGAACTGAATCTTGAATGATGATGAAGGTGATGAGGACGGGGGCAAGAAATTCTAGAAATGGAGGCAAAGGCATAGAGGTGAGAAGTAGCTCAGGGTGGTTGGAAGTTACCAGCAGAAAGGGTCTACGGACACATGTGGCATCAGGCACAGATCAGTGAGCGTGAATCTAGAGAAGAATTCAGAGAGCAAGCGTGAAAGGTCTTGTTTCTTGTACCTGCAATTCAGACTCCATGCTGTGGATAGTGTGACCCCACAGGGCTTTAATTTTTTTTTTTTTTTAAGATTTTTAAAATTTATGTATTTGCCAGAGAGAGAGAGAACAAGCAGGGGGAGCTGCAGAGGGAGAGGGAGAAGCAGGCTTCCTACTGAGCAGAGAGTCCGTTTGGAGGCTCGATCTCAGGAAGCTGAGATCATGACCTGAGCTGAAGGCAGGTGCTTAACTGACTGAGCCACTCAGGCGCCCCTTCCCCACAGGGCTTTAAATAGGGTAGTGAAATGGTTGGTCTTGTATTGTATACAGTTCATTTTGATGACTATGTGAGGGACGACTTTGATCAGGACCAGACTGTTGGAAGGGGACTAGATGGGTGTCATTTCAGTGATGAGATAGTGAATACTTAAGCCAATGACTGTGATAAAGATTTTGTAGATATAATTGGCTTTATGTAATAGATGTATGAATGTGGCAGGGAGAGTGATTGAGAGAAAGAGTTAAGAATAACTCCCAGATTTCTGGCTTTGGTTACTAGATGTACCAGTTATGACATCAGATGAATCTAGTTTGGATACCACTCATGAATCACTTAATACTTGGTATTGCACCTTTTAATGGATATGATGGTTATCTTCCTACACCACTGACCAAAATATTTGAGGAGAGAATCTAGCTTCTGTATATTTTGCAGAAATGAAAATGACAATGGCTTTATTATTTTTTTCTCTGTAAAAAATAGTGCCTGCTAGTGTTAAAAAGCTAATTAATTGGGGGAAAAGTAAAAAAAAAAAAATTTCGGGGCGCTTAGATGACTCAGTTGGTTAAGCGTCTGCCTTCGGCTCAGATCACGATCCCAGGGTCCTGGGATCGAGCCCCACATCGGGCTCTCTGCTCAACAGGGAGTCTGCCTCTCCCACTCCCCCTGCTTGTGCGTGCTCTCTCTCTCTGTCAAATAAAAAAAAAAAAAAAACAACTTTTCAGTATCACCTCAAAAATATTACTACCTAACACTAGAAATAGAACTAAGATTCAGTGTAAAATGTGTTAAAACTTTCTCTTTTAAGTCATCATATTATCATATACATATTTGTATGCTTGATTTATATAATGAATTTTAATTTTGCCTGTAGCATGTTATTATACAGATGAACTATATACTTGAATCAATGTTATCTTGGGGAATAAGTAGGATGTTTCCAACTTCTCAATAGTGCTGAAAAAAGCCTTCCATATACATTTAGGCTTCATGGTTAGTCTCATTTCTCCATTCCTTAAGGATAAAGTCCCTGAATACTGCATAGCATAAGGATTCTTTCTGATCTGAACTCTTGACTCTCTCTCCAGTGTTGTCTTCAGCATGGTTTCCAGCTAGTTCTCAAGGTGCATTACTTTGTGGCAATACCAACCTGTTCGCAACTCAAAATAAACCGTCTCATGACTTTAAGCCTTTAAGACATCTTCTCTCTGCTAGGAACACTCTCACTCTATTGAATTTCTTCTCGGTCTAAAGAGCAGCTCAAGGTTATCTTTCCTTAATTCTCTTACAGGGAGTTGACCATCTTCTGATTTCTGCTGTGCACATTCCTGTCAAATTGCCTACCACCCTGTATTGTAAATTTTGGTTTGCATGTCTGTGTTCCACACTAGAATATAAACTTTTTGCATTTAGGGACTATATTTCAATTAGTTTCTAATCCTGGATTTTGGCACTGTTTTAGCACATAGTTAAGGCTCACTTTATGATTATTTCATTCAATTGACATTGAGACATTTTCAGTGGTCTAGTAGCTTAGATGACCAAACCTAATTTAAAGATTGAGGAATTTAGAAAGCCTCCTGAAAGCAATAGTGCCCCCTCCAAAAACCTTAGTTTTATTCACATTGTTTGAATTTTTTAGAAAGATTTTTAATTTATTCATTTGAGAGAGAGAGAGAGTGAGTGTGAGAGCATGAGCAGAGGGTAGGGTCAGAAGGACTGGGAGAAACAGACTCCCCGCTGAGCAGGGAGCCTAACTTGGGCTCTGTCTCAGAACCCTGGGATTATGACCTGAGCGGAAGGCAGGCGCTTAACTGACTGAGCCACCCAGGCACCCCTGTTGGAATTTTCTGATATGGAGCATAGTTTAACTCTATAGACTTTATTATAATCTAAATTAAGATCAGATGTAACCTAAGAGAGTTTTGAAAAATCTCTTGATGTTCTTTACGTTTAGTTTGAAGGAAAAGAAAAATAAAAGCACTCCAGTGCCTCCTTGCTAATCATCTCAAGAAGGAGCAAGCAAATCACCACAGAAGTGGGGAGCATTTTTTTCCCCATTTTGGCAGCAAAGTATGGATGAGTGAGAAGCAGGAGTCAGAAGTCAGTTATATAAATAATTAAAGAACAATGTTGTATGCACCCACAACTGCATTTTCAAAATTTTGCCTGTGTGTGTGTGTGTGTGTGTGTGTGTGTGTGTGTATTCCTTAATTATCTCGGAAGCAATGAAAAATTCTTCCAGGTCTTTTTAATACAAATTAAAACTTCTGTTTCTTTCTAAAATGTGTGCCATTTTTCTATAACAATCTCCAACACAGGAATCTCTATACAAGTAAAAATTTCTCTTAAACTAATGTCATAGCCAGTGCCTTCTAAGAGAGGTCTGTGGCTCACAGAGATATATTTAGTCTGCAATTCCTTTTTTTTTTTTTTTAAGATTTTTTATTTATTTATTCGACAGAGATAGAGACAGGCAGCGAGAGAGGGAACACAAGCAGGGGGAGTGGGAGAGGAAGAAGCAGGCTCAAAGCGGAAGAGCCTGATGTGGGGCTCGATCCCATAACGCCGGGATCACGCCCTGAGCCAAAGGCAGACGCTTAACCCCTGTGCCACCCAGGCGCCCCTAGTCTGTAATTCCTAATTAATGAGACACGGATACTTGAGATGGTATCTTAAAGTCTTGATTTGTAATGTTCTTCAGTCCTTAGAAAAGTCCTTGGAAGAGAATTAAGTGTAATCCAACTAGTTCTGTGTGTTTTAGTCAGGACACTTTTTGACGGCAGGTTACAGTGAGCAAATTTTTGGCTCACATAACTGAAAAATCCAGGGGTGCAGCTGGAATCAGCTCTGTGTAGATCAAGCTATTCGGAGGATGTCTTCAAAGCTCACACTGTGTCTTTCTTTCGTATAAATCCTCTTTGCAAGTGAGCCAATGGCCACTATCTTTGGCAAACATATAAAGAAGATTTCACTGGGCTTAGTTTGGCTCACTGTGTTTGGCCAACTGGGTTATTGTGATGGGTCGGAATGGAGTTATCCCCGCACCTGAAGTGGGAGAAGGATCAGGCTTGGCTGAGCCATGTGGAGTGGGCTTTCTGCGGACAAAAAGTTCTCTAATAACAGACAAAGTGGGGGAGGTATCCTGGAGAGACAAAATCAAGAGGTGACCACTATGATGATTTTTGCCACTATAGGAAGTTGAAGTATAAAATGAATGCCATTTTTTTTTTCTGGCAAATGAAATATTGGTAATTTATAACATAACGTATCCATCTATTTGGCCTTACTTTTTAGTACCCAGGATGTGGAATTTAGGGCAACACAGTTGAGTCTGAACTCCTAGATTTACTCTTATATTTGCCGTATTCACTTCTATATTTGCCAAATTACACATCCAGGAAGATTCTAAGACCTGACCCTGACACATATTCCCAGAGAATCCACATTAACATGCTTTTCAAATACAGGGTTCTCAGAAAGTGAACAGAGTATCTTTTAATGGACCATCTGTAAAACCATTTCTGAATACAGAAGAAACTTTGCGAAACATAAAGATTTTCTATAAATTTTATCAGAATGAAAAGTATAATGTGTTCCCTGACCAACCTCCTGGTAATATAAATGTGATAATAAATAGGAGCATGAATTTGTTGGGCTTGAGCTCTATAAAATAACTTTTATAATATCAACCTACAATGGTGTAATTTAAAAATTATCTGTTTTTTGTTGACCCCTTTACTGTATTCTACTTTATTCATAGTCTCCCAATTTTTCACTTCCCTGAAGCTAAACAACTGGTAAAATAAATCTAATTAGTATTTATTGCTCTTTGTCTAGTATAAAAAACATCTATTCCCTAAGTTTTGAGGGATAATCCAGACGACAATGGAATATGGTGACAATCATTAGGAATGAAAGATACCACTTTAAAAATTTTAGTTTTTTCTTAGAGCTCACTTTAATTACCATATTTCTGATATATTAAACTAGGTATTTTGTTTTCAGAATAAAATTTTACAACACTATGTTTACAAGTATATCTTATATCAGCATATCATCATCATCAGTATCAACCACATTTGTTTTGCACACTGAATATTTAAAATATGCATATTTTATGATGATTTCTGTAGAGCAGGCAATATCTGTAATGGTTATGAACACAGTCTAGAGCCAAAGACCCTGGTTTTGATTCCAGATCCACCACTTAATAAGCTTAAATTCTTAAATTCTCTATAACACAGTTTTCACATCTATTTTAGTAATAGTATCTACCTTATATGGTTATGAGTTAATGCCTGTCAAGCACATGGAATATTCTCTGTATTACTAACCTTCTAAATGTCTTGGATCTATTCACTTAACTTCCTGAGAGCCACAACCTCGTCTTGACTATCTTCATCTCCTGTAATCCCCACTCCATTCTTGTAATTGCCTCCAAAATGGTCATTGTGACTCCAGGCTTATTCCTCCCTAATGTATTATCCACAGCTTTTTTTTTTTTAAATTGTCTTCCTAATGACCAAATTTGATTAGACCATGCCCCCGTGGGAGGGTATTCAATGGCCTCCTATTGCCAGCAAAATCCAAAATATTACAGGCTCCCTGATTTCATCTTTAGTCTCATTTTATATTACTTCCACTATCTTGCCCTGTTTTTAGCCACTAACCCCCTTTTTGCCCTCTAGGCTTCTATGTGTCTTGTTTTCTCTCTAGATTATTTTTCTTCCCTTCCTTGGTTAAATCATTCTTTCTTTGACCCTCTCTAATCCTTTGTTTCCATTTCACTAAAAACACACTGGATTTTCCACATGCTTCTGGTACCAATTCATTTATGTCTCCTTCAAGAGCTCTTTGTCTTGTAACCAAACACTTTGTTGTCCTGTCCTAAAATAATCAATGGAGACCTCAGGCTTTCCCAACTAGTGGTCTTCATCATCCTCCCCATTCAACGTTCATCCTCCTTGGTACTCTCCATTTCAAATGATGACCTTTCATCCCCTTAGCTGTCCATGTTAAATTCTGGGAATTAGCCTTGATTCCTTCTTTTCTGTTACACGCATAGTCAATGAATCTCCAGTTTCCCGTTTTACTATCTAAATACTTCTCAGATGTCATCCTGTTCTCCTCCATTGCTGCTCCCACTGTGTTTAGACCCTCATCATTTCTGATAACAATGACAAGAAGAGCTAACTACATTTTTATGGGATGGTGCTCTTCAGTGTTTTACATGCATTAATTTAGTTAATTTTCACAGAAAATTTCTTTGAAATAGAGACTACTATTTTTGTCTTTATGTAGATCAGAAACTTCAGGGTGGGAGAAGTTTGGCAACTTGTCTAAAGTCACACAGCTACTCAGGTTCATGCATTCTTAGAGGGGCTCTAAAATACAATAAGGAAGAGTCCTTTGTTTTGTAATGGTTACTCTGAAAGTCATACTTGTACTTAAAATCGTCCTTAAACTTTTGTCAGAATATGTCACATGGCCTACTTAAACTCCTGTGTTCTAGATTGAATCATTAAAAACTTTTTCAGTGACTCCTGCTGACATTGACGTTGCCTTTCAAAGTAAATTTGGGTCAAAAGAGCAGTAATCAGACATAGTTAGTAAAGGTAGAACCCTGTCTTGTCTCTCTTCCCTTTCTACAGTGGCGTGAGCTTCCTTAGAGCTCTGAATCCCCGAACTCTGCAAGGGTTTTGGCAGGCTTAATGTTTTGTTTTTCAGCCCACCTAAAGGAAAACTCAAACAGTGCCTCCACCACATAACCACTCTCTCATTTTCTACCTTATCCTCGCTAGCTCATTAGATGTCCACTGCTCGCCTCCCAAGCAGCTTTCCTAATTATGTCGGTGGCGCACAGCTTGTCTTCTTAAAGACTGTGTTTTTCACTCTGTTCGTGCCATTTCACTGGAGAGGAAATCTGCATCTGCGCTCCTATGGAAGCCATAAGGTCACCACGTGAAAACTTGGAGGGCAAAAAAATGTTGTCAGTAATGAGATCTCAGGCATTTGGAAAGTTCACAGGGTCCTTTGTACAACACTGGAGAATCCCTCTGTTTCCTCTGGTGCTGTTTCATGCTAATTTCAGAACACCAGCCAGTATAAGGCATCTCAACTCAAACTTCATTTCACAGTGGAGCCCCTTTCATCCTTTTTTACAGCAAGGCAGTTAGATTTATCTTGTTGATCTGCAGAAAAAAAAAGAATAAAGAAGCACAGTCACATCAATGTAACAGATGGAACAAATCGAAGGGTTTGCTCCTACCACTTTTCTCCTTATTAAAAGGAGAAGGGAAAATTGTTTTTCAATGGGGCACCGATTATTATGATTATTTAATATTTGAAAATTATGTGACATTCTAGAAACTCTAGGAGTTGCTGATATAGGCTGAATAGCAGTAATATCAGATTAATTCTATCACAGTTACAGGGTTTATGTCACCACTTTACCATTGATTTTTGACTCTTGACTCCTCTGGTTATGTCCAGGGAAGGAGCAGAAAGCCAAATTCACCCATTCCCCTCTTTGTGTCTTGTTTGATTCTGCTACACAGAGAAAGTCCCAGGGATGGCATAAAGGAAATAACTGACTCTCTGACCTCCTGCTGTGTGCTGTGGTGCCACTGCATCTTATTTAAACTGTGACATTGGATTAGTGTATTGATATGCTCAGGAAATTGTGGGCTTGCACTCCCATAGAGTCACTTCATTAAACTCCCCACTGTCCTAGTTTTCCAACACTGTGCGATTCTACCTCTAGGAACGTGCCTTCACCGTACAGGAAAGAGAGAACGCTAGTAAATGATAGACTGGATTCTAACCCCCCAGCTCTAAGTGTTTGAATTGTAGAATCAAAGAAATTCTAGCAAAATTATCTAGTCAAATCCCCCTACTTCAGGCTGTGGAGTAGCTAAGAGTCTTGCTCTTACTCTTACTTCATTAGCTTTTTTTTTTTTTAAGTGTTTTTGTATTGAGAAGTGAGTCATAGCCTTAAATTTGCTAGTCTTACAAGTAGGAAATGAACATTAATACTCTTATGTTCCCTAGGCTGTCACGTAAGGTGGTCAGCGAAAGGTCCTTTGTGGCTTGAGAAGTTGTTTTGTAGAGCACAAACCACCAAGTACACTGTGCTGTTATTTTTATTTATTTATTTTTTCTAGAGAGGGAGAGAGAGAGAGAGAGACAGGGGTGGGGCGGGGGAAGGGCAGAGGGAGAATCTTAGGCAAGCTCCACACCCAGCCTGAAGCCCACTGAGGAGTTCCATCTCACTACTCTGAGATCATGACCTGAGCCAAGGTCGAGAGTTGGATGCCCAACCAACTGAGCCACCCAGGCACCCCCTGTGCTGTGTTACGATTTTGCAGTCACGTTGGTTTAAAGCACCAGATCATCTATTTTTCAACTTGTTGGTGTCATCCTACAGAAAAGGCCCTACTATAAAACCATTTGTGGAATTTTAGCATATAAAGGGTATGTTAAATAATAGCTTGAGTTAATGGTGATTTTTTACTTAATGATTATGATTTTGTCTAGTTTTTCATTTAATTATGATTTCAAGGGGTGCCTGGGTGGCTCAGCCAATTAAGCACTGAACTCCTGATTTTGGCTTAGGTCATGATCTTAGGGTGGTGAGATCGACCCCATGTTGGGCTCCATGCTCAACAGACAATCTGCTTGAGATTCTCTCCCTCTGCCCCTTCCCCCGCTTCTGTCTCTCTCCCTCTAAAATAAATAAACAAATCTTTAAAAAATTGTCATTTCACACTATTGCAAGGCTAAATGATACAGGTCTCACTTTCTCCTCCTTGTACCTAACTACCTACCTGACTTCTCACATTTTAGGTGCAACATTACACCTAAGTGTAATTATATACAGACTTGCAGTTTTACTGTCTGTCAGTAATTTAGTGTCACTCCCAGGAAACCATGAGCATAACCAGAGTGAGGGTATGTGTATCTTTTTGATAGTGTGGCGCAAACGATATGTACATATAAACACTAACTGAAGTTATATGATTTCCAATTTATGAATGATTATACTTAACATTTGACCCACTGCTTGCCTTCTTTATTTTTTTTGAAAGACTTTATTTATTTGTCAGAGAGAGAGACAGAGATAGAGAGACAACACCAGCAAGGGGAGTGGTAGGCAGAGGGAGAAGCAGGCTCCCCGCTGAGCAAGGAGCGCGATGCTGGACTCGATCCCAGGACCCTGAAATCATGACCTGAGCCAAAGGCAGACACTTAACTGAGCCACCAGGTATCTCTGACCCAATGCTTCAATCATAATTTGTAACAAGAAATTCTTTCACTCAATTCTAAAAATTTGGAGGGATAATGACAAAGGCTCCCTTAGGGAAGACTAGCAAGGGGGTGCCTGGGTGGCTTAGCGGGTTAAGCATCTCCTTCGGTTTAGGTCGTGATCCCAGGATCCTGGGATTGAGTCCAGCATTGGGCTCTACAAAGGAACAAGAAACAAAAATGATATTAACAACTGATTTATTAATGGATACCTGAGATACTAGAAATAGATGGCACAATATTTTCCTCAAATTTTTATTTAAATAGTACAATATTTTGAAAGTTCTACAGGAAAAATATTTTAAACCTAGAATCCTATACCCAGCTAAAATTGCATTCAATTGTAAGAATTAAAAAAAAAAAAGACATTTTTGGTTATTGATGAATTCAGAAAGTTTATTATTTGCAGATTTTTTTCTACAAAGATTACTGAAGGATATACTTTACTAATCCCAAATAACTATATACACACATACACACACAGAGTATGCCTTTCCCCTATACCAACACATTCATCTCCAAATCAAAAGTTAAAACAGAAAATAAAATCCAAGATCAATATCTGGAAGGTGTTTGAGGCAGACACGGGCAGCTATTGACATACTTGGGGAGTGGGGAGAGGTATTACCTTGATGTTGGTGATATTTTAATGAATTTGTTCAAAATGAAGTGGTAACCATTATAACTTATAAAGGAGGAAAATTTCTCTACCAATTACTTATAACCATGAAAAGAAAGAGTGGGGGGAAAACAATAGAAAAACATAGGATAAAAGGTGTCAAGGTAAGTTCAAATATATTGGTAATTAAAATATTGAAAAGAAGACACAGAGGAGAGGGTGGATCTTGTTTTCCTATATTGACATCCTTCTTTAACGGTGGAGGAACCAGTTTTGAGTTGACTTAAGCATGTTTGAATTTTTCCTTTCACCACTTCTTCTCCCTTCCTAAAAGGCTAGCCTATTATTCTAATTTTAAAAAATCGATGGCATCAAAACTGAGGCTTTTGAATAACAAATCACCCTCTCTGATCATGAGTTAGTCCTTCCTTTAGAAAGGTGTGGGCAGCCTTTTTTGTGTTTTTTTTTTTTTCCTAGATAGTCACATGTAACATTTTTTTTTTTTTAAGAGAGGGAGAGTGTGCTGCACAAGTGTGGTGGGGAGGGGCAGAGGGAGAGGGAGAGGGAGAGAGAGAATCTTAAGCAGGAGCAGGCTCCATGTTCAGCACTGAGCCCAGTGTGGGGCTGGATCTCACAACCCTGAGATCATGACCTGAGCCGAAATCAGAGTTGCATGCTTAACCAGCTGAGCCACCCAGGTGCCCCATGTAACCAATAATAACAGTGAGTCATTAATATACCATATAGATCATTTAGGATGAAAGACTCCATTGTTGAATAGTACTAAGGATAATTAAGGATGTTGATTACCACCCATGTCAGTAGATTACAGTTAAAAAAAAAATGAGCCACAGAATTCCGAAACACTGACTATCCACAAATGAATGAAAGGCTTCAGAAGTGGAAAGTATTAGGATTGGAGTTATGATAGAGATAAATGATCCTGAGAGCAATACTTTGGAAGATTTTAAATTGAAAAGATGCAATTAAAGAATGGCCAGGAAGTCTGTATTTGAGATTATTTAACACTAAGTGAAAGCGTTAATAAAATAATTTTTTGAGCCTGAGTTTCCAGATGATTTCAGAATTTAGTTTTTGAGTTTCTGAGAAGTAAAGACATACTCTTTCTATACCATTTCTTCCTCATTTGACCTTCTGATCCATACAGGACACACACAAACTACTAAAAACATGAAATTAAAAAAATATGAGCTATTTCTACAACTTTAAAAAAATATAAATTAGAAAATTCTTCAATTCCTTTTGCCTTTGCATTACATGGTGAAGTGTTCAGATTTTGCTAAATTCGTCAGCTGAAACAGGAATGCTGATTTATTTGAATGGACATGTGACAATATTGTTTTGTAAAAGGTGGTATATGTGATAGTTAAAAAAAAAAAAAGAGAAAGTTCTAGAGAGCTTTACATCTCCAAATGGAATGAAGTACAAAACTTAGTCAACTTTGGGATGATTTGAATAATATTCACGCGCCCCGTGTTCTGCATGTTTTGTGGTGTTATCTGCTACCTTTCTGTAAAAAAGGAGAAGGGAAAGTTCAGTGTTGTTCTTGGTATATTTGAACTGGTTTCCTCTCTCAAATAAACCCAGCAGGTAACAGTTGATACAGATGGAGAACCAAGTTTTAATTACTGTCAATAGCATCGCCTTCTCCACTCTGCCAAATGCTGCGTGCTTCTGGCAGGCCACTCGGAGATTCTTCTCTTGGAGGCCTGCTTCTGCCTCAGTCAGTGTGCATTGTCTTTGATATTCCCACAGTGTGCACGATAGACCCCGGAACACACACTGCTCAGGGTAATATGTCTCTAATGCGCTGAAATCAATGGGAACACAGCCTTTTTTGCCTGACAGTAGTGTCAGGGTGTATTATCTGGTTTAGGCTGTGGCTTCGGTTCATAGCAGTCGTCAGTTAAATTTCCCTTTCTGAAGCTGAGCAAAGTGTGGTAATGTCACAGCCACAGGCGACTGCCGTTCATAGGACGGTTACCGGAGAAGCATAGCCTCCTGGCTTGTCACACTGTATATATCTCAGGGTCTTCTCTTCCTTCCTAGTCAGAGGTTTCCAAGAATGTTGCCTGGAGCAGTCATGGGATGCAAAAGAGAGAGATTTTTGTTCTGCACTTAGCAACATTACCACACTTCACACTCAGTTTCTGATAAGGGAAAATTTAACTGACTTGCTCTGAACTCCATCTATCAGATAATACACTCTGACAGGGCTGTGGATAAAGGCTAGAAAACCTACTAATTTATATTTCATTATCTCTGCACTTGGCTTAATCTGTTATCTTTTGCTAAGTGTTACAGAGATGACAAGAAGAACTGAACTGAAAGGGGAAAGGGGGACCCTGACCCCACAGGGGATGCGGGAAGGCACACTGGATAACTCAACCTCCTGTGTTAAGAAGCTGTATGCCAGAGGATAACCTTGGAGTCTGTGTGGACGATTAGAAGAGGCAGGGCAGTCTTGCACAGGTGAAGAGTGGAGGGGCCGTTTCTAGCATCTGCGGCTTCTTGCAGCTTCTTACTGTGCCTCAGAAGACAAAATAAGGCTAACGGGAGTTATCTTGGAGCTCAGACACTTCCTAGCTCTGGTCCCGGGTGGTACACTCAAGAACTGGAAGAAAATGACCTTGGCGGTACTTTGCCCTTGGTACTGAAAAAGACCCTTTTGAGTGCTGATGTATGTTCATTAGAACCAATGACCTAGTAGGGGTCTATTTAAGGCTTAATTAATTAAGGGAGAACTCTGCTTTCCTCCAGTGTAGAGGATACCTGGTTGTCATGAACACTCCTGGAGGTGGACGAGTGGGCCTCATGTCCAGTGTCTCTGCAGGAATGTAGCGGTTCAATTCAGAAGTTCTTTACAATAAGGATAAACCCACATTGGAATTGTCCTAGCAGAGGAATTCGACAATACAGATATAAAGTAGAGATAATAAGTTTAAGGGACTCTCTGGAATTATGCTGAAGGAGGTTGTAGGCACGTGCTAGTATTTATTTGTCAGGAATGGGGTCAGACGTGGGGAATCTGAACATTCGTAAAACTTTCTTGGAGTCTTTCCTTTTCTCTTTAAAAGAGAGCCAGGCAGGCACCTTTGAGAGACAGTCTCCTGATTCTGTTTTTGGTCCATGTTGGTAAGAAGCATACAGAAAGGAGGGTGGGTAAATGCATACAGATTTCAGTTCAAGGTTAGCTCGCTCTGTAAATTATTCTAAGAGGAATTATAGTTCTCTTGGGGACACATGCAATGCAGAGCGTTATGAACTGTATATCTTCGTTCTCAGGATGACCAACCTGCCTTTCTTAGTATGTAGTGGATGATTCCTGTGCTCAGAAATTCTGCTTTTGGGGCGCCTGGGTGGCACAGCGGTTAAGCGTCTGCCTTCGGCTCAGGGCGTGATCCCGGCGTTATGGGATCGAGCCCCACATCAGGCTCCTCCGCTATGAGCCTGCTTCTTCCTCTCCCACTCCCCCTGCTTGTGTTCCCTCTCTCGCTGGCTGTCTCTATCTCTGTTGAATAAATAAATAAAATCATTAAAAAAAAAAAAAGAAATTCTGCTTTCACGTCTGTAAAGTGGAGCGGTGAGGAGCAGTAAGAAGATACGCTCTAACCATCTTTTAGGGATGAAAAGTGCCCAAAAGGAAGTTATAATCACAGAATTTTAGAGCTAGAAGGAACCACAGACATATTGAGAGGAGAAGAACTAAACTAGGAGAGAGAATATGTGGATTTAATCTTAGCTCTGCATTGACTCACTGCATGTCCCCAGGAACACACTTTCTTTCCTCTGTGGTCTCAGGGGCACCTTCTGGAAGATAAGATATGTCAGTATTTTATCTCTGAGAGTTCTTTCTGCTTTAATTCCTTACCATGGTATCTACAGAAATGTAACAAGGGTTGCACAGGTGGTTGAAGAGGCAACCAGTACCAGAGTCTCTGTTCTCTGACTCTCTTTCCAGTGTTTCCTTCTTTCTCCTTCCTTCCTTCCTTCCTTCCTTCCTTCCTTCCTTCCTTCCTTCCTCCCCAATCCCTCCCTCCCCCCCTCCTTCTCTCCCTCCCTCCCTTCCCCCCTTCTTCTTTGTGGTCTGTTTTTATTTTCTTAAGTTCATTCAAATTCTCAAAAAGAGTACATTAAAGATTCAACATTGGGTTAGTAGTCACATAAATAAATACTAGTTATTATAGAGCAGCTTCTGATGGACTCTTTATTTAACTTTAAGGCTGTGAAGCAGCTGCTGGAACAACCTATATACATCTCCGATTACGGTACTGAAGTGCTTATTTAGAATCCAAGAATCACTGCATGTTGTCTTTAAAATATGTCTTTCCCTAATGATGCACTCCGAATGACCATGGCAGCTCCCAAGTTTTTCTGTTCTCTGAGATGTGGTGGCCTGATTTTAGGGCTTGCTGTGAAGGCCCTGGATGAGCTCTCACAACCTTGCCACACTGCTTCTGACACAAGCCAGCTGAGACTCACTCACTTGTTTTGGCACCTTCTCCAGGAAACTTCTGTAGTCCCCCAAGGGAGGTGGTGATGCGGACTTTATCATTTTGATTTTTCTCCACCTCTTACACACAGACAATTTTGGTTCCAGGGTTGTGTATGTGTGTGTGTGTGTGTGTGTGTGTGTGTGTGTGTATGTGTGTGTGTCCTTGAATGCAGACTAGGAAATGGCTTTCCTGCTGTTTTATAGTTGATAGTTGCCCTATTAAATACTGCTGTTTTGCTGTATGCAACTTTCTCTTCCTCTGGGGAGCTCTCATCTCAGCCTTAGCAAATAAAGTAGATCATGCAATTTATCATTTAACTTCCAAGTCCACACACAATTTTGAGGTACTGATGAAAGCTGTGGAATATTATTTGGGAACTTTTCTCCGTTTCTGATGTGTTTCTTTTCTCTGAAGGGCGCTCTGTAACACCAAGTCTCTCTCCAACTCACTATTTCATCGTTGGGGAGATGAAGAGGATTGTTTGGCGAATAGTATTGGGAGTAATAGCTGGGCATGTGTGGCTGAGCCCCACCTTTCCTTTCTTTTTCCCTCTGTTTCTCTAGTATCTCTGTCAACTAGAGTTGGGAGTGGGAGTGCACAGTCAGCTTGTGCCCAAGCTTGCCTATGCCCTAGGATGAGCAATTCTGCCTAATTCTGGGATTCAGTTATGAGATCTTTGGGATTTCACATTAAAGGTCATCCTCCAACCTAGTCCTTGTCTGTGATAATGGTGTCCTTCTCTCCATATTGTTCAGATTTGGGTAGCAAAGGGGGGATTTAGTTGTTGAAACCCTCTTGGAGAAACGATCTCCAAAACAAAAAAGGATTAAAATGAAGAATTATATTAACTAAGTGAACAAACCCTTAGGGATCATCTACTAAGTGCCTAGACATGTTATTAGTCATTGAGAAAATAAAAATGAATTAGGCATACATAGTCCCTTTCTTAAAAGATTCCAGAATTTAATGGGGTAGATTTATAGGGTAAACTAGAGACATCAGAAAGGAGGGGACATATTAAGATACACAGATGTTTATCTCAATCAACAATTCTAAATTATCTAGGAGTGTGGGACACTAGCAGGGAGAGGAAATGATGGCAAAAGATAAAATACCCAATTATAAGTAGATTCCACTGGTAATCCATTTAGCCAACTATTTCACTTTTTTCTGTAGCTATCTTTTAAAAAATTGTTTCAAAAAACATAACTCTTCATAAAAATATAACCTTTTCTGTGTACCAGGAAAGTTGAGTTTAAATATATAGCAAGTACAAAAAAATTAAAAAAAAATAAATGTGTAGCAAGTAGACAAATTAAAATTGAAGAATTAAAAATATAATTTTTGTTTTGTTTTGTTTTTTTTGTTTTTATTTTTTATTATTTTTTTTATTATTTTTTTTATAATGATTTTTTATTATATTATGTTAGTCACCATACAGTACATCCCCCGGTTTTCGATGTAAGGCTCGATGATTCATTAGTTGTGTATAACACCCTAAAAATATAATTTTTAATTACATGTGTCGAATTGAATGTTTTGGTGGCTAATGAATGGGCAAACAAATCAGCCTCGCTTTCCTAATTTGCAAAGTAGGGGTCGCAGCAACCAACTTGTAAGGTTTTTGTAATGATCAGAGTTTAATGAATTAAAGGGCTTGGCATGAAGTCAATGAATAATTAATAAATAGTAAATTATTATTTATATTATGGCAAACATCTGGTTTGGATTTGAGTAATTCCTTGAATCTGAAACTTATAAAAATCTGTGTTTTTTGCATAAGGAAATAATGTATACCTCTTAAGCTGTTTTTGAGTTGCTTTTGATGTTATGTAATCACAGCTGAAAGTGATCGAAATTCAGATAGGAGTAAAATATATGGGGTTGAGGTCAGAGGATGGAGTAAAGTAAATTGAGGAAAAGGAAGAAAAAAGGAGAATGTTAATTTATAGTTAATAATCAATTTTAAGACTTTTTAAGAGTAGTTTTTTTAAAAAAGAGTGATTCTATTTAGATGAGGGTTTATCATTTAATTGAGTATGTTTGTTGACTTGGAGTGAATTATCTTTGCCTCTGAAATTCTTAGCAAAAATTATTACTTACTTTATTTTTATTTGAAAAATCCTACAAAATA
Source organism: Ursus arctos (assembly GCF_023065955.2). Lineage (NCBI taxonomy): Eukaryota > Metazoa > Chordata > Mammalia > Carnivora > Ursidae > Ursus > Ursus arctos. The sequence goes on along the minus strand of NW_026622974.1, from coordinate 10,827,668 downwards.
CTAGGAGTTACAAAAACAAGCTGTTACCATATATTTTTTTAAGATTTTATTTACTTATTGAGAGAGAGACAGAGAGAGCACAAGCAGGGCAGAGGGAGAGGGAGAAGCAGACTCCCCTAATGAGCAGGGAGCTGGACGTGGGGCTCCATCCCAGGACCCTGTGATCATGACCTGAGCTGAAGGCAGATGCTTAACTGACTGAGCCACCCAGGTGCCCCAACAAGTGTTATTATATTAATTATAATTCCTAGTAGACAAAATTTTCTCTATTCCATGGAGTTCAAGGGAGGATTTGTTCTTTGAGTGACACAATTCAATATTAGAAAAAATAAGTGTAAATTGCTAAACCCTAGTTGGAAGATTTTATTCATTGGTCATGATTTATGGTAAAGTCATATGCTGTGTTCAGAGGAACACAAAGGGTGATGGAGGAGAGAGTAAAAGTGAGAGAGAGAAAGAGAGCAAGAGAGAGGGAGAGAATATAACATTTACACTCTGAAGGAGCTATCAAAATACTATTTCAATCTCTGCTTTCTTCCTTCTCTAACTTGCAAAATTAAGTAGCATTTTACTTTGGATTGCTTCACATTCACTCCTAATTTTTAGATTAGCCCACAAAAAGCAGAAGTTAAATTTTATTTCTGGTTAAGCTGATTATCTGTAGACAAAAGTTCTTGGGGTGCCTGGGTGGCTCAGTCGATTGAGAGTCCAACTCTTGATTTCAGCTCAGATCAGGGTTGTGAGATCAAGCCCCAAGCCTGCTTAAGATTCTCTCTCTCTGGGGCACCTGGGTGGCACAGTCGTTAAGCGTCTGCCTTCGGCTCAGGGCGTGATCCCGGCATTCCGGGATCGAGCCCCACATCAGGCTCCTCTGCTGGGAGCCTGCTTCTTCCTCTCCCACTCCCCCTGCTTGTGTTCCCTCTCTCGCTGGCTGTCTCTGTCACATAAATAAAATAAAATCTTTAAAAAAAAAAAAAAGATTCTCTCTCTCTCCCCCTCTGCCCTGCCTTGTCCCCACCACTTATGCTCATTCTCGCTCTGTCTCAAAAAAAAAAAAAAAAAAAAAGTTCTCATCCGTGGACCCTGATGAAATCCTATCCATTGGTCATGCTTCATTGAGGAGATTTGTGAGTACTGTAGTATTTAGTCCTATGTATGATGGTGAGGATCCTTTGAAGCAAGTGTCTGGTTCTAGAGACCAACTCCATGTGCTCATTCAGGGTCAGTGAATTGCATATGATGTGTTGCATTTTTATTTTATTTTATTATTTTTTAAAGATTTTATTTATTTGACAGAGATAGAGACAGCCAGTGAGAGAGGGAACACAAGCAGAGGGAGTGGGAGAGGAAGAAGCAGGCTCATAGCGGAGGAGCCTGATGTGGGGCTCGATCCCACAATGCCGGGATCACGCCCTGAGCCGAAGGCAGACGCTTAACCGCTGTGCCACCCAGGCGCCCCCGTGTTGCATTTTTAGTCATGAGCTGTCCCCTTGAATGCCTTCTCTGACTTTCTAGAGAGGATTTAGTTGAGCATATATTGTGCTGGAAGTAGGAGTTACCCCTATTCAGTGAAGCCAAAAATATATTCCTTAAGGAGCCTGCTACAGTAAATCTCCTGCAAGTTCATGATTCAAGGAGTGCAGCAATCTATAGAATAAAGATTTATTGAAGTACTAGAAAAGCCGGATGCATTTAATTCAGGTTTTTATGTTCTAGAATATTCGTGTGTGAACATACATGGTAAGCCCTGCCCTGCCACACTTTAGATCTGCAGTTATCCATTCATATGCAGCCCATCTAATCACATTGTAAACATGCATGAGTGCATATGGGCATGCCCCTCTTCCCCTGCAGAGTCATTCTCCACTCTCCTTTTCCCAGTAGGGAGGGGTCACAATTGCTCCAGCCTCCACAAAGCACTAGCTCTAAATTTTTCTGTTTATCCTACTGTATTTTGGCAAGGCAAGTTTTACAGACAACATATGTCTACATCGGGAAAACAAAACAATCCCCAAATCTTAGTGGCTTAACCAAGAGAAATTTTTTTACTCATGCCCATTATATCTCACTGGGGCATTCTACTCCATTCATACATTCAGGAGACGTATCGATGCACGTAACATCAATTCAACCTGTGGCTTCAGCAGTCACCGTGGAGGGGGAAGAGAGAAGGTAGGTGGAGGTTCATACGGCTCTTCTATTTCAGCTTCTAAGTGACACCTATCAGAGGTTCCACTCACTACTGTTGGCCAGAACTAGTCATGTGACCCCACTTAACTTCAAGAGGGCTTGGAAGTGTGATCTTCTGTGTAACTAGAAGAAGGAAACCAGATGGTGGTGAGTGCTGGTAGTGTCTACCACACAGGACAAGCCAAATGACTGGCTGTCCTTGGTTGAGCTTCAAAAAAACCAAGCCAGTTTGGTGACATATCCATCATCCTTAAAGTTTTAAAACTTTACTCTTATCAGGACTTCCATGGCTGGTCATATTCAGAAAAACTCACCCACATTGACTAAGGTCAAAAGAGACTACTTATGGTGACTAACATAACATAATAAAAATTTAAAATAAATAAAAGAGACTAAAGTATAAATTATCTTTGTCATCATGATAGCCAAAAAAAAAAGCAAAACCAAAATAAAAATACACTAATATATTTTGGACAGTTGTTACTAAATATTATGGTCTCTCCATACAGTAGATACTAGCATATACAAGAGTGGGAACTGTGGCTTAATTAGAATATACAACTTTCCTAGGTCTTTCTAACTGCCTGGGCCACTTTTTGGGGACCATACCTTTTTTGCCTATCCTTGAAGCAATCCTTTTTCGATATTAGAGTAACCAGAAAGCTAAGTTAGTGAACAGAAGGTTACTTCTTTAGTAGAAATAGAATCCAAGCAAGTGGAGGTGAAAACTCATAAATTCCCAATCCCACTGTGATGAGGTCTGATGAGTCATTCATACCCCACAGCAGAGTATACATATCTCTCAAATATACTCATAGCTGTTATACAAGCATTCCTCTCTTTCTCCCTCCCTCCCTGCTGCTCTTCCTCCCTCAGTATTGAATTACTACAGCCACATGATCACATTTTTTCCTCTTTGGGCATCTTCCTTTATGTTTCATGCTATTGATATGATAATCCAAGCAGTTGATTAGATTAGGCTTGTTAATTTACCATTACATTCTAGTTCTGTTTTCCTGGACACTTCTATTACAGTTTGGGGTACCCACCTAAGACCTTTAGAGTCTGGGTAAAGATATCCATATATGATGGACTGATAAACATCTATGAATTTCTTATATATGCCTGGGATTATTCTAAGTACTACTCTTATATTAGTGGGAGAAAAAGACAGAGTTCATATTCTAATATGGGAAGAGAGACAAGAAACAAACAAAATAAATCATTGAAAATATTGATAAACAAAGCAGAGACTGGAGGGGCAGGTAGTTTGAGAGAAGGCTTCACTTGAGAAGGTGATATTTGACTCCAAATGATGGATGTGAAGAAGCAGATCATGAAAAGGAAAAAGGGAAGAACTTTTTATACAGAGGGAGCAGCAAATGGAGAGGCCTTCAGATAGAAGCAGAACTTGAGAGGGTCACAGAGTAAGTAGTGTCTTCAGCGGAGTTTAAGCTTCAGGTAGACCAGGGCTTCTTAATCTCAGCCCTTATTTACATTTTGAGCCAAATAACTATTTGTTGTGGGAGATGATACCATTCACCGTAAGATGTTTAGCAATGTCCTTGGCCTCTACCCACCAGATGCTAGTAGCATCTATTAAGCTGTGAAAAAAAAAATGTCCCCAGACATTGCCAAACCTTCCCTGGGGGAGCAAAATTGCTCCTGGCTGAGAAATACTAAGTTAGAATGAAAAAGTAAAGGGTATGCAAAGCTCTATCTATCTATCTATCTATCTATCTATCTATCTATCTATCAATCTATCTATCTATCTAGCTATTATCTATCTATCTATCTATCTATCTATCATCTATTTGTCCATTACCTCTCGCCCTACTACCTAACTTAAAAAAGCAGAAGTGTTGCAGAGTAAAGAAGCTTCCGTGTTGCCCTGTTTCTCACCAGCAGCCATGAGGTAGAGTGGTGAACTGCCTTCCCTCAGATCACTAGTTGCTGGAAATGAGGGGCTTGAGGTACTCAATCAAGTCTAGATTGACTTTCCTGTTGTTAGCCTGTTGAGACTTTCCAAGGAAAGATTCAAGACATTTCTCCAACACAAGAACCTCTGGAATGCCCCTTTGGGGCATCTCTGGTAGGTCTTACCTCCAGGTTTTCCAGGCACCAAAGTGGACTGTAGTTCACAGCACAGTCCTTTAGGTCAGATATCCCATCTATTTCAGACATGTTAACTGTTAGAGACTGGCCTTATTTCCTGCATTTCCAACCTCATGATTTTCTCCTTGGATTCCCTACGTTTTATTGCCCAAAGCAATATTGTAGAAAGTTTTCAACTTCCTGGTCTTCACTCATCATTCACTATTTTAACAAGATCATAATATGATCGACTGCTATTGATCTGCCTTTAGATGATGGTGTTCTAAGGAGACAGGCAGATTAGGTGTCCAGAGATTCATTGATTGTCAAATCTCAGGGTTGGTTCTCTGCTTTGGATGTTCTTCGATTCATCTTCCCAGTGTATCAATCCACTGTCCTTCCTGGGAGATTAGCCTCTTTGATTGGGTTTGAATATGGCTTTGTGTTTGATTGGTTTTCATCTTCTTTTCTAAAACTGTTTTCGTTTATTTATAAAGGGAAGATCTCACCAGAAAGACAAAACGAATCGGTGATGCCCTATGGTTTCATCCTCATGTGTGCTTAATGCTCTCTTCATCTGTTCCCATTAAGAAATCATGGAGATTTACAGATTTACTCTTCTGTCAAATACACTTTCAAGTAACATGGACAGAGAGATTAAGTCCTTACTATTTATAGTCATTCAAAAAATGTTTTCATTTTATCTGTCTTCTTGAAGATCTGCACTTGGTTTGTATTTCATTCAAATTATGTTTATAGGTGGGGAAACTTCATTTGAATCCCAGTTTCTATGGAGCATATTTACTACTGTTTCATCACTTTCTTCTCTGGTAAAAAGTGATTATAGATCTCTACCCATTGTCGTGTAACATGTGTGGGAAGAATATAGGTCTGTGCCTCACTGACTTTGTACTTGGCCATGTGGTATGTAGGTAATATGTTTCACTCAATGGTCATATCTGAGAAGAAGATTTAGCAGCCATCTGCAGTCTCCCAGATCTTCTGGTTCTTTCTCTTTGACATAAGAATGGACACATCACACTAAAGGGTTGCTGCTTTAGCCTGGAAGCCTAGACTGAAGAATACCCAGAAACAGACCCAAACAGAGCAGAACTGTAGCTGTGGTCTCACATCTACTGACTTGTCACATGAAAAGAATATTGATTTTTGGAAGTCACTTAGCATTATTTGTTGTAGGCATCACCTAATGTGAGTTGAAGAATTCACACTCACTTCTGACAGAATAAAGAAAAGATTTGAAAGCCTTTTTTTTTTTTTTTTAAGATTTTATTTATTTGACAGAGCACAAGCAGGGGGGGGCGGTAGGCAGAGGGAGAGGGGAGAAGCAGGCTCCCCACTGAGCAGAGAGCCTGATGCGGGGTTCGATCGCAGGAAGCTGAGATCATGACCTGAGCTGAAGACAGATTTTAATCAACTGAGCCACCTAGGCGCCCAAGACTCAAAAGTCTTAAAAAATAATTTAGAAAGTCTTGTAGTCTGCCTGTGCAATAGACTACATCATAAGCTAGCATGAAATTAAAGCTATGATTAATCAAATGGTTTGACTTTATATCTTAATTGTTGGTAATGATTATTTTCCCTCAGTTATGAATAAATAAATCACTTGGTCTTGTATAAGATATCCAACTATCTTTATATGTTGATTGTATACCATTTGCTGATTGCCTTATATATATGGAAATAAACTTTTTTATGGGTTAAGACTTTAAAAACCCCCAACTCTCTTTGGATGTGAAAATTGCAGATTCAAATGAATGGTCTAGAAAGCGTAGGACAGACCTGGTTTTACTGTTGAATAATGCTTACTTATTCATTTGTTTGTTTTAATAGATGATCATTCACTGAACACTTAACATTACTTAATGTTACTTAAATAATTTGTGTTACCTTGTTAGATCTTCATAATCACTGTGGAAGGTGGTTTCTATTATTTTATATATTTTCTAAGAAGAAAACTGGCTTTGTAAGGTCAAGTATCTCACCCAGTTTTGTAAAATCAGTAAGTAGTTAAGAAATGACTCAGGAATTTTCTCAGATTTTGGAGCCCTGATCTCTTAACTGCTGTTGCACTGTCTTGACTGTGAGAGATGGTAGCCAAGCCAAAATCTAGGAGCAGCTTTTGACTTAGGATTTACATTGGATATCAAGAATATTACACTGTACATCTCTATTATTTCCTCTGTCTTCTTAAATAACCAAATATATTGAGCACCTAATATGAAGTAGACCTTTTTCCAAGTGCAGAAGATATACCACGGGACAAGAAAGCTAGAGAAATTGGCTTCGAGGAAGGGATTCTGCTGGATGTTCAATATATATTCAAGAAAAGTTCACAGTGCTTTGAAACGCACTGAATTTATTAAATGAGAAACATCATTTTTCTTATTTGAAATTCTTCTCTCTGTATGTGGGTATCTTCTATTATACATAGCAGGACATTTCACTATGCGATTCAGGTCGAAATGCTGTATTCTGTCTAATACAGGGGAAAATGGAAAGTCATGCTTCTCCCCAGTGACTGAGACAATGCACCTGGCCTTGGCCTGTGTTAGGGAGTCAGGTGGCTTGATTCTACTGTGTTTATGTCCTCTTTCGTCCTGATCTATTCCCAAGTTCATTTAAGAGTAATGGGGCAATCTTACAGCAGATCGGAAGATCTTACTCTTTTACAAGATCTCTTCCCCATCTTCTTAAATTATGTGATACTAAATTCTTCATTATAATATAAATCTAGGATTCTACATTTGGGGATTTATTGCTTTTCAAGTTTTATCTTTCAATATTAATAGTAACTTTTTGAAAAAGGAAGTATGGTATGTGAGCATTCTTCATGCCTAATGTTGAGTCTGTCTGTACCCCTTATAGTAATGCTGACACTTTGCAAATTGCCTAAGAACAAGCCATTTATTCCATTAAACGATATAGTAATACGGAAGCATACAGATAGTATATAGTAAATTGAGAGATTAAGTAGTCTTCAAGATTTTGTTTTTCTAGGACTATTACACTGTTCTCTAGGCCTCCAATAAATATTAAATTTAAACCAAAATCCAAACAAAAACTGAATATTTAAAGGGAAAGACAGATGACTATGTTATTTCTTTTTGATATGCCAAATAACTTGATGAAGCATTGTCAGCAGGTATTTGCTTTGCATTTTTATATTGAAACCATTTGAAGACTTTTTTTTTTTTTTTTCAAAATAATGAGAGTGACCTGGAAGACCAGAATCTTACTTTAGGATCATAACAGAAACGATAATATCGGATAATTCTTACATGGGTGAAAGGTAACTGTAGGTTTATAAGTTGAGTTAGATCTAATAGACTTTCTGTTTGAGAAATATAGTTTTCTTTGGAATTCTGAGAGACTTTTATCTTTTGATTTTTGCCTGTGTTATGATGTCTTTGCACAAATAAACCAGTTGGATGTTTTTTTTCTGGGTCCAACAACTTCAAAGTTCTCAGATATCTCAGTCTATAGGCAATTGTACTCAACAAATTTTAGTCAGTCCAATGTGTCTTAGTGTACCTATACTCAGAAAACAACCACCACAACCACCTGGAGAGAAATAGAGCTAGACAAAAGTCAGTAAGAATGTATTTATTGAGGACCTTTAAGGAGATTCAGGTAAAACTGCTTATATTCTCATTATGAATTCTTCACCTGCATCTCAGAGATACGGTGGTCCACTAAAATGAAAACAAAAAAGCAAATAAATTCTTTTTGAGAAGCTATTTTTAGATGAGAAGATCCTGTGGTAAGTCAAGATCTGTAACAAGCTTTTGGTTTGAGATAATCTAGAAATCATTTATATTTCATAATGGTTGAGGGATGTTTAGTATTTTAACAGGAGCTATGCCTTCTGAATTGTTGGCCTGAGGCAAATATTAATCTTCATTCCCTGACCATCAGCTAACTGATTGCAAGGAGAGTGAGCTAGAAGAGTGTGTAGCTGCTGAAGGATGGGTCACAGATAATCAAGAAGATGCTTAATCCTGAAACATGAATCTAATGAGTTTATCACATGAATGTTACTTGAGATCCTAAAAAGCCAGAACTCTTCTCACAGGATAATAATAAGGGCTCACAAATATAATTCGATGTATGTTTATCTGCCTAGTTTTCAATGAAGACGCCAAACCAAAACATTTCCTCATTCTTAACTAGTTGAGAATCTTACTTTGGGCCCCAAGTGTTGGCACCACAATTTGGGGAGTAAGCCATCTTCCAGTTGTCCTGCAAACTTTGTGTGACAGCCTTTAGCTGATAGGCACATTGTAATTGTTTCTGTTCCAACAAATGGTGACTCCTGTATTTTACTCCAGTCTGCTTTTGGTTTAATAATCCAACAGAAAAATGTTCAAGTTCGATGGCTGGTTTCCAGAAAGAACACCATCTTCCACCTATGGACTCCCTTTTAAGGATAATTCTATGAAGAATGACAAATATCCAGAAGCCAAATGTAGTAGATTGTTATATACTATTGTGAAGACTGGAAACACAATTTAATTTTATCTAAGTGTTTATCATGTTCCAGAAAAACATTAATGAATGCGATAGAAAACCAACATTATTTACTTATATTCATTTATCATTGAATTGTTAAGTCCTGAACATGAATCTGTAGTGTCTTCTTGATAAAAAGCCTCATTGGATTCTGACATCTGTGTCATAATGAGGGCAGTTCTCTGGAGAGTAATTATCAGTGGCGTGGTTGCCATTTAAATATTGAATACATATCTTAATTTTTGCTCAGTCATTGTTTAGCCTCATTCATATTATCCTTTAGAACTTGAGCTTATTGTTCTCCATCTGAATAGCTATAAACAAGAACCTAGCAGATAAATACAAAGCACCATCTGATTGATGTTAGCATAGCCTACAAGGCTTGGATTGATCTGGTTTCTGCCTAATGTTTCAACATCTTGTTATACCACCCTCTCTTAACTCCCTTATTCTTGCTACGCCAGCGTGCTTTCTATTCCTAGGACCAACGCACTTCACTGCTTTAGGTATTTCTCACCAGCTATTCCCTCTAAATGGAAAGACCTTCTCACTGGCTTTTCGCATGTCAGGCTTATTGTCATCCTTGGTAGTTTCACTGTCACCTTTGGTGAGAGACCATTCTGCTTACTCTAATTAAAGTAACGATTTCCCTTTGCTTTCCCAGCTGTTAACCTACTTGTGTTCACGTTGATGGGTCTGTAATTACATTCTCGTTTTGTCTGCTCGCTTTCCGTACATCTTCTTGATTAGAAAATGTCAGTATCCAAGAGCTCCAGTAAGGGTGACTAAGCCAGAATGTGATGTTTGGAAGGACACTCGTAGCAGTCACGTATGTTTAGTAATCATGGGTAATGGATTGAATCTGACAATACAGAGCAAAGGATAAATCAGGTGGCAAAGCAGACAGGGCTACCCAGGGCCCATTTTATGCCTCTTGTAGCAAGGGAGGTGAGAGTTTCACCAGGTCAGAGGAGGGCTGGGCCTCCTCTTTCTGGCTCTTATCCTCTGACAGCCCAGATGGCCTCATCATCAACAACGTATCCTAAAACTTGCACCTTAAGTCTCACATCAAATGGACCCAAATGACTGGATTCCAAAGATTGAATGTCTATACATAGGACCTAAGGTATTCCAATACGAAGCTTATGTGACACGTGATTTTTCAATGGCAGGCCTTTCGTGCATATAAGATCCATGAGAATAAGGACTTTGTCTTTCTTTTCCACTTAATCACCAAAGACCAACACATGCCTGAAATTCAGTAGGTGGACAGGAAAATTAATTGTATGCATGTATAAATGAATGAATGGACAGAATTGATGGAAAAGTGAGAGAGCCACGTAGCATCCTTCTTTGGCTATCATGTAGATATAGCTTTTAGTTTTTAGTATCCAAAAGGCTACATTTTGTTTTTCACCATTAAATAATTCTTTATTTTCCTAACTGTGGAGCCTTTTTCACCTCTTCTTACATTCTCTCCAAGATTTGGGCATATGCTTAGTCAAGAAAAGAACACTTTGCCTCAGTGGGTGGGCTGTGTGCTCTCAAAGCTAAAGCTGATAGTTTACAAGTATTGCAAAAAAAGCAGATTATCAGGGTAACGGGAACAGACTCAAGCAATGCCTTCTGCCAGATTCTCTCCATATCTGGCCCCTAGTAGGAGTATGTGCCTGGGGGTGTGGAAGTGGGGATGTCTTGAATGCAATGGATCTAAAGCAGCCTTTCACACAAGCTCAGTAAGGAAGGGCATTCTTACACTTCTTCTATATCCTTCCCACAAACCCAAAGAGGACTTCCCTCCATGGGTTTAATTAAGTGGAAACACTCTGACCTGTCAGTCAGGGACTGGGTTCATCCTAGGGCACTGACCTCCTTTTCTGAAGTGTCCCAGATGAAGCTGCCAAGTTTCATTCTGCTCTAATTAAAAGTTGTGAAAAGATTTTTTATGTTTATTATTTTTATCTTGAATATATTTGTAATTTTATCTATTTAGGCATATTCTTGAATTGTCTTTGGAAAATGTTTCTTGAGATGGTAACTGTTCATCATGCAGTAAGCTTATTTCTCAGTGCTGGAATATTACAGTAAAAACCATGTTTCAAACCACCAACAACTTAGACTTATAATTCCATATATTTTCTTTACTTTTCCCCACCAAGTAAGCATATAGTTTATCTTCATAGAATGTCAGAGGTAGGGGCACCTGGGTGGCGCAGTCGTTAAGCGTCTGCCTTCGGCTCAGGGCATGATCCCAGCGTTCTGGGATCGAGTCCCACATCGGGCTCCTCCCCTGGGTGCCTGCTTCTTCCTCTCCCACTCCCCCTGCCTGTGTTCCCTCTCGCTGACTGTCTCTCTCTAAAAAAAAAAAAAAAAAAAGAATGTCAGAGGTAATTCTTTAAGTGTTTCTTTCTGCTTAGATCACTGTTTACTTCTGCTTAGATAAATAATGGTTTCTTTCTGCTTAAATCACTATTCTTGCTATTAGTCATCTTAGCTTGTGAATGAAATCTGTCAATACTAAATCGTACTTTCTTAATATACGTCCTCAACTCCTGTCCCAGCCATAATGAAATAAAGCTAGAGAGGAAGTATTTTCCCATGTAACTGCTCTTATGCTGAGAAATGTCATCCTCAAATTATGCTACAATATTAAAAAACACAATATTTAAAAAGGAAATTTTCCATGATGGTTAAAGTTCATATTTTTGGCATCTTTTATTTAGCATCTCAAGAGATAGGAAAACAGATTGTTGACCTTCCAAGATTCTAATTTCAAGCCAGACAGTCACAGTGATTGGTCATAGGTGGTTGTGTAAAAGCTTATGAGCTGCTTCTCACACATAAGACTTTCAGAATAGAAGGATTCTGAAGGACTGATATGATAAAGTGACCGTGACTCATAAGGTAAAATTTAGCGACAGTGTGAAGAGTGTGAAGTTACCTGAACTACTACCAACTTCCTGGCAGTGTCTGTTGGAGTCTATCGGCACAACTTTCACCTTTGTCTGCCTTACTCTGGGGATCAATCAGACCCTAGTTGGACATTTCCAGAATTTTATCTGAATCGACATTGTTTTACATTTTTCAGACTGGGCCCATAATCTCTCAACCAGCAGCTCATGTATATTAGTATTAGAGTTTATGTTTTTCTTAATCTTTGATAATTTTATAGGTAACACAAAACCACACCTATGCATAGAATGAATTTTGTCCACTTATTTTGTACAAGAGCTTTGGATAAGTCTCTGCAGCCTTCCAGACAAAGAACTTAATGGTCTCTAAGACTTTCATCCTTGCATGCACTTCATGTAGATTTTCAGGCTCTTATTGTTTCCCTTGTTTCCAGATTCTTTCATTGACCAAGTTCTAGTATAATTAACTTTTTAGTATCAGGACTTCATGCTTTATCAGCTGAAATAATAAGTAAGATGTATTCATTTCTTAACTGCAGACTCTTACTACCATAAAACACTACCAAGTCTCTCGTTCTTTCTTATTTTCCCAACAGTTAATGCATTGCGTATAATGATCACACTGAATAGAGATAAATGTCATAATTAGAGATGTTTAAATTACATGGTAAATAAGTATTCTGATAGATAAACATTTTGAGATTTAGAATTGTTCAAACAAACAAAAAACTTGCCCAATCTTACAAAGAACTAGAGAAAGGAAAAAAAGTCTAATTAAAAATATTGTTGAGATAATTAGTCCACTATGTGATGATAATAACCCCCATCTCCACTTTGGAGTGTCTCTTTATACAGTGCATCAAAAACAAATTCCAGAATTAAAAAATTTAACATAGCGTTATCCACATTATAAATAATATCCTGAAAATAGGTAAGGAAAAAATAAAAAAAAATCCAATATTAAAGAGTATGGTAAAGTTTATTGGGTAGAGATGCTAAATAAGTACAGTCCTAGGAAATTTAAATGGCTAAAAATTAATAAAGAAATGAGTCCAATTACTCGAGGAGTCTGGTAACTAAAAATTACCCCAGTAATGAGATATGTTTTTTTCTTTATCACATTGGTAAAATTTTAATAAGAGCTATCACATCTCTTGGTAAGAATACGGAAGAAAAGGCTGTATTAACCAACATCCTTAGTTGCAAGCATCTCAGTGATTTATCACAAAAACCAATTTACTGGAAAATTATTAGGGAGTTCGTAAAGCATCCAAGAAGGCTGAAAAACCAAGCTCATATAATTAGCAAAACAAGAGAAACTAAGCAGCAGACCTAATCACAGATAAAATCACAGGAGAGGTCCTGTCTGGTGAGGCTATTACCTACCCTACAGGCTTACTGACCATCTCTGCACCCTAGGTATAGCTCGTGGCCTCAAGAGTGGTTCTGCAGTGTGTCCTCACTTGTGCCGTGAGGCTCCAGGTCCAAAGTCCAAGGTGAGTCCATGTGATTGATTAAGTGTAGTCATATCTCCCTGCAGGAGAGGCTTGAGAAAATAGTTCTGGTTTGTTGGTGTATTATATTGAAGACGAGCTTTGTCTATCACGAGGATCCATTTGGGGGAGAAATCTCCAAACAAATGGAACGTTTCAGATGCGGCAAATTAAAAAAATAAAAATTACTTCAGTGGCCTCTCATACTCTGTATTTGGGAACTGCGAATTGCTACAACCCCTTTTTATTCCCTTATAAACATAAAGCTGGAAAATAATTTAGATGCATAAGGATTAATCTGATGTTCCAAGTTCAAAGGACATGGGGTATTTCTTGAAGCTGTGTTGTTTCTTCTTTATCCAAATCAGTAATATTAATTGTTTGTCAAGTTCCTTGTCGTGGGATACTTAGATATGACCCTGACCCTGAAAGAGGTTAAAATCTTTTTCTAATTCATTCTCCCAAAGGGCTGGTCTCTATCGAAATTGTTGTCTCAGAAGAGGCACGTTTTTCCTTTTTCTAGTTTGCACAAAGGGACATACAGGCTAGGCAACAGCCATTGCAAGTACAAAGAGATGGGAAAACACAAGATATATTTAGAGATTCGTAAACAAACCCTTTACAGCCTGGGTTGGCAAATAACAGACCGTCGACCAAGTCCAACCTTCCACCTGTTTTTGTAAATTTTTGTTGGAACACTTCACTCGCATGTTTACATACCGTCAGTGGCTACTTTGGCCCTACAACAGAGATGGGATGGCATGCAAAACCTAAAATATTTATTTGACATGTACAGAAAACTTTTGCCATCTTTTGCTTTATTGCAAAATATGGAGAAAAATAATAGGTTAGACTAGATGGTCCCTACTGAATCCTAATCTTTAATGAGATAGTAGTTTATATAAAGCTTCTTGGAAATACTGAGGCTGTTTACAGATGTGAGTTGCAGTGTTGATCCTCTGGCTTCCTGCTGAGGGTCAGGAGAAGGAGTCGTTTCTTGATGTTATGATGAAGAAATCAGGGCAGCACGAGTAACAAAAATGAGGTAAATAATTATATATTGATTGCATAACTTCCGATAAGAATAAGGGCATTGCATCTTTCCCTTTGTTCTTTCTAATTTATACTACTGCCTGATTTGGGTTCTGTAGACATGTTTGGAAGAGGGAGAATTTGGGATATTTAGCTGTTTAATTTGGGGTTCTGACCCACATCAAAGGAAAGTAGAAAACTATCCACCCAAAGGGGGTTTCCACAAAGGACTGTAAGATGAGAAAACTCAAAGGAAAGACTGAGACACAGCAGCTGACTGGTGAACATTCCAATGAGCAGTTCTTTTCTGCTCCGTTATTTATGTATTTATCTCTTTCTACCCAGCCATCCAGTCCATAAGACAGAGAGGAGGAGAGGGCTGAGCTAGGGGGCATTTCAGCAGGTGGTCCATCCGGGGCAGAGTATCTGGATCACAGTGGGAAAAACTGCTCGGATGTGGAACTGAAGAGGCAAGAAGTGACAGGAAAAGAAAAAGAATGAAAGTCAGGAGCAAGCAAAGACAATAGAATGATAATTCCCTGGGGAAAGGTTAGAAGATGTGAACCTAACCGGTTTTAGTCCACCTGTAGATATTGAAAGCCCAGCAGAAGCCTCGGAGACCTGCATGGTTTGAACAGAAATTCTACCCATACACACCCTTCCTCCAATCCTTGTGCATGAGACACCCAGGCTGTTACATTGCAGGCACTCATTACCTCTTTCCCTTGAGGTCTTTCCATAATGGAATTGAAACTGCTATTATAAACTTAGAGATCCCCTCTAAGTAGAACCATTGCTTTATGTTTTGACACGATGGCAAAATATATATTTTTAAGATTTATTTGTTTATTTGAGAGAAAAAGAGAGAGAGAATGTGGTGGGGAGGGGCAGAGAGGGGAAGAGAGAATCTCCAACAGACTCCTCGCTGAGTGCAAGCCAGACACAGGGCTCTATTCCACGACACTGAGATCATGACCTAAGCTGAAACCAAGAGCTGGATGTCAACCCACTGAGATTCCCAGGCTCCCCCACAAAATATTTTTCTTTAACAGTTTTCTCTCTTTCCACATCCTGGTTCTGGAAACAGTTTTGGGAAGGGGTTTTTTCCCAAACGGATGCTGTAGCTTTCAGTTGGGTTTGTCCCCAGCAGGGCTTCGGTATGATATCCATGAGAAAAGGTTTGATTGCTTTTCTCTATTCTGACACATGGGGTAAACAATTCTAATCTGAGAAAATAATGCTGAATTATAAATGTGCTGCAATTTAGTTTTTCCTAAAAAACTCCTTGAGAGAGTGGATCAACAAAACACATCTATATTAACAGCACTCTAATTGGCCAAGGTCGATTTAAGGTTATGACTTCTTGCTCCATAGTTCATGTAGTACAGCTGTGTGTGTGTCTCTCTGCGTGTGTATGTTTATAAAGAGCTGAAGGAAAAAAAAGTTACTTTTTAAGATTGCACAAGAGCTGTTCATTCAAACTTAGAAACACTGATTGGTTTGCAAATTATGTAACAGTTTATGAAAGGGAGAGTTTTTAATTATACTTTCCCGATATACTTGGAATTTGTCACCAAAATAGGAAAGACCATACTAGATACAGATATGTTTGCAGGAGGAACTCAAGTGTAGTGGTGAAAATATGGGACTTCATTATAGGAATCTTGAAATCAAATAAAAGTTAAAGCGCCAGAAAGTAAAACCAGCAGCAATTCAATCATCATGTAATTCAAATTCGTAGGTTTCACATTTTTTATATGTCAGACTCCTTATAAAGAATAAGAGATGGATCCTGCTATCTGCAAGCTCCCCTATTTATTAACTCATTCAGTCAAAATTGTGATTTAGTCTGTACAAACCACTCTGCTAAGGGAAGGAAGACAAGTAACTCTAATTCATGACTGATTATAATACCTTTTAAAAGACTGGCGAAAAAAAAAAAAAAAAGACCTAGAACGTCAGATCTGTAATGCCATTCAAGAAAAGTGGAATTTCTGCCCAGAGATGAGCTAGAGTTGAAGTGAATCAAATTGAGCACAGAGGGTTTTAATTTGTCAATTATTTTACCTTCATATGTCAGGTTTAAGTATAAGAGTCCAACACTAGTCATTTAAATACAGTCATTTAAATACAGGTTGAATTGAAATGACCCTCAATTATGATGGGCTTGTAGATTCTGGATAGTTTCTCATTTTATTATCATGACCTTAGAATAGGTCCACCTCTTCCTGATACACTGCACGTTGTGTTCTCTGATGATTCCTACTATGCTTTTCCGTATATGTGTTTCTCCATACGACATTAACCTTGACCGTCATTATATATTTTCACAATTTGGAAGAGAAAAGAAAATGCAAGTGAATGAAATCCAAAACTATGCTTAGTTCTGACTTGACTATGGGCTTTAGAATACTTATTTTCTTCTCACTTTGCCACAGATGTCTGTAGGAACTGAAAGTTCTATGATATATTAATATCAAATTAAAAATACTAGCAGGGGTGCCTGGGTGGTGCAAGTCAGTTAAGGGTTGGACTCTTGGTTTCAGTTCAAGTCATGATCTCAGGGTCCTAGGATCGAGCCCTGTGTTGGGCTCCACGTTCAGTGCAGAGTCTGCTTGAGATTCTCTCTCTGCCCCTCCTGCTCATGCTCTCTCTCTCTCAAATAAATAAATAAACCTTAAAAAAATTTAACAACACAAGCTAGCCATTTACTACTGCATACTTATCCATTCTAATTGCTGTGTTTTGTGCATTACATACATTGTTATTTAATCCTATCATAGGCAGTAAGGTAAGGTGGACTATCATTTTCCAGATAAAGAGCCCTAGGACTCTGAGAGAAGTTAGGCAATTTGCCTTAAGTAGCATAAATAATAATTAGTGGAAATTGGAAGTAATATTCACATCCAAGTTTTATGCCTTCCATGCCTAGAATTTACCTCTATTTCTGACCCAGTCCTCCTTATTTTTACCAGTTCAGCATTCTTAATAATCTAATGCCACCACCAGAAGTAACTGAGAGCTTCACACCAAAGTCTCGGTAAGTCCGTTTGTGGTCTGCCCACTCCCTTCCTTCAGGTCCCATTCCCATGGTCAGATAATCCTTGTTTCTGCCTTGTTTTGTAGCTCTCTTCCATCTTTCTCCTTTGCATCTTGATGCTTCAAATGGACTCTGATCGGATGTATTATGGCTCTCTTCCAAGGCTCTTTATCTTGCAAGGTGCTTGGCTCTATCCTGGCTTCAGTCCAGTGGCAGTTCTGACTCTCTGCCCTCATCCTGAGTTCTCGTAGCCCCCCCAATCCTTTTATTTCATCTTTGCTTTATTTCCTTCTTGTTGGCTTCTTCTCGATCCAAGTCCAAGGAGAAACTCTGTTCTACAGGGAATACTTTTTAGGCAAAGATTCAAACAGAAATGTTACCTGAGTAAGGGCCTAAAAAATAGGCCAGAAGAAATGCATAACAATTCATATTCTTGGGTTTAAAATTGATGCCAATATTATGCATAAATTATGTCAATAAAAGCCAACAAATTAGTGGGCTTAGATTAATGGGCTTAGATTCTTAATATTTATCTACTCTTTGGGAAAAGAACTCCAATAGCTGCATTGCTAGTTATCTTTATCGGCTGAAAGTTGTGGCCCCTATATTAAGAGCAGTTTTCCTGGCATAGAGCTGGGTTCCAAGTAGAGAGTCACAAAGTTTTCTTTAATTAAAGGATGAATGAATGCACATGTGCTACAGAGCTCATTTGATGGGCGTCCCTGTCTTATAGATGGTATAGTACGGGTTATGGCATTAGAATTTGGAGAGAGATTTAAAAGGGTAAAAAACACCAATAAATGCATCATTTCTTATCCGGTAAGCTCTGTATGCAATAAGCATTCTTCACTTTCCACTACTGAAATAAGAAGTTGTGCTATAGAAAAGATAACCTTATTTAACTTAGATATGACCAATATTTACTAAGTTGTCTGTATTTCTGTATATTCTTTTATTAATTGCAGTGTCCTCAGTCTGTCTCTTTCAGAGCGACAGCACCAAGTCGGTGATCATATTTAATTTCTTAATTTAACCAGTGGAGTGTTTTGTACATAGAAGAGCTTGATGTATTATTTTGCATACTGGTGATTCCCCTTTGCAAAGAGATCTTTTTTTGGTGTGAGTGATGAACTTTGGAAGGTTGGCTATGAAAAAAATAACTGGGAAGATACTAAGTGGCATTGCTATACGTAGACTCATTAATTAATTTCGATGACTTCCCATTCTTTCTGTTGAGAACAGTGCCCCCTCTGAGTCTCCCCCTCCCTCATAACTGTGTCTTTATTACAATCTAGTAACTGCAGGGAAACTGCCTTCTCTAAAATGCCTTTCCCTGTGGCTTAAAGTAAAGATTTTTTTAAATAAATAAATACAGTTTATGTTGGGCATCTACTACTTGAAGGGCTAATGATTATTGACTAGCCTCCAGCAGGCATCAGGGAGTCTTGCCTCAGGCCCTTCCAACTAGCCCCCAAACATGCCGAATGTTAACACATGTTTCTGGGTTCTGGCTGGGATTGGACACAAACAAGGCAGTCAGAATGGACCATTTAGTGTACAAGTCAAGATGACAGATCTCTGCTTAATACAAGGAAGAGAAAAATTCGCATCTTATTGAAAACGGCAGAAGAGCCCCGGGTGCTTTCACTTTGTGATTCTGCAGCAAAAAAGTGGGTTGTGTCAATATAAGTCTATGTCACCAGCTCACAGCTGCCACACTGAATTGACCCTGTTCACAGCAGACATAAAGGCCTTCCATTTCCAAATTCTCTCTAATGCTCATCTGTGAATGGGAGCAGAATGTGGAAAAAAGCCAACAAGTCTCCTTAACTATAGTAGAAGAGAGACAGAATTGCCTTAATGCAGCACAGCATCTGTGGTGTGATTTCCACCATTGGGCAGCCAAACCAGGAGTATGCTATCATTTGAAGTCTTGAAGGAGAATGCTCTGACAACACAAGCTTATGCAAATCATGAGCCAGAAATTCTTCATACCCCTCTAGATTCTTCTAGACTGCATAGGGCTAGATTGAATAGTGCAGCCATGCATTTCAGAAATGGATGCTTGGCGGCCTTTCTCAAAGTAGATGCTACAGAATGTTTGTGAAATGCTAATAGGAATTCCTTGCAAAAGAGTTTCCAGGATCAAAATAATTTTTTTTTGGGGGGGGGAAGCTTTGATAAAACAGTTAAACTGATTTCTTCATTTTAGGATATTTCGGTAACATTTTGGGCCGAAACTATGAATAGCAAAGAAAGATACTTAAATTTCATAGTTTATTTGAATGCAGAACCTTTTTTTTTTTTTTTTTTTTAGGAATAGATATAAAGTGTTCTGTGAAATACTCTAAGGGATGCTGGACTGTGAGGAGAAGCAGCATTGAATTTCCATTATCTAATATTTTAGTGTTTCCAAGTTAAAACATATTTCTCATCCCAACATTTTGAGCTAATATGTTCATTTCAGCAAAAATGAATTACATACCAACTATGTTATAGAATTGTGTGAAAAATTGTGGCACAGGTTCAAAGAAAATAACATGGCATATATTTTGCCGTGTGGAGTTAATGATCTGATGAAATGTTGAGTACTTTTGGAGTAAAACAAATATCCTCCAGATTATATAAAGGTTTTACTGCTTCTTATTATAATTTTAGAATAACGGAACCATAAAGGAATTGAAAGGGGAAGTTTTATCCCTATAAATTGTAGAGGACTCTTACTCTGTCACCCTTCTTGCAGACAGGGCTATACATAAACCATCCCAAATATCTGCTGCTTCTAAAACTCATTGAATTTGCTCTTTTCCCTAGGAAATCTAAAATTCAACTTCTCTTACATATACATCTTTAATCACTTGTCCTGTGTTTTGTTTGGTAAAGAGCAAGGAAGAAAAACACGTGACCAAAATTGACTCTTATGAATCATGTTAATGGTTTAGCTTGTAATAGTATCTTCTCTAGCTGTACATAAAGCTATATAAAGAAGTGTTTGTCTCAATTTCAGTTGAATCATATATACACAGTTCCCACTTGTAAACCCATGTATTCACAGAACCTGATCAACTGTGGTGTCCAATCCTGACTTCATACGAAGTGTGACTTAATACATATGCCTTATTACTTAAATTGGCTCAGATATTGGCAGATAACATTGAAAAATAGACAAAAGATTAAGTTTTTTAAAGATTTTATTTATTTATTTGAGAGAGAGAGAGAAGTGCAAGCAGAGGGAGGGGCAGGAAGAGAGGGAGAGAGAATCAGAAGCAGACTCCCTGCTGAGGGTGGAGCCCAACATGGGGCTCGATCTCATGACCCTGAGATCATGACCTGAAGTGAAATCAAGAGTGGGAAGCTTAACTGACTGAGTCACCCGGCGCCCCACAAAGGAATAAATTTTTAAGTAGTATCATTAAAATAACAAATCAAAGTACAAAATAGGCAACAACAGAAATATACTATTTGTAAATGTTTCTAATGGAACTAATATGTTATGACTAAAGAAATACTGTGCCTGGCAAATTAGTTAAAAAAAAGATTTTGGAATTGGCATAAAAATCAATCTCTTTATTATTCCTCATTCTTGTGGTTAAAAATGGCTTTAATAAGCTTGGTTACTAATATTATGCACCAAACTTACCTCACTATTTTTGGCTATTTTCAAAAAAGGAGAAGCCATCATCAAAAAACCAAACATTTGCTATTATTAAAGACACTTATTAGAGCCATAAATCAAAAGAGGTAAGCCAAAAATGTTTCTTTGTTTATTTAGTCATTTAACAGTTATTGATAGACCTGCTATATACCAGGTACTTCATTATGTGTTATAGGTACCCACAGGAAAAAGAAAACAAAAACAACTTGATTTTAGATTTTTTTTTAAATTTTCAAATTTTATTTTCCATGTGTCAACAAACTTTAATCTGATAATCAAACTATTGATTATTTCCATTTGTAACTGGTTAAATCAGAGAAAAAAATTAAATTAATTTCGAATATATGCCACCAAAAATAAATATTCACTTAATGCAGTCTTATCTATTTTATATCAAAAGATTTTTCCTCCCCAAATAAAGATTCTAAAATAAATTCAAGATTCCTTTGAATGAAAAAGAAATACTTTACCTTCTAACACAGTGAGCTTACAAAACAATGCAGGGTTTTGCTAGGCACACTTACTGTAAGAGGAAAGTATGTCTAATGAAAAGGAAATTTAAAACATGACCTTGAGTTTTTTTGAAAAAATTTAACAAGGTCTTTACTTCATTTACTTTTAGCTACACCATAAATACCGGAAGAGAAATTGGACTGTCTGTAACGGAAAAAAATTCTTTTATCATAAAGCAAAATTACGAATCTTTCCCTTTGGCTCCTTATTCTAATCCTCCTTCGCTGTGTTGAAGAGCTGTTGAGTTCTTCCAGATTTTTGGTTAGGCAGGTGGTTTCCAAGCTGACTGGCCTTTCGAGGTAGGTAGTTCCTGCACAGAGTGTTCCGATCACTGGATCACTTTGAAAGTGATCTGGGCCAGTTAATGTTCCACTGTTCGTGGAACAGGTAGAGATTTGAGAAGCACAATATCTCCAACTATGAACTGCTGAAGAGCATCATGAACAAAGTAGGTTTTTTGCTTATTAAAATATTTTAATAAATAGGGATCCAAAACAAGCCTGGTCACTCTCACTTACGCTGTTTTTTGCAATGCTATTCCAATCACCTTCCCCGGGATCCCTTTGGCATGGACGGATGAACGAACTATTGACATTATGTGGCTTTGGTCATAGGAGTGCTTTGAGGGTTTAACCCAGAAGGCACTCAATAGTGTTAAATGTGGGTCTTTACTGGCATCCCTTATTTCTTTTTTTTCCACTGCGCTTGCCTATGTGCCTGTCCTGCAAATGCAGGGCTCGACTGGCGTTCACCTCTTGGCTCTACGTTCCTGGTGCGTGTCCTACGGAGGGCCGGCTAGAGCCGGCCGGTCGATTTCAGATTGTTCACAAATATTTGAATAGTGGTAACCTTGTTAGATTAAATGTAGAACTTTACAACCTGGCTACTGTGAAAGCGTTAAACTTAATCAGATGTGAAAACTATACTTCAATAAAAAAATAAATAATGCTTAGATATTAAAAAATAAAATTAATCAGATGGGTAAGTTTTCAGTGGTAGTATAATAATCATCAGTATCTGAGATCTTCTTGAATAAATTCACTTTTATATAAATATGAATGTTAAATGTGCTTGGTTAGGGATCTTGATATAAATAAAATAATATCCATCCTCAAGGAGCAGAACAACTGAAATGTGTATACCAACATCCTCATAATATATTATTTAACTGTGACATGCAAATGATACAAACAAATGTGATGAGGGTTGAGAGACAGAAATCGATTCCAGTTAATAGAATGAGGAGCAGCTCCATCCATTTGAGAATGTTCTTGAATGATAGAGAAAATTTCACTAGGCAAGAGATAAGGAGCAAGTATCTAGATGGAAGTGACAATGTATACATAGGTGTGCAAGTGGAACAATCCTTTGATACATAATGGAATGTTGATAGAGAAATATCTGTTTTGGACTAGAAGGTAAGGGTAGCTTGAAGTCCAGAATCTGAACTTATCCCTTGCTTCATCCCTCTCTTCCTTCCTTTTCTTTCTCTCTCTGTCTCTTTCTTTCCTTAGGTTTTGGGGCAGGGACTGCAGGGAGGGTCATAATCCAACTGTATTTAAGGAAGAATATACTGTCAATATTATGTAAAATAGTGATGGAGACTAAAAGCAGGAGACAATTCAGGGTATTATTTATAGGTGTAAGAGAAAATGATAAAGAATTACATATGACAGATGTTGGAGAGGTAGACTCAAAGGGACTTGTCAGCTGATGGTGTGCAAGCTTAAAAGAGAAATGAGTCAAGGAAATGATTCAAGGATAACTGACACTTCAAACCTGGAACCACAGCAGTAAATGAAAACACCAACAGAGTATGTAGACAAAAGTCAGAAGTTCCAAGGAAAGATAAAGAAAAATATATGGGAAAGCTTTAATGTGATGGAAGGAAATGAGGAACCATCAAAGAGTCAATCAAGGAGTGATCAGTGAGGCTAGAACAAGAAGTATAACAGAATCCTAGGGAAAGAGACAGTAAAAGAGAGCCATTTTTGTATCAGAGCAAACAACAAGCCCCAGAGGGAGAAAAATATTATCTACAAATGGCATCTACAATGTATGATCTAAAATGTCCAGTTTTCAACAACATCAAAAATGAGATATACAAATAAACAGGAAAGTGTGACCCATTCAAAGGAAAAATAAATCAGGCAATATAAATTGCCTTTTAGAGAACCAGATGTTGGACTTACCAGACAAAGACTTCAAAGCAGCTTCTAAATATGCTCAATTTACAAAGGATTATAGGAACTTGATGACAATACCTTATCTAAGAAAATATCAATAAAGAGAAAACATTTTTAAAAAGAGAAATTCTGGAGTTGAGAAGTCTGATAACTGAAATGAAAAATTCACATCACGGGTGCAAAAGTAGATTTGAGCATGAGAAGAAAGAGTCAATCAATTTGAATGTAGATCAATAGAGATCATACAATGTAAAGAACACAGAGAAGAAATAATTAAGAAATATGTACATGACCTCAGAGAAATGTAATACACCATAAATATACCAACAGGTGTGTACTGAGAATACTAGGAGAGAAGAAAGAGAAAGGAGAAGAAAAAAATTTAAAAAAAATATATCTGAAGACTTCCAAAATTTGATTAAAAGAAGCATTAATCCACACATCCAAAAATTCAGTGAACTCCAATTCAAAAAATTTAGTCCAATTCTGGATAAACACAGAGATCCACACCCAAACCCAGCATAGTCAATATGTTGAAAGAGAAAGAGAAGATTTTGAAAAGAGAAAAAATGACTCATTATATATACTTAAGGGGACTCTCAATAATAGAACAGCTGATTTTCTATCAGAAACAATGGTGGCCAAAGGCAGTGGTAAGACATTTATGAGATTCTGAGGGTGGGGAGTGGGGAACTATCAATCATCTTTCAACAGTCTTTCAAAAATGAAGGTGACATTCCCATAAAGTAACTAACATTCTCAAATAAACAAAAACAGGGAGAATTTGTTTCTAGTAGACGTGTCTTACAAGAAATATTGAAATTCTTCAGGCTGCAAAGCAAGTGACCAAACAGTACTTCGAATAAATCCACATGAAAAAATGAGGACCTCTGGAAAAATAAGTATGTAGTAATTATAAAAGACAAATTAATTTGATTACTTTTTCTTTTCATTGACTTAAAAAAATACTTTAATGAATTGTGGGGTTTATAATATATAGAAATGTGTTATTTTTGAAAATAGCACGACAAAAGAGGCAGGTGGCAACAAGTTGTAAAGCTCTGTTGTATTAAGAGAATGACACTAGAAAGTATCCATAAGAAACAAAGAGAACTAGAAAGGGTAATTAAGAAAATTAATGTAATAAATTCTATAAATGTATTATTGCTCTGCTTCCTTTTTTTTAGCTTTTTCAAAAGATGATTATATAAAGTAATAATAAAAGTTTGCTTTTGAGTTCTTCATAGATGTAGATGCAATATGTATACACTGATAGCACAAGAAAGGGAAGAGAAACTAGGAGTAAAATTCTAAATCTTTCTGGAATTAGTATAAATATAGTGTGATAAGTAGATGAACTCTTTTAAAAGATTTATTTATTTATTTTAGAGAGAGAGTGAATTCACAAGCAGGGGGAAGTTTTAGTGGGGGAGGTAGAGAGAGAATCTCTAGTAGACTCCCTGCTGAGCAAGGAGCCCAGTGGGGGCAGATCCCAGGACCTGAGATCATGACCTGAGCTGAAATCACCTAGCCGACTGAGCCACCCAGGCACCCCAGTAGATGAGCATTTTAAGCCCTAGAGCAACCACCAAGAAAATAACTGAAAAGGTAAATACAGCTAATAATCATTAACTAAAATTTTATGCTACCAAATATTCACTTAGTGCAAAAGAATGCAGTAAAAGAAAGGCACAGAAACATTTTGATGTCTTTTTAGAGATCAGGCACATGGGAATAGAAGCAAAAAGGCAGTGGTATATACAACTTTATAAATAATAACACTAACTATAAATGGATTAAACAATCCAATTAAAAAAGATTGGAAAAATCAGGATCCAATGTTATGCTGTCTACAAGAGACGCACTTAGATTTAAACATCAAAATAGGTTGAGAGTAAAAGCATGGAAAGAGATATGCCATGCAAATAGTAACCATAAGAGTTGGAGAGCCTAAAATCGTATGAGACGAAACTATTATAAAACAAAAAATGTTCCTAGAGATAAAGAGGGATATTTTACAAGGATAAAAGAGTTGTTTCATCTGGAAACCATTTCAATTATAAACAGATATGTACCTATCATAACAAAATTATTTATAATATTTAAAAATTGCAAACCATTCAAATATCTATCAACTGATGAATGAGTAACGAAAATATGGAACATATATAAAATGAATTTTGGGAAAGGAGAACAATAAAAAGAAGAATGAAGTACTCACGTGGAGGAACATTGAAAACATTGAAATGAAAGGAGCAAGACACAAAATACCATATATTTAATGTGCATACTTTTATATAGTTATATACATTTATATAACAAGCAAATATATAGAAACAGGAAATAGATTAGTCACTACCTAGAACTTGGGAAGGAGGGAGTGAGGAAGAGAATGGGGAATGTTAATGAGTTAAACGTTTTCTATAGGTGAGATGAAAATATTCTAAATTTAGATTGTGCTCTTGGTGGCACAACTCTGAATAAACACAAATGGGCAAACTGTATGGTATCTGAAGTATATCTCAAAGTTGTTAAAAAAAAAAAAAGATGAGGCAATGGCCGTGAATTTGCTGGTAACCAATATCTTTAGTAAGACTTAACTTCAAAAAAATTGTGAAGGAGGCAGCTAGCCTTCTCCTTTCTGGGGCACATCCTTAAGAACTATCCAGGGAGCGATTGCTTCTCTGGTCTCTGGTTTACTCAAGGCCCCTGATGGAGTGTCCCACCCCATAATTCAGAAGAACAAGAAATGCAATATATTTAATACGCAGATGCATGTAGCATGAATGGTGCAATTGCCTTACATATATTATTCAATGTTAATCTCAGAAAACCATATGAAGTAGTTATTCTCACTTTGTTTTATTCTTACAGATAAGGAAACTGAATACAAAGATGTGTTAAATAACTTACCCAAGGTTATGGGATAACAAGGCCAGAGTCAGTAATCAAATTCAACTCAAATATGAATGCATCATGTTATACAGCTTTACTGAATGTAGCACAATTTGAAACTTCTTCACCTGTGAAATCAACCTCCTCATCTTTTGTGATAATTGCTTCAATTTACTGAGCATTTACTATGTACTGGGCACTATTCATTCACATATGTCACATATGTTGGTATTCCCAACGACTTTATGAGATAGGCGTTATTATACACTATTTTCGCAATGAGCAAACTATGGCTCAGAGAGTTTAAGGAACTTACCCAGTGGTAATATACTTGAAATATTAGCACTATTTTTTCCTTGACTTGACACTGGATCATTTTTCTATATGTTACTCAGCGTAGTGTTCTTGGAATAAACTAGAGGGATCAGTGGAGAGGTGGAAAGAATGAATCATGAGAACTGGACTTTTATCTCTTGGGCAGAGTTTCTCTTCAGGGAATCTGGTTACTCCCTTGTGTGGGTGTTAGGCTCAAACAAGCAAATTATATAAAATGTCTTTGAACACCATGAAGTGCTATAAAAATATAAGGCATTATTAATATAAACTAGGTCAAAATCAGTAAATTCATAAAGTTTTATAATACCTTCCTGGCTCATTAAGGTGGCAGTGTGGTTTTAAATCAATAATTTATAGGGTAGTGAGGCGGTGTGGGTCGACGTGGGAGAACAGAGTGTCAGGGTCTGAAAACTCCAATCTGTAACTGCTATCAATGTGCAGAAATAACCTTAGGCAGGTCCCTTATCATCTACATTTGCAAAATTATGAACGTATTATGACCTATTTCATAGAACTTTTATGAAGAGGCTCTGATAAAAAGTGATTATAAAGCACCGTGCAAGTAGAATTGTATATAAAACTGTTCTAGCCTAGTTCATGAGTTTTACTTAAACCTTCATTTCAATAGCTAGAATTTTTTAAATTCCAAAATTTAAACTTGAAAAGATGGAAAATTGATTACTGCAATTAAGAGAGGCTTTGGGCTGATTTTTAGAACGATATTTTTACCTTTTCAGTTATCTGGTGCCATGGCTCTAAAAGTAATTCGGTAATAAAGATCTTACAATTAATATATGACCAGATATTTTATGACATTTAAAATAAAATAATAGGGCTATGCATACTTCATAGTGACTCATTTCTACATAGTGGGGTTAAACAAATTACTGTGGTTATAGAACATAATTCTGAAAGAAACTATATTTATTTACAAACCTTTCAGTGAGAGTGGGTAGTAAATTGTACCTTGAAATAACGTTTTCTGTTGAGTTCACAATTCAGATGAACTATACTGCTAATTGTTTTGTATGAACAGCGATGATAATAATGGTGGCTCTAATGCGTGGGAACTCTGTGTGCTCCAGCTGAAAGCACCTTCCTTACATTTGATCCCCAGGTTAACGATGAGATATCCAAGGCATGTGGCAAAATACTCAGATGAATGGGTGTCTTGTGTGAGTATAGACTTTGGTTTTTCTAAAATAAGGCAACACTACCATTCTTTGTCATCCTTCTGTTTCATCATTTAACAGATCCTTCTGGCGATAAGATGAATTTCATCTAATCCTACAATAACAGTTCTCAAAATGTGGACTCTAGACCAGTAACATCAGCATCAATTAGGAATTTGTTAGAAATGCAAAATTTCAGTCCCCACTCTGGACCTACTAATTCAGAAACTGCCTTTTCAGTAATCCCGATGCAAGCTAATGACTGAGAACCACTATCAGAAAAACTGAGGTTCCAGATTTTCACTCCTTCATCAAGTCTTTAAAGCACCTAGTAGATGCCAAGCACATAGTAGTTTGGGGAGAGTGATTTTGGTATTTGTCTGATCTATTGATTGGTCTGGACATAAAGGAAGATTCAAACAAGGGCCTAGGTATGAAGAACTTGAACTTAATGTTTTAAGAACTAATGGTTTACAAGGAGACGTCAAGAAATAGTCCAAGGCGAACACTAAGGATGGAGTTCCCATTGACAATCATATAGCTTCCTGGAAACACTGGTGCCTACTGGGATGAGAGGGGATGAAACTGTAGGGGATGCAGACCCAGAACTCAGAGATAAGAGGTATCATATCAGTAAAATGTCTCCAGTTGTATAAACCAGGCTAGTCTTCTATTTCCTCTTACATTGCTCCCAGATCATACAAGGCCAAAACCATTAAGTTTTCTTTTGGTTCTGGTAGCAGTAATGTATGTGAAAAGTGAGATTAACACTGTCTTCTTCATAGGGTTGTCAAAGTCAGAGAGCAAAGGGCCTGACCTGTAAAGGTGTGGCAGACACTGCTGATTACCAATGGATATTGATTTTCTCTTCTTCTTCTTTTTAAACGATGGGACTCCTGTGGTTAGAGGGCCACACCTCACCTGGCCTAAAACCACATTATGTCTGCATTGTGGTAGGTGTAACCGTGTTAGTGAAGCTTGGACATAAATTGTGGCACTTCTGGTCATACTACTAAAAGAAAGAAGTGAGCCTGGATTGCTCGTGCCTTTTCTCCTCCCCCTGGATGGAAAATGACAAAAATAGACCCAGAGATGGAAGCTGGATTTTGTGTGCTTCAGAACCTCCTTGCCTCCTGTAGCCCGCTCCCTTCATTGGACTGTTCAGTGAGAGAAGCATGAACTCCTGTGTTAAGCCATTGTGTTTTTAATTTTACTGCAACAATTTAGGGTGTCCCCTAATTCAGCATCATCAGGGACTCCTGTTAATATGTAGTTTGTGGTTCAGTATGTCTGGGGTGGGGCCCAAGATTATGCATTTCTAATAAATTCCCAGGAGGTGCTGATGCTGGTGGTCTGTGGATTATACTTTGAGGAGCATGACCTTGAATAATGCATTTGGCATTTAATTTTTCTTTTTTCTCTGTCTTATTTCAGGCTACTATAATAAAGTACCATAGACAGGGTGGCTTATAAACAACAGAAATTAGTTTCTCATAGTTACAGAGGCTGGAAGTCCCAGACTAAGTTTCTTGCAAGGCTTGGTTCTGGTGAGGGTCTTGTCCCTGGTTGCAGACTGCTGACTTCTCACTGTATCCTCACACGATGGAAAGGAAGTGAGAGCCAGTTCTTTGACCTCTTCTTATAAGAGCACTAATCTTATTCATGAGGGTTACACCCACATGATTTATTACCTCCTAAAGGCCTCACCTCTAAATACCCCATTTTGGGGGTTAGATTTCAACTATGAATAATTGGGGAGGGGGGGGCATTCAGTCCATATCACTGTCCTTTCTGAGGCCTTATCAAGTAGGTGGCTCTTTTACATTTCAATTAAATGTCACCAAGTGGTCCTCATAATGTAAAGAGAGATTGACATAAACCAAGAAAGGTTGAATTGCTGGGTCCTTAATTCCTGTAACTAGTTAGTGCTCTGTGCTAGTGAAGACAAACTGGCCTACATAGTAATACATGTTCCATAACTTATTATAAAACTAAAATATAGTTTCATGATAACATTGTACTCAAACTTTGCTTAGCCGGAGCTCAAACGTGTGCTTGAGGTCAAAAGAGGGAATGGTGGATCGTCACTGATCCCCTGCCCCCACCCGTGAGAGCAGCTCATGGCATGCTCTTTGTTGTGTTGGGTCTTTGGCATTATGATTATATGTGAGAAAGCACAAATAGGTGGTCTTATTGGACCCCCTCCCAAGGAAGAAGGATTTCCTTGCTCTTCCTCATGCCTCTCCCCTACCTCAGCCATGTGGCTTGGCTGGGAATGAGTCTTATGTGGAAATGAAGAGTAAATTTAGGGGTGCCTGCCTGGCTCGGTCAGTAGAGCATGCGACTCTTAATCTTAGGGTTGTGAGTTTGAGCCCCACGTTGGGTGG
This sequence comes from Ursus arctos, assembly GCF_023065955.2. Taxonomy (NCBI): domain Eukaryota; kingdom Metazoa; phylum Chordata; class Mammalia; order Carnivora; family Ursidae; genus Ursus; species Ursus arctos. The sequence continues at coordinate 10,797,233 of NW_026622974.1, read as the reverse complement.
AGAGATTAGTTAAAAATAAAATCTTAAAAAAAGAAAGTCAATTTATCATTTTTATTCCTATGTGCACCTTCTTTTTTATGGTAACTGGAACAGACCTCTTAAAAAATTGCTAGTGTGTTTTCAATCTGCAAAGAAGGAAGGAAGCAGAAAGCTCTTGTTTTCTTCCTGCCCAGCTACTTCTGTGTTCTGTGGAATTTCTCATAGGCAAAATTCAAGTTGGTGCCTATGCAGTATGGTTTCAGGGGCACTTGAAAGCTCTTCTCTCAAAAAATGACCTCATTTGCACAGCGATATTTTCATGCCAAAAGAATGACTTTTTGGGGGGATATGGGTATTGACCTCAGGATCATGGTATTTCTAAGGATTTGTGTATAGGAGTCAGTTTAGGTACAAATTCACTAAAATTATGTGTAATATTTTATGTTTCGGTGTAAACATTCATTTCTCTTAAGAGAAAACTCTTAGTTTTCATTAAGTTCCTAAAGGTGTTTGTGGTTCAAAAAACTCTGAAGAAGCAGAGACATTTTACTGAAGGGGTTGAGCTGTTACCCAACTATACATTGGCAGGAATCAATTTAAGATAATTTATTGATTATAATTTTTGATGAGAAGAGAGCATTAGAATTCTACTTCATGAAGAAACTGACAGGGAAAATATGTGGTAGGAAGAAAAAGACTGAAGCTTTAGTTTTATAATTTTGCCCATGAATGGAAGAGGAAACAAATAGACTGCTCCCTCTATGTCAGACCCTTACTACTTTAACCTGAACAATTACAACCTAAGCCTAGGTTGTCTACACCTTGATTTTCTTCCATTCATGCTGTCCATTCAAAAATAGCATATTGGGACTCTTCCTTCAAATACTACTTTCATTGTTTTGTTACTCTGCTCAAAAATTCTTCTGCCATCCTTGTAGCTGCTAAATAAAATCCCGTCACCCTAGCCTGAGATTCAGAATTCTCTATGATTGTGACCGAACAACAATCACCCTGTTAGCTGTTGCTCCTACCTCCTCCAAATATCTTAAGTTTTAACTAAACTTAACACATGTCATTTTCCAGACAACCTGTGTTTTTCAGTTCCTATACCTTTGCCAATATGAGGATTCTATCACCATGTCTTCTCTTCCTAAATCCCGATTATCCAGATAATCTTTCCTGAGGTGCTACATTGTTCTGTTGCAGTGTTGGTCAGTCTGCATCTATGTGTTTTCTGGGACTCCCTTTCCTGTGAAGTTCTAGGTTAGATTTGGTCAAAGGGATTAGTGAGATTTGAGAGATGAAAGTGAGGCAGCAGCCACTTTGGAGGTCTTTGCAGCAGTCAGAAAAAATTATAGATACAGAATTTCCTGGGAGGAAGGGATAGCCAGATACTTAATGGTGGTTGGAATACTTTGGCCTACTTTCCTCAGATATGGCAGCACTTTTTTCTTTTTCTTTCTTTCTTTCTTTCTTTCTTTCTTTCTTTCTTTCTTTCTTTCTTTCTTTCTTTCTTTCTTTCTTTCTTTCTTCTTCCTTCCTTCCTTCCTTCCTTCCTTCCTTCCTTCCTTCCTTCCTTCCTTCCTTCCTTCCTTCCTTTCTTTCTTCTTTCTTTTCTTAATAAAGATTTTATTTATTTATTTTGAGAGAGAGAGAGCAGGAGGAGGGGCAGGGCATAGGAAGAGGGAGAGAGAGAATCTTAAGTAAACTCCCCACTGATCATGGAGCTCGATCTCACCGACCCTGAGATCATGACCTGAGCTGAAATCAAGAGTGGGGCACTTAACTGACTGAGCCACCCAGGCACCCCAGCAGTGCTTTGATCTTATTTGAACAGACCTTATACTGGTTTTGGATTTGCTGTCCCTGACCACAAGGTTTCTGCCCAAAGCATCATTCAGGAGAGAAAGAATGACTTACTTATTATCATAGATTTCTGTACAATATTGCTCTTGACCAAGAACTGATTTTACAGTCAGTTAGGTCTGCTCATAGAATTCATTGGCCGTGGTAACATGTTTCCCAATACTTTAAAACAAATAGCTTTATAAAATAGTGGAATGGCTTTTATTAAGGCTCAGTCATGGCACCAGCTGGATGAGAACATCTTTTAGGACAGGGAAAATACCCTTCAAAATGAACCAGTGACCAATATTCTACTGTTTCTTTCATTGCTAGGAATCATGGCTTTGAGATACAGGGATGGAAATGGGAATGTCCTCTCTCACTGTTACATTTAATTATCCACTACTAAAATTGTTGGGTTCTTGTTTCATTGTCTGAAATTCCAAGAGAGAACGTAGCAATGGTTCTATTAAATTGGAAGCTAAGACTGCTATCTGAACTCATAGTAGTGACCCAGTATTCAAAGAAGGGGGTTATTTTACTGAATGGCATGATTGGTTGATCTTTGAAGGGGGAAATCAGGTTGCTGGTCCACATCAGGGCAGATAGGAGTATACATAGATTGCATATGTTCCTTTAGGGCACTTCTTAATACTTTCATTATCTGTGATAAAAGGTAATGCATAAATACAATATCGCAATGCAGGCTGAAGTGTTAATGGCCCAAGAATGAAGGTTGGAGTCACCCCAGTTGTCAAGGAACCATGACCAGCTGGCTTGGTTGGAACCAGCGTGAGTCAAGTGAGGCACCGATCTCAGGCGTACAACTTAAGGGAACACCACAAAATTCAGGAATACAGATAAATCATATATTAATCCAATATTTTAAAAAAATCAGAATTACTGCAAGATGTCCATGATGAAAAACATATCAACATTTTAAATAAAGATAGGATCTGACCCTGAACTCACCTCACTGACAGCACCCTTCCAGTTCTCATATAGAGTCGTGCTGGGTTGTTCTGTTGCCAACTTGGTCAAGCTGGGGATTATGCTTTCTGTATCCCCTTCACTGTAAGATGTCAGGTAAGAGTTGGCCAGGGAAGGATTTGATCAAGATTTGGGAGGCCGAAGTGAAGCAGGAGACATTATTCCCGGAAGGTATTTGCTCTCAGGACAGATGAAGAAACAGCTGGTGGCTTGTAGCTTGTCTCCTTTTTCTCCTCCGCCAGCAGCTCTTGTTTCTATCTGCAGCCCCAAGTCTCACACCTGACATTCGCCCTTAGACCCACAGAAATCTGTTTACCCAGAGGCACTTCCTAGAGACCTCTCAGTGAGCTTCCTTTTCTCAAAATGAGCAGAGAGCTTTAGGAGGACTGGTTAGTGCCTTCTTTTCTGAAACTGGAACTCCACCTTCCAGACTTTTGTTTTCCCAGCAACACCCCCCATTACATAGGTCTTATTATTTTAATAATTCCCTTATTCCTTTGCATTGAAAGTGACTCTGCTTATCTGTCTAAACACTGACGGATAACTTGATTTTTCTCAGAAGTGCCACAAATCTGAAGTGCATTCTCTGAAAAACTTGGAGCCAGACATGTTTTGGCATTCAGATTAGTTTGCTTTTTAGAAAGACAGTATGGTACATGCATCATGTAATATTTACAGCTTTATAGTGGCATGGAGGACAGTACCTCGAATCTGAACTCAGTCATCTATTATCCTCTCTGTGTCTCAGTTTCTGTATCCGTAAAATTGAGGTGGTAGTACCTTCCCCTGAAGTTTACTGTAGGAATCTCTTGCTTATATAATGCTTACAAAGCATTTAGCACAGTCCCTACTTGTATTTAGTACTTAGTAGTCATAGCCGTGATTATTATTTTGCTGTATCCCTATCTAATTAGACCCTTATCGAATGGCGTGCCTACTTTATGGCAAATGCTGAAAGCATTCAGAAGATACCAGCTTTATGTAGCTTGATATTTTAAGAGGAATTTTGATTTGGGGTGTGAAAATCTACAGACATTCATAAATGTCGCAAGAAAAAGTCCTTGTTCTGCTCCTTTTCTGGGTGGGTCCCAGTCTCTTGGACATTTTTAAGGATTAAGAAAACAATCTAAGAATTCCCAGATTGTGCCAACCCAAAGCAAACTTAAATAGACAACCAGGATAGTAAGACTCTGCCTTCCCAAGTATTACTGAGCACCTTCAATGAGAACAGTTTAATTTGTGGATAAACCAATAAATGAGGCAAGGAAAACTTAGTTCCTGTACTGGAAATTTATAGTCTAATACTGACATAACAAGTATGTTGCATCAGAACAAAGTGTCTACTCTAAATGCTTTATTAAGAAGGCTTCTAAAGCAGAGTCCATAGTCGATAAAAAAAAAAATTACGTGATGAATTAGCAATGCCAGCCAAAAATGAACATAGAAATGGGAGTGGCAGCAGGCATGACTCATACTTGCTGTTACCCATCTAATCTCTAAGATTCAGTGACATCACTATACATTTCTAAAGATTAGCCACTCCATTCTCTATAATACTGGATTGAGAAAAATAGGATAACAAACATGTTGGCAAGCAAGGCTTTTTTTCCCCTTATAATAATAGTTAAGTACATCAGCTATTGATAAACATATGTTAGCATTTACCTATTCATTCTGTTGGAGAAAACTGGATAACTCTTAAGTGTTTTGCCCTCCAGGCTTACATTAAAAGTTAATTATCACCACGTGGGACAGGCCTCCAGAGGCCATGGCATCCTTGAACTAGTATCAGCAAAACGTGCATCTCACATTAGACCCTGAGTTGCTTACCTTTCACAATAGAATGCTTTCTCCTTGAGTGAATGCTTGCGAGTTAAAACCACATCATTTCTGAGTAGTGAGTTGAAGAAGGACAACTTCAAGCTGAAGAAAAGCACTTCATTATGTAGTTAAGGACAAGGGCACCACAAGAGACATTGGGCATCAGATATAAATGTAGAGCTGTCATTAACTATACTGGGTAATCCAAAATCTGGTGTGTGTGCATATGGGTGTGTATCTCTGTCTGTCTGTGTCTGTCTCTCTCTTATAAATATATTTCTTCATCTTGGTTCTCTGTGCAAATGTGCCATGGGTACTTATGGTCTAACAGTAGCCATCAGGAACACAGATAGTTTAAGTAGAGATGCAATAAAAGGTGCTTTAATAGGCCCTGGCTCACTCTTGTCCCTAAATCCCTCTTTGACTTCCTTGCAAAAGACCCTTGATTTTTTCTATCAAATATTAATCTCTCAATCCATGAAATATAAGCAGCCTGTGCATGAACCAATGATGAGCATATTTCAAGACCAATTCTAATTTATGCATCTGAGGTCAACAATTAAATTTAAAACAGAAAAGCCTAAAGTTGGGATTGCTTTGGAGCCTACCAAGACCACAACATACCATCCACTGTTACTGTACGTACACATTGGTTCATTGATTCATCATTTATTTAGAGTTCAGGTTATTTTTTTATGTGTTTAGTTTTTTTTAAAATAATTTTTATTTTGTTATATTAGTCACCATACAGTACATCCCAGTTTTTGATGCAATGTTCCATGATTCATTATTTGCATGTAACACCCAGTGCACCATGCAATATGTGCCCTCCTTAATACCCATCACCGGCCTATCCCAATCCTTCACCCCCTCCCCTCTGAAGCCTTCAGTTTCTTTCCCAGAGTCTACAGTCTCTCGTGGTTCATTCCCCCTTCTGTTTACCCCCCTTCATTTTTCCCTTCCTTCTCCTACTGATCTCCCTGCTATTCCTTATGTTCCACAAATGAGTGAAACCATATGATAATTGTCTTTCTCTGCTTGACTTATTTCACTTAGCATAATCTCCTCCAGTCCCGTCCATGTCGCTGCAAATGTTGGGTAATTGTTCTTTCTGATGGCTGAGTAATATTCCATTGTATATATGGACCACATCTTCTTCATCCAGTCATCTGTTGAAGGGCATCTGGGCTCCTTCCACAATTTAGCTATTGTGGACAATGCTGCTATGAACATTGGGGTGCATATGGCCCTTCTCTTCACTATGTCTGTATCGATGTGTTTAGTTTTTTTTCTTCCCCCAATTTGACTATAAATCCTTTGAGGGCAAGAACTTTTTCTGTACATTTCTATGGTAGTGCACAGGGTAATATTTTATGTTTGGGATATTGCAGAGAATGTTAAGTGTCCTGTAATCCCTGGAAACTCACTGAGTAGTCTGGAACTTTATGGATTATGCAGTTGCTCTCCTGAGAGTCTATGTTTGCCTACACTGGCTGCTGGTTGAGATGCTTTGAGATATCAGTGTCTTCTTTGTATGGGCCAATGGTTATAATCTCTTTAAAAATAAAACTACTGATAGAGAACAATCAGATGGTTACCAGAGAGGAGGAAAGTGGGGAGATGGGTGCAAGAGGGGAAGGGGATTAAGAATATACTTATCTTGATGAACACCAGGCCTACCTGGGTTGAAAATATTAGTAATAGTCTTTAGCTAGTAAAGAAAGTTTTCATACTGAAGCTTACACTTTAATATAAAGCAACTTGAAATTGTATGCTCATGTACCAAAGATATAGAATAATATAATATATCCTATTAATTAAGGAGAATGGGACTTATTACCATCATTGTCACCCTGTAAAGAATACATATGTCCATACATCTGTTTTCACTTACGGCTCCTTTGAATTTGCTTCAACCTTTATAAGCATGGTATTTAATGAATGCATGTGTTCAATGATAATTATTAAGTCTATACAAACATTCTATGAATGGTTCAGTATTTTTTTTGTAATAAATTTTATGTGAGTTGGGGACCAGGGATCATACCTGTTTAATTCACTAAGTTCATTATCAAGTGTACGGAGAATCTTGATAAATGTTTTGATGAAGATGCTACATTCCCAGAATGAGGAAAGGGGACCATTAAGGCATTTCAAAGGGGACATTAAATAATTATAGTGGAGAAGAATGGTAATAATGGCTATATATGCAGGAGAATAAAATGGAATAAGAGAAAACAAAGAGGATAAGAAAATAACTCACACAAGGAATTGAACTGGACCAGTGAAACATCTGAAAATCTACTACTCACATCAATGTCAAAAATTCCAAAGTGAACAGGTGATCTGAGCATGCTGCTGACATCCATCTTCACACCCTCTTGGTCTATAAAATCCTTCTTTAGCTTCTTTGAACAAAGACACCACGGTGGGCTACACAAGGTGTAGCAAAGGAAAGGAAAGCTGTTCCGTCTCCTCTGCATGCATTAGTCATTTTCTTCCTCTGAGTCTGTGTCTTAATTGCCTTGCCTGTCTTATTAGATTGAAAACCCACTGGGTTGGGACCATCGCTACTAAGGTGTGCAGCACTGAGCTTGGCAGGTGATCAGCGCTCAATAAATGTCTATTGCTACCATAAACCAATGTATAAATCTCAGCAATAGGCATAATAATGGACCTGACAGATTAATGCCCAGGGCTATTTTTGTACAGCAGCATGGGCTAGCCAAATCAAAATCAGACATCTCAGATTCAATTCTTCTCAGTTTTGCATGTAATTCTCAGCCTTCCACATTTTTGTCCTGTGACAGACAGGAAGAAACGAGTCAAATTTTCGACATAATTGAATTAAGAAGCATTCTTCTTTCCCCACCTTTTTGTTTGTTTGTTTCTCAGATGCTATTGACCCATTATGTAGATGCCATTGCTTTTTTAAGTGATGGATAGAGTGGTTCCAAATGCGGCAGCAGGTGTTTTATATGGCATTTATACTCAATATTTCAAGTCGTCTTCCTTGTGGGGGATTTTCTCTAGGAGCAAGAAACTGCTTAAGGAAACCGCGTAACTGATACTCTGATGCATTCTCTGAGGTGACTAAGAAAGAGTTATTATCAGTTTTTCTCTTTGGATACCAAAATGAACACATGAAGAACTGAGTGACTTAAGCAAAATCCCCCAGAGAAGCCATGTGAAACTGAGTAGATTGCTCCTGAAATAAGAGATCTTCACAGAAAGATAGGGATGTTTCTTGGGGTCACTGAAGCTTTTTACAGTCGTAAAAAAATGCAATAAGCTTCAAATTCCACTTTTTCCTAACATGAACTAGCAGCTTTGTCTACCTGTGAGAAAAGATTTTTTTCCCCATTTTTGCGAAGATCCCCTGTAGGTACAATCTACTATTAGTTTCCTTTTTTTCGTTGGATATTTTTATATTTTCTGTGTAAAAAGTCACCCAAATTAGATCACCCAAATACATAATATGATCATGAAATTATTTAAAAATCTCAATAAATTTTTTAATCACCATAATTTCCTTCTGTGGCAAGATGATTATAAGTAAAAAAAAAAAATTCAATTAAATAATCTCTACTCAGATCTAGTCTTTTTGAAGATAAGTATGAAAATAAAGCCAGGGTTGACCATATGACCCATCAAGGTTAATAAGAGAAAGCTGGGTATTGAGGGTAGGGCTTGAATGCATAATTAGATCCTATATTGACATAAAAGGAAGAGTCTAGGGTTCAAATTTACACTACATAAATCAAGAGGGATTAAAGAGGCAATTGTTTATGTAACTTAGAGACAAAAAATGCCTGTCTCTATTGTTAAGATATTTCAAGTATTTCTAGAATATTGCCAACAAATATACCCACCTGTATAGAACACTCCACTAAGCACTTGAAACTCTTTGGGTAGAATAGTAAAGGCAAGGAAAATATTTTCATATAAATATTATTTTACAAAATATATTTGCATAAAAAATTTTTGATTCATCACTTATTCTTTTCAAAAATATTTTCAAAAAATATTTTCAAGTGCTTATAGTGTATCAGGCAGTTAACTAAGCTTTCTGTATTAATCGTACTTCTTTTAGCCTCCCTTCCTTCAAAGAAGGTTTATAGTTGCTCCATGTCTTTTGTTTGAAACAGAGATGGATAATTTAACAAGGACTATAGGGGTCTATAATAAAGAAGCCACACAGAAGAAAAAAAACAAAAAACAAAAAACCTCTGAAACTTGTCCAAAAGGATTTTGAAGTTTCTGAGCTTGGGTGACTGGGAGAATGGTGGTACCATTAATGGAAAACAAACAAACAACTCCCAAGTCAGTCAGGAGAATAAGTTACTTGTGTAGGAGCACTTAATGACTTCAGTTTTGACTATGACGTGAATATGAGATCATAGTAGAACATTCAGACAGGTGTTAACCTGTCATATAGATCAGATAGAATAAGATCATCCTGTTTCTGGGGCGCCTGGGTGGCACAGCGGTTAAGCGTCTGCCTTTGGCTCAGGGCGTGATCCCGGCTTTATGGGATCGAGCCCCACATCAGGCTCCTCCGCTAGGAGCCTGCTTCTTCCTCTCCCACTCCCCCTGCTTGTGTTCCCTCTCTCGCTGGCTGTCTCTATCTCTGTCAAATAAATAAATAAAATCTTAAAAAAAAAAAAAAAGATCATCCTGTTTCTCTTTCTCCCAGTCCTTATCCAGGTGTCTTTGGACCTAAGAAAAAGTGGGTCAATTGGCACAACTTAGGGGTTATGAGACACGTGGATACATGGTGAGAGGTTGCCCCCAAATTCCATTTGTCCTTTGTCATATGGGTTTTTTATTTGTTCAGTTTGATTACAGAAGCGTTAATCTATCCATAGGGCCCTCTCTTCAGAGGCTTCATGGATTTTCCAAGATGAAAGTCTTAAACTAGCAGTATCTTTAAATGAGAGTTTATAGCATTGAGTTTATGAATTGTGCCATGCCAAGAGAAACAAAAGAAAAAATGAACTTGTGGGACTTCATCAAGATAAAAAACTTCTGCACAGCCAAGAAAACAGTCAAAAAAACTGAGAGGCAGGCCACGGAATGGGGAAGATATTTGCAAATGACACTACAGATAAAAGACTGGTATCCAAGATCTACAAAGAACTTCTCAAACTCAATACACAAGAAACAAATAATCAAATCAAAAAATGGGCAGAAGATATGAACAGACACTTTTCCAATGAAGACATACAAATGGCTAACAGACCCATGAAAACATGTTCAAAATCATTAGCCATCAGGGAAATTCAAATCAAAACCACATTGAGATACCACCTTATGCCAGTTAGAATGGCAAAAATTGACAAGGCAGGAAACAACAATTGTTGGAGAGGATGTGGAGAAAGGGGATCCCTCCTACATTGTTGGTGGGAATGCAAGTTGGTACAGCCACTTTGGAAAACAGTGTGGAGGTCCCTTAAAAAGTTAAAAATAGAGCTACCCTATGATCCAGCCATTGCACTACTGGATATTTACCCCAAAGATACAGACGTAGTGAAGAGAAGGGCCATATGCGCCCCAGTGTTCATAGCAGCATTGTCCACAATAACTAAATTGTGGAAGGAGCCTAGATGCCCTTCAACAGAGGACCGGATTAAGAAGATGTGGTCCATATAAACATTGGAATATTACTCAGTCATCAGAAAGAACGATTACCCAACATTTGCAGCAACATGGATGGGACTGGAGGAGATAATGCTAAGTGAAATAAGTCAAGCAGAGAAAGACAATTATCATATGGTTTCACTCATTTATGGAACATAAGAAGTAAGAAGATCGGTAGGAGAGGAAAGGGATAAAGAAAGGGGGGGGGGTAAATAGAAGGGGGAATGAACCATGAGAGACTATGGTCTCTGGGAAACAAACTGAGGGCCTCAGAGGGGTGGGGGGTGGGAGACTGGGATAGGCTGGTGATGGGTATTGAGGGCACGTATTGCATGGTGCACTGGGTGTTATACGCAAATAATGAATCATGGAACTTTACATCAAAAACTAATGATGTACTGTATGGTGACTAACATAACATAATAAAAAATTATTATTAAAAAAAATAAATTTTGTTTTCTTCCTCAAAAAGAAAAATGAATTGTGCCATGCCATCAGAAAGACTTGAGTTCTCATCCAAATTATGCCACCCCTTAACTATGTGGCTTAGACTAAGCACACTTAACTCTTTGTATGTTGCGGTGTCCTCCTATATAAAATCAGGTAACAAAGGTACCACGAGGTCTGTTATGAGTATTAAATGAAATATGGAAAAATGACTTAGTTCCATAGTAGAACATAAAAAATAGGCAATCAATAGGATATTATTATTGTTACAACTGACCTTCACTTGTGCAGGCAAAATATAAAGGCAGATAGAGAAGTTAGTGCAAAAAAAGACTGGTAAAAGGAAGAGGTACAAATGATGAGGAATATAATGAATCCTGTAGTAGTAAGTCAGAGTTCCTGTAGGAACTTACTCCTTGGTATTGTCAGTCTTTTTCCATTTTCCTGATCAATAGCTGAACTGCCTGCCCCTTTTTGGCCTGTGACCTTCAATAGGTTACTTTAGGCACATTTTTAATTTTTGAAATTATGTAAATGAACCCAATGTTGTTTCCGGCTCTGAAATTTTAGTTTGAATATGTTGTCCTCTTTGTAATCTTTCTGAAATTCAGTTATTTTTTTATAATAATTTTTTATTATGTTACGTTAGTCACCATATAGTGAAATTCAGTTATGAGCAGACTTTGATGTACACTGAGTTCAAAAGACCCTCCAGCCTCCTTTTTTTGGCTTCCTCTCCCTCCGCTGCTCCCGTGTATTCTGGTGTCCAGGCACACCATTACACCGTGATGGTTTTATGTTAGGTCTTTACATTGTTGCCTTTTGATCAATCTGGTAGTTCCTTGGGTCTTTCAAGGATTCTACTTTTCTGCTAAAGCCTTACCTAATCCAGTGAAATGAAATAAGTTGTTACTCCTTATTTCTTATCACCACTAGGCCTTTTATAGAGCCCCTTTTTGCATTAATTACATCATATTATAATTATAATTTAGCTTACTTATTTACTATGATATGACCTGCATAAAGAACCCGAGTTGTAAGGATTAAGAAGAGAGAAATGTTAAATGAAAAATGCCCACAAATCAATTGATATCTGCTTGCCATTAATTGGTACTCAATAAATGCTTGATGACTTAATTACACAGTTGACCTTTGAACAAGTTGGGTTTGAACTACAAGGGTCTGCTTATATGCAGATGGTTTTCATAAATACTCTACAGTACTATAAATGAATTTTTTCCTCCTTATGATGTTCCTAATAACATTTTCTTTTCTCTAGCTTTCTTCATTGTAAGAATACACTATATAATACATATAACATCCAAAATATGTGTTAATGTGTTACACTATCAGTAAGGCTTCCAATCAATAGTAAGCTACTAGTAGTTAAGTTTTTAGGGAGTCAAAAGCTATATGCAGATTTCAACTGCACAGAGAGTGAGTGCCCCTCACCCTTGCATTGTTCAAGGGTCAATTGTGTATGCTCAAATGCTTTGAAAGCTCCTTGGTATGACTAACATCACAGCTTCCCTATTATAATCTCAGAATAGTTAGTTGCTTAATAACCATTTGTTAAGTATTTGGAGTAACTTGAATTTTTTAACAGGATTTTCTATTTTAAACTTAATTTTTCCAGAAGCGTAGACCTTTATTTGTGGATTCAGGAATGTCTAATGGGATGCCCTTCAGCCGTCCCTGTTATGACCAAATAATAACAGCTAACAGAGATTGGGGATTTACCATGTTCCAAGCACTTTGTTAAGGTTTATACCATTTAATTGTCACAACAAACCCACAGTATAGCTACCATTTTAATTCTCATTGAAGAGTGACGCACATAGTTTTAATTTCCTCAAAGTCACACAGGAATTTGTAGAGTTAGGATTTAAACTTAGAAAATCTGCCGGTGAAAACTATACTCTTACCGACTGTGTTATATTGCCACTAAGGCAAGCTGGGCTCTAGTAACCTGAGTAAGGAGAGCTCTCAACAGCTTTGTAGTCAGTCACCATTAATACCATGCTTTTCTTCTCTGACACAACCAAGAAATCCCTCCCCATATTTCATAAGTAATCTCCCACATTCCTAAATACGTTTATCCTAGAAAGGAGACTCCCAGAATCTAGGCAATATGTTTTGCATATGCAAATTGTCAAATATTCTATCCAGCATTCTTTAAATGATTTGCTTCAATGTTTGTTGCCGTCTTTAAAAATTAGCACAGAAATGATGTTTATATTCATTGCCACCAGCTAAAAGCGTTGGAGTCCTACAGTGCAGCTTGAGGGATTTTGTAGGTTTTCTTTTTTCCATTAATATTTAAGCTTAAGCTAAGTCAGACAAAACTGAATACATAACAAATAACCATCAAGGTTACTCTTTATGGGTCAAACATAATGACAGTTTCAATTATTAAAATTCATGGCAACTGAAGACAATGATTTTTACTGCTGAATACATCATTGCAAGTTCTTCCTCAAACTTGCTGGTTTTTCAGTTTTAATAAGCCAAACTTGGGATAGGATTCAGCAATTGGCTAAAGTTGGATTTTACGTTTCTCTTTCTTAAAAGATTTCTAATCCCCTATATTAATAGCAAATAAGCTCCAGATTCTTCTACTCATTTGTACGTCAAAATGAATTAGAAGCAACAAATCCTGAGATTCAAGGAGTGTGGTCTGTGGAGGAAACACCATGGACACTTGGGGACCACTTGAAATTAACTTATGTTGAGCTAAAGTGATACCTGTTCATGGTATGTTCCAAACACTTCTGCATTCCTTGAGTATCCTTGAGTGAATAATCCTGTCTATGAAATCTCCTGGAACTCCCGAATATATAACATGGACTCTACCTCCTCTTTGTCCACACCCAGCCATATTTCTTTCTTTCCTTTTTTTTTTTTTTATTTTCACCCTCCTGTTTGTTGTTATTTCTAACAACTCTGACAGCTCTCTGTCGTTCTCTGATTTTTTTTTTGGAGACAAGCATGTCCTCTTTCCTGAAGGGAAAAGCAGGTTCCCATTGTCTCCAGGAGTTCACAACCCCACACAAGCCTCTTTGTTTTTCTCAGTGAAACCATGGGTCTGAATTTTGAACACCGAGGCCCTTTCTTAAACTGTCACAATCTCAGAGGCTTTATTTCTTCATGTGGCACTTTATCCCTTGATGCCATATTCCATAGTGAGTTCCCCTGCACGCATCTTCAGCCCCCCAAAATAATGACAGATACTAAGGATGGAAGAGATTGTCATCTAGATCAATAGCTAGGATGAAGGGTCACCTGAACATGGGATTTACCCTTATTCTGACCGCATGTCACTTGCTGAGGTTCTCAAGGGAACTATACAAAGAAGAAAAGGCTAGAAAACCTAGCAAGAAAACAGGCTGAGATCTTGAAGCAGTCCTCTGGTGCACCATCCTGTTGATGGGGAACATTGCCTCAACCTGGGTCTGAAAAAGGCCTAAGATCTGGCACGCAGCAGACAAGGGCCGAATTTTCCTTTTTTTCCTTAGGCTCACATTAAAATTTCAGAAATCACCTCAGCGATGATGCATAAAGGGCTAGTCCATGGAAGAAGCACAGGCAAGAGCAGGAGAATCAAGGGAAGGGAGGTTGATTCTTGTTGCCTGTGCTGAGATTTCTTGGTATTTTTCAGAAGGAACAATAAACTATCTCCTCTCAGGAAAAGTATCCCGAGAGAGAGGATAAGAGGTAACCATCTGTCTTTCAAGTTATAGCTGTTAATTTTCGCAACAAAACTGTAACATGGCTACCCTTATTATTTTCATTGAAAAGTTGAGGCACATGGATTTTAGCTTGTCTTACAATGAAAAAGAGATACAGAGAGAGAGATTTTTCTTATATTGAGAGGGTGGCGTGGAGGTGATAGTTAAAGAGATAGGAGTACTACCCAAGTCAAACTCCCGGACCTCACAAGCTGTCTCAGGTTCATTTGGTGGGTGTATAATGTGCCTGCTGCCTTGGGCAGTCAGTGAGAAGTGCAGAGTGCCAAGGCAATGCTTTGGAAGTCATAGCCCTAGGCCAGACAGGTCACCCCTGAGGGACTAGGCAGGAGGAAGTGGAGTGTACCTCTCACCCTCTGCATTCAGGGCTGTGAGAAAACCATGCAGCAAGAGCATATTAGTAGGATGTTAATGAGTGAGTGATCCCACTACCTACTGATGCAACTTGGGGGTTTCTCTGGGCTTTTTATTTCCGTTTGCAATGGCTCCACCTGGGGCCGTGTACTGTTTCAATTCACCTACATTTCTCTTAGTTTCTAGGTAGAAATACCGGAAGCGTGTCTGGTATTGGAGTTCATCTAATGTCAGAATATGAGATAGATGGGAGATTACCTTCAAGAAAAGAAAAGAAACATCCATGTTCTCAGGTCTGCACATTGAGCCAGTGCTGATTCGGGTGCTTCCAAGCCGCTGCTTGAGCTTTGCTAAGAATGCCTTTTGTTCAGTATACTCTAAATTATAAGGGAAACATGAGGGCTTTTGGGTTGGTATCAATCTTAAGAGCTTTCTGTTACCTAATCTTTACCAATTCAGTTTTTCACAAACCTGAAAACAACAGAAAATGATGGCGATGAAGTTCTGTGGATCTGTCTGTCTGTCTACCTACTTATTTACTCAGAAAAAGCAAATGCGAAATAACCTCCCGTGTGCAGGGTATTTACTGCTTTAGGGCACAATCTGTTGCAGAACAGTTAAAACTGTTGCTAAGGCGTCTATTGTCGTAATATATGCCTCAGCAGCCCTGGGTTCTGTCTTGCTCCGCATCTGTGAGCACAGTGATTTATTGGTAATACTAATCTTCTTTGAAAATCCTAGTGCTGCTAAGTCCAACATATTTGAAGAGGGGAAAAACAGTTTCATTTTCTGTTGTTTGTTTCCATGGTATTTCTTATGACTGCTTGAGAAAACGTGTTCTTTTGAAAGAGGATGCGTCCTTCTGTAGTTAAGAAGGAAGGAGGGGCATCTACTTTAGGATTCTGTTATTCAGATGAGATTTGCCCCGCTGCTTTCATCTTCTTAGGACAGAGTATTCCAGGGATTATATTCTCATCACCACCACTGTTGTCATCATCACTGTGGATGAGCCTTCCTGAATAGTCTTTATGTGCAGCGTATTTAAGAAAAAAAAGAGAGAGATTTGAAAAAGAGACCCTACATAAACATATAAGCTGACAATCTTCCCTTCAAAGAGGGAAGTTCTAGGGAAAGAGTTCTCACCATCATTCCACCTTCTTTTCCTGTCCTCTGGCAGAATATTAGCAAAATGAAGAGGGTTCAACATTGATTGGACTGCAACAAACAGTGGGGTGGGCCATTGCATTGAAACTCAGATATTGCAATGGTCAACTGGGAGGAGGGTTAGGGTCTTGTGGGCAGCTACTAGGTGACGGGTACTTGGGGTCTGCACACTCACCCGTAACCTAGGTTGATCCCAAGGTGAAAATTGGAATGGGGGCAAAAGCAAGCAGGAAATGTGACTCTTGTTTGAAAAATATCTTTTATCCCAGGAGACACACACATACACGCACATACACACACCCCAAAGATGTCTTTTTCTTTTTCTTTGTGCTCTGCTCCTTCACTGTACCAAATGCTGTCTTCACCTCCTTATTCGCACTAAGGTAAAAGTGAGTGAAAACCGATCCCAGAGGTAATTGCTCCTAGTTGAATATAAACTGTCAAATAAATAGAGTTCTGAATTGAGGACATCAGTCATCCAGCGGAAAATAATGGTTTGGTTTGTGTGAAGAAAGTCAGCAAAGACATGGCAGGGCCTCTGATGCTAGCTTGGAAAGGGAGTCTAATTATTAACATGGTGACTTCTGAAGACAGGTTGACCTGAGTGTAAGTTCAGCCTCATCACATCCTCGCTGTGCTGACATTGGGCAAGTTTGTCAATCTCGCTAAGAGCCAATTTCCATTAAAATAGAGATAATAGTAGTTAATACATTCTCAGGTATAGTGTATTTTAGATAACAATGAGTATAAGATGCAAGCCACTGACTGGCCACAAGCTAGTGCTTGTTGTTATTTATATGATACAGATGATAGCACGCCCTTGTGTAAAGACAGTGATGAATGATTCCATTCACTGAATCTGCAGACTACGGATTTGAGTTCTTCTCACTAAAATGACATCTTTCTTTTTCTTCTGGTTAGGCTTAGGTATTGAACAATGAACACAAAAGGAAGCATTAAAAATAAATGTAAGTTCAACCACGTAAGTTAGTTGAACGTGCACTTAAAATAGTGATCACAAATGTACAATAATTTGATCCCTTTTTATTAAATATAATGGATCACATCAAACTTGTCAGCTCAGAATTCAAGACACCAAAAAAGTGAATAGCTGGATTTTCATAATCTGGTTTTTCCAAAAAGATTTATTTATTTATTTTAGAGAGAGAGAACATGAGTGGGAGGGGCAGTGGGAGAGAGAATTTGAAGCGGACCCCGCGCTAAGCGCAGAGCCCGGCATGGGGCTCGATATCCCTACCCTGAGATCACGACCTGGGCTGAAACCAGGAGTCTGTGGTTTGACCACTCAGGCGCCCCTTAATAATCTGATTTTTAAAATCCAAGACTATATACGCAGTAGTCATATATGAGGGATAGCAGTTTTGCTGAAACTCAGCGTGTTTTTCCAAACGATTGAGGCATTGAAATGTTTTGCAAACTCTGTGGACTTTCTAATACTCTAGAATCATGGTTTTAGTAATTTTTTAGCTGGCCGAACATGCCTGACTGCTTACAGTCGAAGTTTCCTCATCTCCCACGTTCATCAGATTGATTTTAGGAGTAAAAAGAACATATAAGTAAGGTGCTAGGTACTGGGAAATAATCAGTACCTGTAGATGTTGTGATTCTATTTGGACACTTACTAGGTACAAAGTGCAGTCTCTTCAAAGAACCTGTATTCAGCAACAACCTGCTTAGCAACATTTTCCTCCTGTAAAGCCCCTCGTTAATTGTATGTTTACTGTCAAGATAGAATCGAGTAAATAAAAGCTGAAGCACGTTTTTAGTCACCTAGAAAACAACCAATAAACCAAAGCAAGCAGCCTCTATAGTAAGGAACAGCCTTTGCCTACCTGTTTTGTCTCTGTTAACGTTTGAAGGGCAAGGAGTTAATTCTCTACAACCTATAAATGCTTCATTTGTGGCCTTTGGATGAATAATGTATGTTAATTAATTATGACAATGACAATGGCATTCTGTGTTTTACTTTTTTGCACTTTACCCATCACTAAGCCTTTTCCTCCTGAAGTGGGCTCCTTATTATTTTATTCATTATTTTATTCCTGGAAACTTGTGCTTTGTTAAAATCCAGCAGCTATCTTCTTGTGTGTTACCATAGCAAATTGCATAAGAATTTACACCATAAATTATTCATTACAGCCAATTTAGTGTAATTATTAATTCCAGCATACATTGGTGCCTGATTACATCTCAGTGCTCATTGCTGGATCTTGACCATGTTCTGCTGAAAATAATGATCTGTCATGGCTAATCAGGATCTAACAATTCCCACTAAAAGGTGAAAATGTTTAATTAATATCGGTTTAATAAAACGATGATTGATCCAATTGTTACAATCTGTCAGAGATTCTTCCGAAGGTAATCCAAAATCTACCTGGTAATGAATTTAGGAGCTAGCTGCGGTGTACAAGCAATCAACGTGCTTTCCAATTCAAGGGCAAATTGGGATGTACTCTTCCCTTGGTATCTTTCTGCAAAAGTAAATCAGCTCTCCTTTCACTGGGAAGCTTTGCTCCCAACATCAGTTCTGGTATTTCAAGCTTTCATGCCTTCTGCTCCCAGTGAGCCCTTTCCTTGCATTAAAGATGCATCCTGTATTGTATGTGAATGTTCCAAGCCGCACTGCCTCCCACGCGGATCTCATTTTAACTCTAAGTTGAGCTGAGCAAAGTTTGCAGTTGCATTTCCCACTGGGATTAACTGTGGAGAATATGGCTAGGAATTCAGTTCTGAAGCCCTTTAGCTGCAAAACCATGTATTCTAAATACCCATGGAGCATCACTGAATAGATATGACCCAATTTTGATATGATTTTGGGGGGGGGAAGGCTCTTGAAATGTAGAGCAGAAATCAGACCTATGTGTGATAAGATCAGTTTTACTATGATAACTTATTGTGTATATTTTGAACCATTTCCTTTCTGTTTTTTTGTTGTGTGCCCTCAGGATCAAGAGCGAGACAGTATTAATTATTTTAAAATCCACAGGATAAATTTAGTGCCTTATTTTTTTTAATCGTAGAGGAGGAAATAAGCTAAAGTGTTAACATCTCTCTTACTGAGGGCAGATAATACATCTGCTAGGCACTGTGTATATATTTGCTCTTATACTCACAATGGCCTTTAGAAATAGGTAGTCTGTTCCTCAGTTTCAAGATGAGAAAGCTGAAGCTGGAGGTCCTCATCGAGTGAATTGATGGATAGGGGTATAAACCCAGGTCTGCTTGATCTCCTACTACTTCCTTCAGGACTGTTTGCTGGAGTACAACTCTAGACCAGGGACTAAGGCAGGGACTGTTTGAATTGCTAAGCTTATTAGCTTTTGATTCTTTCTTTGTTAGACCAAGCGTGAGTTTTAATGCTTCATTTTTGAAACACACACATGGATGAGACGAATGAAGGGAAAGAGGCAGAACTTACATGCTTGCTACCAATTCAATATCAGGTTCTGATTAAATTGGCTGTGTATTTGGCTCTCTTTCAAGGGACATAAACTTGTGGATATCAGACCCATATACTGTAGAGATGAGTCATATTACAAAACTGTATATCCATTGCATTTCAATTCTCACACCTCTCCTACCAATGCCCTGTGTGTTTTCCCAAGAAAACATTCAGAAATCACTTCTAAGGCTACTTTTTTGTGTGAATTTTGTTTAAAGTACCTTCCCAGAGCTTGTTAGGATTGGGACTTTCAGAAACTGTCAGTTGTTTGCCTTGAAGGCTCAGGGGCAGTGGGTAGCTCAGTAACACTTTGAGGGGCCACCTTAGAAAACCACAGACGGACACATGCTATCATCTTTGCCCTGCAGTTCCGTGCACACAAATTGAAGGTGTTCTGTACCACCTGAGAATTCACTGATGTCTTCAGGGCTAACCCCACGTGTTCTACATTCAGCTCACCCTGGAGTTCTTCCAACACTGCAAATGTAACTTACATGTAAGAGGAGAGGTTATGGCTATGTTTATATAGAACCATTCTACTTGCTTCTGGGATTTCATTATACTTAGTGGCATATCTTGCAATTTTAGAGTGTTTGCTGGAACTACTCAGCATAGTCCTTTAGCATTGTTAAAGCTTGCTACAGTTTTCTCCTATTTTCACAAGTTTATTGGGTCGCTGTAAAGCTGAGAGAGAAACTCCCAGGAGAAAGAATGTGAAAGATAGCTAGTGTGGGAACAAAGACTAGAAGAACCAGGCAGAAAAAGGAAAGAGAAGCCATAGGAGTGGACAGTCAAAACTGCAAAAAGAATGCTAGTTCCACTAATCTGTCTCTTTTTTATAAACATAATTTATATCAATATTTTTCACTAAAGAGCCAAGTAAACTGCTTGATTATTCATTTACTAATGAGTCAAAAGCATAATTCTTATACTTACCCTCTAGGAGCAGATAATCGGATAATACAAAGGAATTATTATCTCTCTTTTAATTTAACCTTGATTTATTGGATGCCAGAAGGAAGTTTCAGAAAGTGCCTATTTGTGGGTTTTACACCTATCGCTGGATAAAAGAAGGAAAAGATTTATTCCTAATCTAGGCATATTCCAGTTTTCATGAAAGCCCATTAAACCATGTAGAAACAGGAACATGATATAAAATTACCTAATGTAACATGACCACCATATTTCTATACCTTGAAAATGCTATTCATTTTTGGAAGGTGACTTTAGAAGATAGAGAAAATAGTTCTCACCTTTTGGGAGATCTCTCCAACTTTCTCCAACTTTATCCTATCTAGTCATCAGAAAAGGAGATATCAGTGTTAGGTGTGTATGTGTAATATTTTGACAAAGTATTGATGTGTTTTTCTATCCTACATTTTTGCACATAGCACATTTATAGTCAGGTCAAGATAGCCCTCTATTTCAGGAGTAAGATTCAGGGTGTTACAGCAGGAATGGGAGGAGAAAGATTTAGTTTTCATTTTCTGACATTCAATGTATGATTTGGTATAAAACCTTCTTCAGCATATCAAGAGCCAGTTTGAATTTTAGACAACAGGTTTTTTCTTTTTTCTTCTCATGGTACATGAGGCTGATTTTAGGAAAAAAGACAAAGAGAAGATGATTGAAAGGAGTTCAACCCTTGCACACACAGGGTTGAGGAATCAAGAGAAAAGGCAGAAGAAGACATTAGATGGCCACACATGTGGCCGATTCGTACCTGGAATGAGAAGATGTGTTATGGAACACAGACAAGAGAAGCTCCAGCCTTCCCCCGCTTTGGGCTGTGAAAGAAGGTAGCTGTGCGGAGTCGTTCAGCACCTGACAGTGGACAGTCCAACTTAGTTAAGAGTCTGGAATTGCCTTGCTCTGAATGGAGAGGTCAAGTTTAAAATTCCAAGCTTATTGCTAATTCTTGTATGGATAACGAGTGTGCTTCCTATGGGGAAAGCTGTGATGAAAGGGACATATTGCTAAAGCAGAGGCTGAGGTAGGCTACTTTAGGATGGAAGACTAGATGGACTACGAGGTGGAAATCTTCAGCACTGGAAAATGGCAAAGCCCAGAGACATGACTATGAATACTCTTGTTTACAAATCATGGTAGCCCACACTGGAAGATGCCCAGAAACCGGACCCGTTATCCCTCAAAGGTCACCAGTTTGCATACATGAGGTAACCAGCTCCTTCCCCCCCAATGCCATGAGGTCATAATATAATGTCTCCTTCTTGTACCCAGACTTCATGGTGGAGAGGGACCAGGGAAAATCATGGTAGAAAAAGGACACTGAAGCTGAAAAAAAATCTCAAAGGTCTGAACGATACCTAGATATCATTATTTAATCATACATTAGTTAATAATCATAAATTGCTGTATGAGACTTTTGAAAAGTAGGCATGATAAATGTCAATAACAGCAATATACACACAAATTCCAAAGTTTCTAGCAAATCTGTTTGTGGGGAAATTTGTAACCCTGTTTGAAAAAAAGAATGATTTAGGTCATAGCAGTGATGCGTATCTTAATGTGAGTGATTCTATCGGATCCTTTTTTAAGAGTAAATTGAATGGGTTGAGGGGGTAAACATTGGTATAGGAGAAAGAACAAAAGCCTACTGACCAAAGCAGGCAAGACTTCACTGTTCTCTTTAGCCCCCTTGAGGATGCT
The DNA here is from genome assembly GCF_023065955.2 of Ursus arctos. Taxonomy (NCBI): domain Eukaryota; kingdom Metazoa; phylum Chordata; class Mammalia; order Carnivora; family Ursidae; genus Ursus; species Ursus arctos. The sequence continues at coordinate 10,775,114 of NW_026622974.1, read as the reverse complement.
TTATCCCTCCCCTCAGTGTTTACTATAATTAATGCTATATTAGTAAGATGATAACAGAAATTATGATGGTTATTACTAATAGTAATTTATAGTCACAGTTGATAAAGGAGATATTTTGGTAGCAAAGCCTCACATCAGATCTTAATAGTGATTAGGCAAAAAGCTTCTGACAATCACATCTGTGCTTTTTACCAGTCAGGGCAATGAGAGGAACAAAGGCTCAAACTGCTGAAAAGTAATGACATTAAAAATATTGAACCAAACAGACGGACACAGGCTGTAAACTAGCAGTGTGGACGTACAGGTGCACAGCAGCAAATGTAGTTCTTTTTCTCAGGCTTCTGAGAACTCAAATTGCATTTGTTTATTAGAAAACAAATCAGGATAAAGGCAGTAAAAATAGTGCATCTAGATAGGGAATTCATTAGATTTTAAAGCTGCTCAAAGACTGATTGATATCACATTAACAACACAATTAAAGTAGTTTCAAACGGGCATTGTTTTCATAATTGTAGCATTTTGAAAAATTTAGAACACATGAAAAAAAGTTATCTACAGTTCTGTCTTCCAAAGATGATGACCAACTATTGACATTTGAATCTTGCATTTTTTTCCTTAACAGGTATTTTTACATTTCCTTTACTTTTATATTAGAGGTATTATTGCTTGTGACTAAACATTAAATTAATGAAACAAAACAAAATATGTTAGATAGATCATTTTTGTTTGTTTTAAAAACACAGGAAACCGAAGTATCATTCTGCCTTACTGTGATCAGATAGGCATTTTGAGAAATTACTGTCACCAAGATATTTGTATGAATTAAGTAAGGGGAGCTTGCACATGTGTGCATCTGTGTATGTGTAGTGTGTGTGTGTGTGTGTGTGTGTGTGTGTGTGTGTGTGTGTGAAGAGGTTGGGCTTATCGGAACCCAGAAGCTTGAAGTGGCTCTGCAGAGCTGAGGCTCAGACCTCTAAGGAGGGTGTGCCCTGCTGAGGGGCATAGTAAGGTTTATCAGGGGAGAGCTAGACGGAGCCGATAGCTGAAAGGAACAGCCACTGCTGGAGTAGGGCCCTGTTGCTGAGGCAATGCTGGCAGTAACAGCAACCTTGCAACCTGCATTCAGTGCCCCCCATTAGAAGACTTTAATAGAAAGCCAGCTGGCAAAATCAAAATGTAGTTTACAAAATCCCAGCCCTAGCACCGTGCATAGAGTGCAAAAAGGAAGGCTTGGAGCTGAGGGATTTTAGATAGATAGATAGATAGGTAGATAGATAGATAGATAGATAGATAGATGATAGAAGATATATTTGTGCCATGCAGAGGCTCAGTTGACCTGGCACACAAGTTGGAGAACTGTACCATTTATGAATGACTGAATCATTTATAGAGGGCTCACATCTGCCCCATCTTGGACAAGAAACATCCATACTCACAGCTGCCTGTCTAGGGCTAAGTGAGTCTGGGATCTCATCACTTTATCTCTTTTCAGGTTTTCTAATTTTTGCTCTGTGTCTTCCCTAGAGAAGTCTAGGGAAGTCTGTATTTAGACAAGTATTTATTATGCCCAGGTATATTCCACATACCCCTGCTAGGAGCTAAGAACCCGACTAATAGATTTTCTGTGTCTTTTCCAAAATATTTGGTGTACTTCTCATTGTAGAATATTATTTATGAGTAAAACATATTCTTAATAACTTTTCTCCCGAAACACCATCATCACTATTTCCTTTCAGCATTTTTTTTTTAAGATTTTATTTATTTATTTTGACAGAGAGAGACAGCCAGCGAGAGAGGGAACACAAGCAGGGGGAGTGGGAGAGGAAGAAGCAGGCTCATAGCGGAGGAGCCCGATGCGGGGCTCGATCCCATAACGCCGGGATCACGCCCTGAGCCGAAGGCAGCCGCCTAACGACTGCGCTACCCAGGCATCCCATCCTTTCAGCATTTTTAAAGATGTTACTTAATTGTCTTCTAGATTTCCTTATTTCTATTGAGAAGTCAGCTGTCAGTCTTGTTCCTTTGAAGATAATGTATCTTTACTCTGGCTGCTTTTAAGATTCTACTTAGTTTTCAGCAGATTAGGATATATTTAGGCTTGGTTTTCTTTGAATTTATTCTTTTTGGAGTTTGTGGACCTTCCTGAACCTGGAAAGTGATTTTTTAAAAAATCAGTATTGTGTAACACTTGACCATTACTTATTAAATATTGTTTTTTCTCTTTTCTTCCGATTAAAGTCATGTGATACTGTTTGTATGTGTTCTACAAATCTAATATATTCTGTTGTGTTGTAGTGTAAGTGTTTTCTGTTGCCCATTCTCTCAGTTTTCTAATTCTGTTGTGTCCAATCTGCTGTTATAGATTTTCGTTCAGATCAGATATTATCTTTTTTTTTCTTCTGGCATGCCCATTTGATTCTTTTTTTTTTTTAATGTTTATTATATTATGTTAGTCACCATATAGTACATTCCTGGTTTTTGATGTAAAGTTCGATGATTCATTAGTTGTGTATAACACCCAGTGCGCCATGCAATACGTGCCCTCCTTACTACCCATCACCGGTCTATCCCATTCCCCCACCCCCCTCCCCTCTGAGGCCCTCAGTTTTTTTCTCAGAGTCCATAGTCTCTCATGCTTCACTCCCCCTTCTGATTATCCCCCCTTTCTTTATCCCTTTCTTCTCCTACCGATCTTCCTAGTTCTTATGTTCCATAGATGAGAGAAACCATATGATAATTGTATTTCTCTGCTTGACTTATTTCACTTAGCATTATCTCTTCCAGTGCCGTTCACGTTGCAGCAAATGTTGAGAAATCGTTCTTTTTGATAGCTGAGTAATATTCCATTGTATATATGGACCACAGCTTCTTAATCCAGTCATCTGTTGAAGGGCATCTCAGCTCCTTCCATGATTTAGCTATTGTGGACAAAGCTGCTATGAACATTGGGGTGCATATGGCCCTTCTCTTCACTACGTCTATATCTTTGGGGTAAACACCCAGTAGTGCAATGGCTGGATCATAGGGTAGCTCAATTTTTAACTTTTTAAGGGACCTCCACACTGTTTTCCAGAGTGGCTGTACCAACTTGCATTCCCACCAACAATGTAGGAGGGATCCCCTTTCTTGTTATAGGTTATAATGCTAAGTGAAATTTTTATAACTTTTGTCTATTTTTGCCCATCATTTTCTCCACTTTCATGAACAAATTAATCATATTTTTTAAAAGTTTTTTTTGCAAATTCCAGTAGCTATATCGATTGTGGATCTGTTTTCTTACCTATTATTATCTTGGTTATTGTCAGATAGTCCTGTATGCCTAGAGGTTTTATTGCACCTGGACCTCATGTTAAAAAAGTTATACGCAGGGGCGCTGGGTGGCACAGCGGTTAAGCGTCTGCCTTTGGCTCAGGGCATGATCCCGGCGTTATGGGATCAAGCCCCACATCAGGCTCCTCCGCTAGGAGCCTGCTTCTTCCTCTCCCACTCCCCCTGCTTGTGTTCCCTCTCTCGCTGGCTGTCTCTACTTCTGTCAAATAAATAAATAAAATCGTAAAAAAAAAAAAGAAGAATCAAGCCCTATAAAGTTGATTCTGAAAATTCTTAAAAAAAAAAGTTATACGCAAGTAATGAATCATGGAACTTTACATCAAAAACTTGGGATGTACTGTATGGTGACTAACATAACATAATAAAAATTATTATTAAAAAAATAAAATAAAAACGGTCCAGATAATGTTATTTTCCATCAGAGAGGATTTTCTCTTTCCTCTGCCGGCCGGTTAGAATGGGAATCTGATCACTTTGATCCAGCCGTGCACTGTCTGGGTTGAGGCCTGAGTTGTAGGTTGGTGAGATGTGGCCAATTGTTCATTCAGGTTCCTAGGGTGTGATTGTCAAGGGCTCTCAATAGAGAACTGGGAATTTCTCCCTGCTTTTAAGAGACTTTTATTTCAGATTTTTAGTATCCTACTACGCACAGGTTTACAGTTTGGCAGATACCTTATGGGGTAGACCACCTTGAAGATCAAGACCCCTCAAAGTGTATAATTTTGTCTTTCCAGATCTGTGCAATGCTTGAAAATACAGCTGGAAGCTTAACATCTTTCTTCCTGGGGACAAGAATGGATTCCCGGCTTCTAATTGTGCTCAGATTGTCAAATATTCCCAGGTGGAAAGTCTTGAAGGTAGCCCTGTGCCAGCAGGAACACGTTCTGCTTGCCCAAGAGCAAAGCAAAAATGCTCTTTTTGACTTCACACTACTTTTGAAGATTTGGATTTTTAATAACCTTTTGGCTTGTTTTTTTTTTTTTTTAATTTCTGAGAAAGAAGCAGCAAGTGGAGTGCCATTGCACACTGTTTTCTTGTTTCCCATATTACCTGAGTCTGAAACGTCTAAACCACAGGTGAGGAGATTAGGCCTCACAGCATCCTTGTTATTTTCTTTTTGTATACAAATGGTATACTAATAGTCCAGAAAATTGAGGATTATGGAGCTATTGGCTATATTTCTTTGCAGAAAGCAAATAAATATTTAGCTGTAGTGGTAGGGAAGCTTCTCACAACACCTTTGCTATTAAAAAGGGGACATTGTATGATAAAATATAGGGGACATTAAGGAGGGATGCAGATATCCAATCAGGTATTACCACACCTAATAACATAGCATGAACACGTTACAGAGTTTTATATATTCTCGTGACCAAGTTAAATGTACCTTCTTCCATTTTTCCTTGCCAATTATATAGCATGGCTTACATAAAGCAACTGCAATTTGAATTATGCAAACTTTATAAATACACATTCCTTATTTTTAGATTTTATATCAGCTTTGGTAATTTTCTGCTTCTTGCTAGTCTTCTTTTTTTTTTTTTCAAAGATTTTATTTATTTATTTGAGAGAGAGAGTGAGTGAGAGAGCAAGCACAAGTGGAGTGGAGGGGCAGGGGAAGAGAGAGAAGCAGGCTCCCAGCTGAGCCAGGAGCCCGACGGGGGACTTGATCCCAGGACTCTGGGATCCTGATCTGAGGCGAAGGCAGATGCATAAGGGACTGAGCCACCCAGGCGCCCCCTTGCTAGTCTTCTTGGGAAGGGGTAGAAATCATTAAACTTCCTGGCTCCCGAGGAAGGTTTTTTTTGGCTCCAACTTAAAAAGGGTCTTTGTTTGGGAGAGAGGTTCACATGTTCCTTACTATAGATTTAGTTTTGCCCGTGGTAAGTATACGTGCGTGTGCGCACGTGCGTCCACGCACACACACCAACAATAAGCACGAATGTTCTGATTATAACACAGATGTGTAGACATAGTGTCACCCGCTGGACGGTTATAGCCTATTAGGGATAGTAAATGAGATGAAATCTGACAACATTCATTTAAGACATATGCTAAGTGACCAAAGTAATGGAGAAGGCAATAGGGGTAGAAATGACTCATGGTCACAACAAGTCAATTAATACATCTGGTCCTCGGTTGTGGAATGAAGAGACTGGATGAGTTAATTTAATTAACAATCATCTGACAACCACAAATCAAGTACCGACTCTACATCCAGCATTTTATTAGATTCGAATCATCTTAATTTCTCCTGGCTCTAAAAGTTGAAGGCTAATTGAATTTCAATTAAAAAAAAAAAAAAAGTTGAAGGGACTTTGGGTTCAGAGCAATGAGTAGTATTTGTGGGCTTAGATCCATAGACTAAGGAATGCTTCTTAGAGCCAGAGGCAAAGGGAAAGCAGCTGTGCCTTGAATGATGGGTGTGGCATGCTATAGGAGGTGGGGCTGTGAGTCTAGAAGCTACCATGCACAGTCTAGGAGAAACACTTCTCAAAGGGGACTGGAGCACAGATTTTTGACAAAACTTTGATGGCTCACACATCCTGTGCCAATAGGTACCTGGAGAGGCATGTGGTCTTGTGTGGCCCCCATGTGCTTGTCATTTGAAAAAAAAAAATCAACTATACAGCAAAGTGACACTGTGCCCTTTACTATTACTTTTAAGAGGGGTAAGTCCAAACATTATACACAAACACATATGTATATATTTGTACATATATATACATGTATATTTATATATACACGTTTATTAGTAATAAGGTGAATGTTTGAACCTTTCAGACTATATAAGGATATAGCCAGTGATAGAGTTCTGACAATTTTGTTTCATTTGTGAATGTTGTTATTGGTGTGTGTGAACAGAATCAGGCTTGTATTGGAGGTGTTTGTACAAGTTTGGGTAAAACTTTTAGAGAAATTCTAGAGAATTTTAGAGAAAATGAGCATTTAGTTACAAGATTTATTTTTAAAAAACTTGTGGAATATTTCTTCTAAAGGAAAATAAATATGCTATTCTTAACTAGGCCAGACCCAAAGAGCTGCTGCCTGTGCCCACACACTTGGTAAATAAATAGAGGCTATCTATCTATCTATCTATCTATCTACCTATCTATCATTATCCACCAATCTATATCATTTGCTAAGTACTTAACCATCTTAATCATCTTCTTACCTATGTCATTTATATACATGTTTGTATTTTTGGCTATTAGTCATATTGGGTGACTGTAAAAATTATCACTGTATCCGAGGAGAACAGTACAGTGAGGAGAGAGCATGTAGAAGAAAAAAGTATATCCTTGCTAATAGAAGAGACATTTCAGTTGTTACATTGCTACTATTTAACTAAAAAGAGCAATATTAGTAGGGTGAAGCCTGATGCTCGAAAAAGAAGGGAAAAATAGTCATAATTCTATAGCATTTACAATCAAGTTTCAAATAACTGTCAAAAGTTTCCTTCAAATGCTAATAAATAAGTTAGTTATTCTCTTCTCATATCAAGGGACTGTGCTCTATGACACACAATAAACGCTCTGTAAAAGAAAGTTCACATACCTTTAGGATATGCCCGACTGTAAGCAAAATGGGAAAAGAAGGAATAAGAGATGAAGCATTTGCCGAAGTTAGCATACACTTGAAGCTTCTTTGTGTCCTGGGCTCTGAGAATTTTATCAACAGAGTGAGTGAAAACAGAACCCACCAGAGCCCCTGAGAGAGTGCTTCAAGGAGCTGCCTGACCTGTGGCGTTAGGGACTGGTTGAGGCAGCCCTGGTGCAAATTCTTCAGCTCAGGTTTCTGCAATCTGCAGATTCTGATTGGGAAAAACAAAACAGCGCAAAACACAACACCACTACCGCTGCTGTCAATACTGCTACGTCCGTCTAAACACTTTCTGAATTATCCATTTGTACCTGTCGCACTCCTAGCTGCCCCTTAGCGGACCCGACTCAGAGTCAACCTTCCTAGTGGTACACTTCCAAAACAGGTTCCTGCAGAGAAATATGCACACAGAAGAGTCATGTATCATAAAAGTGTCAGCCGATGGATTTTGATACACAATTTTCTCCACATAACGGCAGTTCAGACCGAGCAGCATAACATTACCGGACCCCAGAAACCTCCCTGTACCCGCTTCGTGTCACTACCTCCACGGGTACCCCCATTCTCCATTTGAACACCATCGATTAATCTGCCTGTTTTTGTTCAGTATGGAATTATACGGTTTGTGCTCTTTTGAACCTGGCTTCTTTTGCCAAACATTATGTTGGTATATTCACCCATTTTGCCGTATGTGGTTGTAGATTTCTCATTTTTCCTGCTGTATTCCATTATGTGAATACACCACAATTTAATATTCTTGAAATTCTTGGTGGGCATTTCGGAATTTTGCAATGGTAATTTTCGAAGGGCTACAAGGAACCCCTCTGCCCAAATATACCTTTACTCAGAACTCTCCGTGCTGAAATTCCTTATTGAAATATGCCTTTAACTAACACATTAGCTGTAAGCTCATTAATGGGGCTTATTCTTTCCTGTATGAGTTGGCTTCTATTCCTTCTCTGCCTCTTCTCCATTGCTGCTTTCCCTTGATGTCTCTGCCAAAGCTACGTGGAACTACTTTCATCCTTTTTCCTCTCTGTGTTTCATTCTGGATAATTTCTATTGCTAGGTTTTAAAGATCATTGTTTTCTTTTTACTATAGTGTCTAATCACCTGTTATTTTCATCCATTGGTATTTTTTTTTGGTATTTATTTATTTATTTGAAATTCTTTTTTTTTTTTATTAGGATATGTTAGTCACCATGTAGTACATCCTTAGTTTTTGATGTAGTGTTCCATGATTCATTGTTTGCGTATAACACCCAGTGCTCCATGTAATACGTGCCCTCCTTAATACCCATCACCGGGCTGGCTCATCCAACCATCCCCCTCCCCTCTGAAACCCTCAGTTTGTTTCCCAGAGTCCATAGTCTCTCATGGTATTTTTTATCTAAGTATTGTGTTTTTCATCTCTAGGAATTCATTTTTAAAAAATCTCTTTCTTTTTTTGCCTCATTATACTTATACTGTCCTCCCTTCTGGAATGTATGATAGCTCTTTTATTTATTTTTTTATTATTTTTTCTTTTTTCAAAATTTATTTTCATGCCATATTTAATATCAAGTTAATATGCTTATAATTTAATGAAGTAAGTACAATATTAATTCAAAGTTTTGAGACCTCTTTATATGATAGCTCTTTTAAAGTCTTTAATTTTATAATGTGTTCTTTCTCACATGTTTCTATTAATTGGTTGTCTCCTGTTTGTGAGTAATATTTTTCTACTTCTTTTCCTCTGCCTGTTTATTTCTGATTGGGTGTCAGACATTGTGAATCTTATATTGGTTGCTTGATATTTTTTTCCCCCCAATTCTTACAATATTTAGGGCTTTGTTCTGGGACGGAGCGAAGTTTGATCTTTTTGAGGCTTGTTCGTGAGCTTTGCTAGGAAGGACAAGAGAGCTTGTAGGCTAGGGCTTCTTTAGCCCCACTAATGAGACAATGCCGTTCCGAGTTCTGCACATGATTCTTTGTGTGTGAGGAGGGCTCAGCCCTCCTCCGGCTGGTGGGTATACGAACTCTTCTTTGCCCTGTATGAACTCCAGTGACGGTTTCACCTGCTTCTGTCTGATGATTCTTTCTCCAGTCTCAATAGTTTGCTCATATATATGTGCAGTTAAGTACCTGGGGGACCAGTGAAGGTCTAGAGAGTTTTTGTACAGCTTTCTATTCTGCGGTACTCTGCTTTCCAAATTCTAGCCACCTCGGCCTCCCAGAATTCTAATTTTGCCTCCTCGACTCAGGGAGACTGCCGTGATCCATATGGGTTGCTTTACCAAGCACTGTGAACTAGAAAGTTTCTCAAGGCAATGAGGTGGGGCACTTGCAGGGCTGCCCTCACCTTGTTTCTTTTCTCTCAGGGTCACTGTCCAGTGATGCCTACTGTCTAATGATGAGAAAGTATCGTTTCATATATTCTTCCAGTATGTAATTGTTTAAAATGAGAAGGTAAGTTCTCATTATTCCATCATGGGGAGAAGCTGAAATCACCAGCCTGATCTGCTTTAATTTATCAGTAAATTCTGATTTCTAGTTTTAAGGTCGACATGTACTGTTCTCTTTGTCTCTCTTACCTCATTTTCCTTAGCTAACCTGACTCCTATTCATTTTTATGGTCTTAATTTAATAATAGTAATTTATATTTCTGCATATGCCATATGCCAGTTGTGTGTACTGTTTCATTTAAATCTTCAGTCCTGTGAGTTTAGTGCTGCCACTATTATCTTCATTTTACAGAGAGGTAATGAGGCTCAAAGACATGGACTCCCTTGTTGGAGGTCACATGACTCATAGGTGGCAGGTATGGATTTGAGCTCAGCTGCCTGGCTTTAAGTCTTTGAACTCCTAACCATCACTCTGCACCTTCTTTCCTAGATATGCCTATTCTGGAATGATTTGTTGATCCTTAAATTCTGTGCAATTTCGGTTTTTTAGATATGTTGCTATAACACCCAAACTTTCCAAAATTAAACTTGTCATTCCATTTTAAAACCACCTGTTTATTTGCCTGCATCCTCTGTTTGAGCGTATGCTCTGGGAGGGCAGAGACTATTGTTTTTGGTAATCATCACATCAGTGTCATCTAGAACATGAAAGGCATTCAATACATGCTTATTGAATGAATGAATAAAAGACAGTATCTTGATTGGATGATACAATAATTTTTATCAAGGTCTTTATTAGAAATGGATTCAGTTGTTGAGTTTAGCTAGCTAAATGCTATTTCCTATATTCCCGAGAGAAGGAGTCACAGAAAAAAATATGTTTAAACATGAGTGGGGAGGTTAGGAGAGAAATGTGTCTTGAGACCTGGCCCCTTGATGGTAAGCCTGTCTGTATACCATAGCAGGGGCTCAAAAACTCAAGAGGAGAGGAGTTTGAGGAGAGAAGAGATAGAAACAGAAGGGAATAGGGAGTTGTTGAATAGACAACACTGTTATTTTGCCTAGGGCTGGCCTGCTTACTAAAAAAGAGTCCTTGATCACATCCTATTCTAAACCCATGATCTCTTAAGTTTGGGAGTCATTTTACTTATTGGGCATAGGTAGATAGCTATTCTATCAGTCCAAATAAATTACCTAGTCAATAAAGGTGTATTTTAATGACAAAGGGAAATTGATATTCTTTTGAGAATGCTTGATCTTCTTTCCTATGATGTAAAAGAGCACAGAATAAGTGAACATAGTCAGATGTGAAAGGGGCTGTATTTCACATTTTATATTAGGCTGGGTATATAATGCTTGATTATCGTCGCCTTTTCTCTTCTTACCCAGACTGCCCCAGAATGAGGGGATCATTATGAATATTATCTTTACCTTTTCTGATTGCACTATCCTTTGTATACGTGATTTCCCCTTTTAGTTTACAAAAAACTCTCTTATATCTTATTCTATGTGATCAAAAGAGCAATAACATAGTGGGAATTAAGCAGTTATTACTACCTTGCTTTATATTTCTGCACTTGATCTTAGCCAAAAGGCCAAGAAGTGGTTGCTTTATATTTCTGAGCCTGAGCCTCAAATACTGATATATAAAGTTATTGTATCTTTCACTAATATTGTAACTCCGTTGATTTTCATATCGTGCTTCACGGACACTCAGGATTTTACAGAGACACCATAGAGTAAAATGTGGAGGGAAAGGTAGGGGAGACCAAGCAGGGCTCTAGGACTCTCACCTTTACACCAACTAGGAATGCTTTGCTTCTTCTCTTTCATCTGTGAAGGAGGATTTGCATTAAACCATTCCCACTCCCTCCCCTGGTACCATTATAATGAACTGACCTGAAAATAAGTGCATTAAGTGGCCATAGAACATAAAGACACTAATTAGTTCACTTGGGGATCAAATCCATGATAACAGACTTATTCATGCTTTTCTCTATCCCCAAAACTATTCAGATAAAAGCAAAGGGGGGAAATAAATCTATCATATATATGACAATCCTCAAGAACAAACACTTGAAGTTTCAAAAATGATCTGGTTGATTCTGTCACAGGGAAAGAATCTTATCACTAGTTAAGAATAAGTGATAATTGAGTCTCGACCCATAGCAAATAATATTTCACAGCAAAAGAAATGCAAATAGCCAATAAACATTAAAAAGATTCAGCTTCTCCGAAGATCAAAGGAATTTACAGTAATATTCGGAGACACTATTTTAGATTTTTAAATTGACAAATGTTTTAAAAAATCATATACAGTGGTGATGGGGGAGGCTGGAATCTTCTCTTCATGCACTGTCGGTGGCGGTTCACGTTAGTAACTTTTTATTTCTGGAGAGCAATTTGACATTATGCAAAAGCCTTCAACATATCCTCATATTTTGACCAATACATTCTATTTCCAGAACCATCTTAAGGATATAATCACAGATGGGACAAGAATATATACTCAAGTTTTATTTTAGTGATGCATATAACTTAGGCTCTTTTACTTTATAAGGAACAGAGGCAAGTTGGCCCCCAGGTGTTATGGGTTTGTTGTAAAGCTACAAGGGTAGGTAAGGAAAACAGAAAAACTTGTCCAGCCAGGCTTAAGTGAGACTGGCATGCAATTTGGAATAAAGGGAGGGAGAGGGGAATCATTCAGGATGTGTTGAAGTTTCTCCAGGAAGATCATTTTGTTCCATCCGTAGTAGCATGTGCCCATTGCTCTTTCCTCTCATAAATAGTCACTTTAGTTAAATTGCTCTCCGTCTTTGTTTATTGATGCTTCTGACTCTTTCCTAAATCTTTATTTTCGTTCTATCTCATGACTGCTGCTGCTAGATTCAGCTTAATTGCTTTCTCTCTATGTTTTGTTTTCCGCCTTTACAAGGAAACTCTGACCTCTTTAAATGCCTTTAGTATACCTTCATTCATTCATAAATGAATAAATGAGAATGAATGAGTGAATGAGCTTCTGCCAGTAATCTCATTCACTGTTGTCCAGTCCATAGATTGGTTGCTCTTTTGTGTGGTTCCCAGTAATGCCCCAAACAGGTGTTGTTTCCAGAGGGGCCACCGTGGTTGGTTTCTGTAGAATGGTTTGTGAGTGTGCCTGTACTTGGAGGAAAACAAATTTCTACCCAAGACACAATATCATTGGTAAAGGCCCAAGTGGGAAACAATTTAGCCATTAAGAAATAGGGAAATTGGTACACATACTGCACACACAAATGATAACATTGTGCAATTATTACACGTTTTGATGACACTGTGGTTAAGGGAGAG